>NC_134105.1:701250-1005000 GCF_040939455.1 Microcebus murinus | reverse complement strand
AGAGCCTACACATGGCACAGCTGGAGTCCCGGGGCAGAGGAAGCACTGAGAACATAGGCTGACACAAGGGAGATGGCAAAGAGTGTGGCCATACTCCTTATGGAATCATCACCACCACTATCATGATCATCATAGCATCACCATCACCATCTTCACCATCACCATGGCCACCATCATCACCATCATCATCATCACCATCACCATCTTCCACCATCACCATCACCATCTTCCATCATCACCACCATCACCACCAACATGACCATCATCACCATCACCACCATCATCACCATCATAACCATCCTCACCATCACCACTATCACAACCATCACCACCATCATCATCACCATCACCATCTACCACCATCACCATCACCACTGTCATCACCATCACCACCATCACCACGATCATCATCATCACCATCTACCACTATCACCATCACCATCATCACCATCACCATGGCCACCATCATTACCACCACCATCATCACCACCATCACCATCACCATCTTCCACCATCACCACCATCACCATCACCATCTTCCACCACCACCACCATCACCATTACCACCAACATGACCATCATCACCATCATCATCATCACCATCATAACCATCCTCACCATCACCACTATCACAACTATCACCAACATTACCATCACCACTGTCATCACTATCACCACCATCACCACGATCATCATCACCACCATCATCACCATCACCACCATCACCACTGTCATCACTGTCATCACTATCACCACCATCATTGCCATCACCACCATCATCACCATCATCACCATCACCACTGTCATCACTATCACCACCATCACCATCATCATCATCATCACCATCTACCACCATCACCATCACCACCATCATCGCCATCACCACTGTCATCACTGTCATCACCATCACCACCATCATCACCATCATGACCATCATCACCATCACCCACCACTGTCACCACCATCACCACCATCATCACCAACACCATGGCCACCATCATTACCACCATCACCACCACCATCATCATCACCATTTACCACAATCACCATCATCATCATCACCATCATCACCATCATCATCACCATCATCACCATCATCATCATCATCACCATCTACCACCATCACCACCATCATCACCCTCACCACCATCATCACCATCATCACCATGGCCACTATCATTACCACCATCACCACCATCATCACCATCACCATCTACCACAATTACCATCACTACCATCATCACCATCACTATCATCATCACCATCACTATCATCATCACCATCACCACCAGCATCACCATTACCGTTGTCACCATCACCATCATCATCATCATCATCATCACCACCATCATCTTCATCACACTTATGTCTAAAACCCCATAAAGGGCTCAGCATGGCTCTGGGTGCCTTTGGGAGTTGGGGGAGGATACAGGAAACCCACAGTGCAGTGTTGGGTTGGAGATCGCCACTGTGGAATAGCACAAAACCAGGCAGACTCTGTGCAGGTGCCACAGAGCTCAGACAGGGCCATGACACCCAAGGATGGTGAGTGGAGACACAGGAGGAGGTGGGGCCTGGGCTGGCTTGGGGGGAGGGAGACACATGGAGGAAGGTGGAAGCTGGACAGTGGCCAGGCACGGCTGGGAGTGGGCAAAGCATCTCTGAGGTTTCAGAGCAGGTAGATACTATTTTAGCAACAAAAACATCAGCAGAAATGATCACGCACCACCAGTGGAGAACCCAGCCCTGCGACGCCACCACCTCTGCATTACATGGGTTCTCACACGCACGCTGCCTGTGCATTTACAGCCTCCGAAGCTGGGAAACTGGGACATGTGGCCCGTGCAAGGCATCTCAGCACCGACAGGCTGTGCTACCATCGGTGGACTCTGAGCCGCCGACTCCCTGGCTTGACCCCAGCCCCTGGCTGCGAGGCCTCTTCAACCCCTTCCCATCTCTTTGCCTCACTTCCCCATCTGCAAAACGAGGACCATCGCGGGGTTGCTGCGAGGATTGACCTGAACCCAAGCAGCGCCTGGAACTAGCAGGCCTGAGAAAGGCTGGGGCTACCGTCACACCCTTCATTTTGCAGGTGGAGAGACCGAGGCAGAGAACACGCGCAAACTGCCCGAGACCACGGAGCTACCCACTGCACCCCACTCGGGTCTGTGTGACGCAAGCACGTGGCCTTCCTGCACAGGGCCTGCCCGTCCCCTGGAGCAGACAGACAGGGCATGCAATGTGCAGACCCAGGATGCACTGTTTCCAGGGTGGCCTTATGTTACCCGGTGCCCAGGATGGGTGCAGGGCTTTGTCAGAACGACAACGAAAACTACTCTGCCCCTAGGCCTGGCCTCCCTCCGTCTGAGCCCGAGCTCGCTGCCGCAGCTAGAGCTGTCTGGGGGAGGTGAGCAAGCAGCAACGCCCTGAATACAGACCGAACCCAGCCCTCGCGCAGGCCAGGCTCACAGAGCCCCGACAAGAGGCATGACGACTGCCACCCTGGGCCATTCCCCGGAGCCCCTGGCCGGCTCTTGGTCCTCCGGGAGGGTGGCCTTCGGGCGGGTGTGGCTGGCGCTCCCGCCTCGCTCTGGCCGGCACCCAGCCTCCTTCCCGCCCCGCCTGCGGCTGGCAGAGGGGGACGCCGGCAGTGTGGCCCAGTTGACATTCCTCTCCCTCGCAGTCTGTGGCAATTTTGCACACTGTCCGTGCTGCTGAAAACACGGGCTTCCAAAGGGCTTTACCAAACACTGCGGGCATTTAGCAGGCTGGGGGCTGACAGTGGGGCATTTCATCAAACTGTCTGAAATAACACTTGATGTTTGTCCAGTCTAGACAAAGGGATTTTGTATGAGTTTGGCTGTTTAATCTAAAAACTGCACCTGTCTCTTTGATTTATTTAACTCTCCCCCCAGGATTTTAAACCAATAACGGGTGCTAGAGAACACTCCATTTCAAACAGAACTTGCTCAGAAGTTTATCTTTGCTATATTTCCAAATCCGCCCGAATGCGAATGCCAGGGGCCTATTATTTAGTCCATATATCGTACAGGTTATAAGACACTAAAATGTAATCCTGCAAGAAAAGCCCCGTTTCTATACCGCTTCAGCCAGAAGTCCACATAAAAACACCGCCGGAAAGATGCCTGCGATGGAATCCAAGATCCTGAGCGGCAGTGCGACACTGAACTTCATCATCCTTACTGGGGTGGAAACGCATTTTTGTAAGTTTATATGTAAAAACTCAAGCACACCTCAAAATATAGCTGTGCGTTCGCTTTACCCAAGAGGCCATCTAGGCCCGGCGTCTGTAGCGGAATCCGGGGTGGCTCCGCAAGACAGAGAGATGGACGTCAGTGGCCGGGACCGAGGCCAGAGACGGGGCCAGCAGGCTCCGCAGCAGTCACCCCTTCACCCCTACCGAGGAGGCTCTGAGCACCGTGAGGGTGGAGGAGCCCGGCTGACCCACCCCTGCCTTCCTAGCCTCTGTCTCCCCCGGGACGGGGCGCTGCGTGGAACAGTGACCCCACAACTCCTGTCCACCCGGACCCTCAGAGTTGGGGAAGGAGGTCTTTGAAATGTGGTTAAGATGAGGTCCTGCTGGATTTTGGTGGACCCTAAACCCCACGACCAGGGTGAGGGTTAACTTTATGTCAACTTGGTCAAGGGTCAAGTTGGGCTACGGGGTGCCCGGACACTCGGTCGAACGTCACTCTGGGCATGTCGGGGAGGCTGCGTCCGGATGAGGCTGACATTCACGCGGGCGCACTGAGTCCAGCAGACGGCCCTCCCCAGCGTGGGGGCCTCCTCAGCGGCCGGAGGCCTGAGCAGCAAAGGCCGAGGAGGGGGCGCACTCTCTGCCCCGGGTGGGGACACTGGGCTGTCCTGCCCTCAGACGCAGTCGGCAACACTGGCTCTTACTGAGTCCGGAGCCTGCCAGGGGCTTCTGGGCTGGAACTGGGCCATCGCCCTCCTGGCCCTCCCGCCTGCAGACCTGCACCACAGCCTGCACCGTCAGCTCTCCTGGGTGTGCGGCTCCCTGGCTTCAGATCGCATGGCTTCACAGCGTCCGTGACCACTCGAGCTAACTCTCAGTAAGTCTCTTTACATGCTCACACACACACACACACACACACACACACACACACGCACGTGTACACCTGTGTTTCTCTGCAGAAACGTGACTAACACAACCGGTGTCTCGACAAGAGAGGAAAACACACAGAGACACATGAAGGCCACATGAAGACAGAGGCAGAGATTGCTGTGATACGTCCACAAGCCAAGGGACACCAGGGACTGCCAGCGACCTCCAGAAGCCGAAGTGCCAGGGAAGGTCCTCCCCACGGATCTCAGAAGGAGCGAGGCCCCGCGGGCACCTGGGTTCGACTTCTGGCCTCCGGAACTGTAAGACGATGCATTTCTGTCATTTTAAGCCCCCCGGTCTATAGTACTTTGTTAGGGCAGCCGCAGGAACCTGATACAGACCCCGAGGTCCTGGGCCACTTACGGTCTGGGGCCTCTAACACAAGTACCACTGATTCACCGGCTCACCAGTGAGACATTTATCACACGCCTGCAACGTGGGGGTCTTTGCTCTGGGAACCGGGGACACAGCACACCACTCGCTGCCCTGCTGTCGCCCAGGTTCTCGGGAGAACAGACAGGCGAGACGCAAACTGCTGGGTAAAGGATACAGCAGGTCGGACCTGCTGAGCGGAATTGGGATGTCCGGCAGAGGGTTGCTAAGGGTTAGGTGCCGTTTGAAATAGGGTGGTTCTCTGCACGACTGGCTCGAGGGAGCTGGGGGTGTGTGGCAGAGAGCTGTCACCAGCTCTTGGCCAGCAGCCTGCCCTCCGCCTCCCTGGATGAACGGTTAAGGGCATGCATGCCTGATGGTGTGGCTTCAATACATGCTGTGTGCCCTTGGACAAGTTGCTGGACCTCTCAGTGACTCTGTTTCTTTCCGATCTGTAAAATGGGGGTTAGGGCAGGAGTGAACCCATTGAACGGTTGTGAGGATTACGTGAGAGGTTGCAAATCAGACAGGCACACCTGGCCACGGTCCTGAGTCAGCAAGCGTGAGTGACTATTTGGAGCCCTCCAGATGGAGCAACTGACCACGGCGGGGGACGAACAACCAGGAGGCCCCTGGGGTCCCTGACTTTTGCTGTTCGGCTTTAGACAGTCCACATCCTTGGGGTGGGCGGGACCGACGACTCTCTTCTAACCAACAGGAAACAGCAAAGGGGGTGACGTCACTTCCGTGATAACATTACGTAACACGGTAACACCCATCTTGCCAGGGGCTCTCCCATCCTGGCTTTGAAGAATCACATCAACGCCTTGCTGCGAGCTGCCATTCCGGGGGGGGGGGGCACGGGGTGAGAAGCTGACAGCCAGCGAGAAAGGAAGGACTGGCGGAGGCTCTGCGCCAGGCAGCCTTCAACAAACTGCAAGCTCCGCACAACCACCAGAGTTTGGCTGCACGTCCTTCCCCGGCCGAGCCTCAGATGAGACCGCAGCCCCAGCCAATGTCCCGGGTGCAGCCTTGCACGGGGCCTGGCGAAGCCACACCAGACTCCTCACCCAGAGAACGTGCGAGACAATTAATGTGCGTCGTGGCCAACAAAGTTGGGCGGCAACAGAGAACCTGCAGGTGGGGCACAGTCCCGGGCCAGACTCTCGGATGTCTGTGATGCGTGGCGTGGTGTCAGGTGCTGGCCGCTGCCCATCCCCGTTCTGGGTACCTACCACATGCCCAATCTTCCTCTGCTGTACCCGAGAGAATCCTGTGAATCTCAGGCCGCAGGAAAGAGTCGTAAGGGAGCTGGCAATTCAACGTGGCCAGAGAAAGGGATGCCCCATTACTGTCTGGCTGGCAGGACTGTCTTACTGTGAGGGCGGGTGCATTAAACCACCCCACAGGGGACGCTGTGCCCACCCCCTGCCTGCACCAGGGCCCATGCATGCCCGCCAAGACACCGAGAAAATGTGCTGCTCGTGCAAATAACAAGTACTCCTCTCCACCTAGCATTTATATTTCTTATGTAAATTAATGTATTTGCATTCTGATTGGAGCCGATAGTTGGCTCCAGGACCACAGTGGACAGAGAAGAGCAGTGTGTCATTTTCAACATTTCTGGCATATATTTTAGCCATTGACTCCTAAGGACCCGAACACGCGCGACGCTTTGTTTTTCTGGAACGCCACGTCCTTGTTCATTCAGATCAGGAGCCGGAATATCATTCCACCCCACACGAGTATCTGCTGGCTGACTTTTAAGAGAGTTTCTCCTGCACACCATGGCACTGTGCCCACTGCACGGCAAGCCTTGTTTTCAGATGTTAGATTTTCTAATCCTCCCTTCCCGTCTTAATCCCTTCTCTGTCCTCTGCGAGGCATCACAGAGTGGGCCAAGAGAGGGGCGGAATCCCCTCTGCGAAGAGGAGAGAAAAGCCGCTGTCCAGCTCCCGCGGAAGCCCTCCTGCATTCGGAGAGTTCATTTACTACAAATAAAAGCAATTAATCTTAGCAGCATGCTCGGCAGGGCGGCCGCACGCACAGGGCGGCCTCTCTATTAGTAGAAGCCAGGGGGCGCAAGGTCAGAACCCTCAGCCTTTGGGAGCCCTACGCATCCAGAACGTGCACGAATTTCCAGCCCGCCCTGACTGCCCGCTTGGATGTCCCTTCTGCAAGATCCCTGCCACACGTCACACCACCAGGACTCACCAACCGACTCAGGTAAAATTGATAGCAGCACGCTAGGGGCATTTTGGTTAACTGCTTTTATTTTTTTTTTTTAATTCCTGGAGCCAACACAATTGCACGCATTTGTCCTACTGGCAAATTCAATCACGCAACAGCGAGTTCGGCATCTCGTGGCTGCCGACGTCCGGTTGCTATTTTGTGCTGCTCAGCTCCCCCGGTGCAGAGGCTGGCAGAGAAGACCTGCTGGAAGGATGTGCCATGCCCAAAGCCCGGACGACAGACAAGCCGGGCACCTGACGATCTTGGTGTCCCTGGTGCCGGTCCACACGTCGTGCCGTCACTTTGTGGACCGGATTTCCTGAGGAACAGCCTCTCTCCCTTGGTCTCACGTGGCTCGAAAGCTGGCTTCCCAGAGCCCCCCGGGCAGCCCTGGCTTCACTGTTTCCAAGGGGGGACCGCGCAGACGTTGGCATCTGGGCCCCCCGAGAGGACAGCGGCGAGGGCCAGAGTCACCCGAGCCAGCTGGACAGGAAGCCTCACGCCCGATGACACACCCAGGCGCCTTTCAGAAGCCAGCGGCCTCTTCTGGGTTCCTTTGCCAAAGTTTGGATTCTACTGATTTGTCGTAAATAAACTCAATTTTCACTCCCTTCACACAAATCATCTTTTTTTGGAACTGGTTAAAAAAAAAAATTAAAGAACGAGCAAGCACATTGAAGATGAGGAAACCAGAGGAGCGTGACTAATACCCCGGCCCCCGAAATGACATGCAGAGGCAAGGCCCGTGCCCACCGGCCCCTGCGGCAGTGAGGGAGACCGGGACCCCCTCCCGCAGCACACGGGGTGTCCAGGAGCTGAGGAGGAGGAGGAGGAGGAAGTAGAGAATGAGCAGCCAGCAACCCACAGCAGTGGCTGTCCCTGCACGAGCCACAGGCAGGTGTCCGGCCCCTGCGGGACTGGGAGCAGCGGACTGCAGGCTGCTACTCTGTGGCAACCCCGCGGTAGCTCCAGACTGTCTTGCCGGTGGATGGAGAAACCACTCACCATCTTCTCTCCTAAAATTTCTGCCCACGAGGCCTTCCGGGAAGAGTTTAAGTGGCTTGGGCTCCACCACTGCCCACCTCGGGATCACGCAAGGCACCTGCTCCCTGGTGTACGCCGTGTCGTGTTGTAAAAAATCTGAACTTTGCCCCAGAGCGGTCAGGCCGCATTTGCCCTGAGCTCCTGGACGGTGTCTCCAGGACCTTGGCGTGTCCTGCTTGGTAAGAAGGTCTGTGTTTGCTTGGGGCCCTTGTCCATGGGACAGTCTATCGACGTGACTTAGGGTGGAGGCTCTGGGTCACACAGTATCTGCTCCCTGTCCCAAGCCGCTGGAGACCGAGGTCGGCCACGTGGACAATCAATCGGGCTTGTAACCAAAGGCCCCAGTAAGCCCTCTGGACACCGAGGCCAAGGGGGCTCCCTGGGCACTGTCACCCACCGTTGCCAGGAGAGTGACGTGTCCTGACCGCACAGGGACAGGACGACGGGAAGCTCTGCGTCTGGGAGCCCTCCCGGGTCCTGCCCCGGGCGTCCCCTCCCCTCGGCTGACTCTACCCTGCGCGTCCTTCCCCTGAACAAACCTCTGCTGGGAGTAACCAGCGCTCAGTGAGTCCTGCGAGTCCCTCTAGAGAAATCCTGAGACCGGGGTGTCCAGGGGCCCCTAGGACCCTGCAGCTGGTGTCGGAAGTGGGAGCGGCCCCGGGACCCCGAACGCCACGGCTGGCATGGGAGGTGAGGGTGGCCCAGGGGACGAGTCCCTGTCCTCTGACGGCTCCGACCCCCGGGTGTCTCAGCCGAGGGGCAGCGCTCCCCAGCCTGCGGACCACGGCGGGGCCAGCGCCCGCCCGAGACGACTCCTCCACGGCCACATGGCAGCGTGACTCACGCCCTGCGAGTCTGTTTGAAAACGCTGAATGTCAAAAAGGAAGAGCAGAGGCAGGCAGCAAGACAGAAATAGGCGTGCGCAGATGAAAGCGGGCTATCATTTGCATGGAGCTCGCTGCCGGAGATCCCGAAACCCGGGTGAGGAGGCAGAGAGGGGCGGCCCGCTCACTCTGCCCCGGGCCGCGTGGCTCCGAGCCCTGCAGCGCCGAGATGCCTCACTGCACACCCCACCCCACCACCCCCCTGGGCCCAGAGGCTCAGCCTGGCCCTGGCTGGGGGCCTGGCCCAACCCTCCTGGCACCGCCGCACTGCCTGCCGGGGCTCAGGGCCCTTCCAGTCGGTCTTGGTCTCGTGTCTGACTTTCATCCTAAACTCCCTGCACTTCTGCTTTGGCGTCGACCTCTGAACCAACAGCAGGGGTCGGCGATCGGCTTCTGAAAACGCCCAGACAGCAAATGTTTCAGGCTCAGCCACCTCCATCCTTATACGATGACATGCAGACGAAGGCACATGTCTGCTTGCCCCTTAAACAGCACTGACAAAGTCAGGCGGCCACGGGCCGTGGTTGCCGGCCCGCCTAGAGAACAGGCACAAAAGCTCGGCTACGAGCCGTTGGAGCGTCCCCTCCAGGGCCAGCTCCCGCCACTGCCCTGCCCTTTGCAGCCCCCAGGAGCAATGCGGCCGGATTTAGCAAATAAAAACATAGTTACGCTTGCATTTGAGAGAAACAACATGTTTTTTTCTCTCTCTCTCTCTGTCTCTCTCTCCCTCTCTTTTTTTAGTATAACTATATTCCATGCAAAACTTGGAACATACCTATACTAAAATGTATTTGCTGTTTGTCTGAAGTTGAAACCTAATGGAGCATGGTGTATGTTTTACCTGGCAGCCCCACCTGGGGCGGGGGTTGGGGGGAGGGACATAGTTCTGTTATCTTCCACAGAGACCCTGAAATCACTGCTCCTGTCTCAGGAGCGGAGCCTCCAGGAACCCGGAACTCACAGAAAGCCTTGGTCAGAGTGGGCGAGAGGAGTCGCCCGCCCCAAGCGCACATGGGGAATTCACCCACCCATTGCCCAAACACGAGGCAGGCGGGAACTCGGCCCCGTCCGCCGGCTGCAGAGACTGGACACTGGCTGTGCCCCGGGACGGTTCCTCTGATGCCCAAGTCCACGGCCCGCAGCACACAGCAGCCTCACGACAGTCCCCGAATGCTTCTGGGGGACCCCCGGCCCAACCCACAACTCCAAACACAAACTGCCGGGAAGAGTGAGAGGGTGGAGGGACCCGCACAGCCTGGGGCTCCGGCGCAGTGACCCCGGAGTTTCAGTGCAATTGGATTTACTGCCCGTCCACACCTCACCTGTTTGCGTTTGTCCCAGCGGTAACTCTGGAAACAAGGACCGGCTGTCTTGGAAGAAATGACGAAAGGGAACACAGAGAGAGAGAGGGAGGAGAAGCGGGAGGGAGAGAGAAAATGTGAGAGGGCAGGAACACGGACTGCCGCGGGCGCCTCACTGGTTAAGCGTGCGCGTGTCCTTGGTTACCTGGTGTATTACCAGTTGTCTGTCACCGCACACCCAATCACCACGCACACCGCGGTTGTGAACGCCACCCGTTTCCGAGCTCACGGTTCTGCAGGACAGAAGTCCAGCGTGGGGTGTTTGGATTCTCTGCTCAGGGTCTCACTCAGGGTGTCAGGGTACCAGGGTATCCTGGCCAGGCTGTGGCTCTTCCAGGAGACCCTGGGGCAGAATCTGTTTCCAAGCTCACTGGGGTTCCTGTGGCTGTAGGACTGCCGTCCGGGCCCCGTGACTCCAGGCTCTCCGCAGCAAGCCAGCCCAGCGCCGCACGGAATCTCGTGGTTCAGGTCTCTGCGACTACCACCCACCCAGCCTGGCATCTCTCTCCTCCCCTGCCTCTCCGTTTCAGGGCTCCTGTGGCCACGCTGGGCCCACCCGAGTAAGTCGGGACGGTCTCCCCAGCTCAGCAACGGCTGATCAGCAACCTTAATCACCTCCGCCAGGTCAGACCGTGCGTGCAGGGGTGCGGCATCACACCGCGCCCATGCTTTTGGCAGTAGGAGCGGACTCTGCTGGGGCCGTCACCTCACCCGTCAGGAAGCATGGACGCGCACGCCGGGAAGCCAGCGGCAGCGCACCGCAGACCCGGCCCGTTCCCTGGAAGTGACCTTGGACAGAGTGGGCATTCCCAGCGGAAGCGCCTGGATCTTGGGCGTCCTGCGGAGTATACGCCAGACAGCGAGACCCTGGGATCCCCACGCTGGGAGCCTTCCCGTCTACCCCGAGGCAAAGTACAGGGTCTTGGACAGACCCAGAAGATGTCCCAACGCCAGTGGGCAAAGCTCGTGCAAAAGCAAAACGCTCCGTCACTGTGACGCGCCCCAGGCTGACACATCCGACCGAGTCTGGCACAGCTGTCCCGTCTGCGGCCTGCAAGGCTCCTGGCGGAGCTTGTTCCATTTCCGTCCGACACGACTGGAGCTCCTTTACGTTGCAGCGACTTGGGGTCCAACAACCTCGGGGACACTGGGCGGCAGCAAGGTGCAGAGTGGAAGGCCCGAGGGCCCCGACGGCACCTTCCATGGGCGCGGCCCTGGGCCTGGCACGGCAACCCCCAAATAACCTGCACCCCGCGGAGACGCCCACGGGGCACGGCATGCTTCACAGGCGGCTCCCTGAGGCCCCAGGGCACCCGCGCGGGCAGGGGCCCAGGATGGAGGGGGAGGGTCTGCAGGGCCCGGCGCGGACTGGGGAGCACGGTGCGCCTGTGGGCGCGCACCTTCACGGCTGTTCCGCCACCGCCTGAGCGCGGGCAGCAGCGAGGTCTGTCTTGAGGCCCCGGTCGGACCGTGACAACGCGAGCAGGCTCTGACCAGCTTCCTCCAGAAATGCCTTGTTTCCATTAATTACTTTCTCTGGTTACCCAGGGATTCAATGTTGCTCAGTCTCTGGATTTACAAAAGAAGGAAACATAATGGGCCCGCATCTTCCAGACGAGAAGCAAGGCTAACGGGGTTTCCGTGTCATCCTGCCAAAGCCCTTCGATGAAGGGAGGGGTGCTGGGCTCCCAGAACCGGGAGGGGGGTTCGGGGAAGAACCGCCGCCCCCCCGGTGGGTCCATGGTCCCCACCTCCAGGGGGTGAGCGCTCAGGAAACCCGAACCACCGTGCGGGCTCTCGGCCCCTCCCGTGAGATGGAAAGACCGCCGTCCCCATGCTCCGGGGGGGCGTGAGGACTGAGGAAGGCAACCCGCCCGCCGTGCAGCTGCGTCACAACATCCCCGGCAGCGAGAGGCTGTGACCACGATGAGTGTCATCGTAATGTTGATATTATCATCAGTGTTCCAATTTTGTTACACTTTGGACCTCAGTTTCTTCTGTAATATGAGCAAAATTGCCCAAGTCTACCCATTGCTATGAAGGACAATGGAACAAGTGCGTGGGCAAGTGCGGTGCAAACTCTCAAAGACCAGCCAGCGTTCCCGTTGCCCCGTCCTAATGGAGAACTGACAGGGTGCCGGATCCTGGGTGGAATGATTTCATGTCAGGGCATCCCTTCGCAGGTACTTTCCAAAAACTGAAATCCCCAATACTTAGTTTGTTGTCATTTGTTTTTCCTCCTCTCCTGAAGATGGGAGAGGGAAGAACATTCTGGAACATTCCAGAACATTCTGGAAAATTCTGGAACATTCAACAACCCCCCCCGCCCCCACCAAAAAAAGAAAGTATGTTCCAGTCCATTTGAGTTTGTTGTTGCTTTCACACACTTTCCTGAACATGCTGCCCCGTGGGTCCGGACACAGGGAAACACGGATCGATGAGGCTGGGCAGTGAGACCCGCACCTGGTCCCCGCCGGGCAATGTGGCCGCTGGAGCGCAGGAGCCGGGCGGTTTCCAGGGAGCCAGCGGCAGAATGGGCAGCGTACTCCCGTGCCGGCCAGAACTCGGCTCTCAAATGAGAAGCGACAGGCTCACAAGCCAGGTCGTCGCCAGGGAAACTCCAAGTTCGCCGTGCACGGATTGGGTCGCAGGTTCCTGTCACCCCGGGTGCCGGCTGGTGTCACGCTGGAAGGATAAACGTCGGCTTAGGTGTTTTCAATAGACCACGCGGCTCGGCTCCCAGGTCCAGAAAGGGGAAGGGAAAAGTCACGGAGAATAAGATTCATCCCCGGGAGCAATTGCTTTAATCCACTCCCAGAATGGCTCATAATCCCTCTTTAGTGCAGAGCTGATCAAAAGTGCTGCTTCTCACCCGAGCCTCCTCCCTGGGGTGTCGGAAGAGCACAGGCCGAACAGCTGCTCAGAGCCTGGCGCCGCGGCAGGGGTACCGGGCGCGGGGAGGCCTGCTGCTCCCCGTGACCGGTGGGGCGGGGGCCCGCGTCGGCCCTGTCACCCGCAGGAGGACGCCAGGCCCTCGCCGTCCTCCCAGCCCCGTGCGGAGTTGAGAAACATGCCCATTTGTCAGATAAGGAAACCGAGCCATGGAAAACCTGCGGCCTCAAGGCCACGTGTGGCCCTCCAGGTCCCCAGGTGTGGCCCCTGGACCAAATCCAAACTCCACAGAACAAAGACCTTTATTAAAAGCTGCTCGCTGGCCACAAAAGCCCTGCAGCGGTGCCCCCCACCCAGGCAACCGAGGATAAAGCCCAGGCCCAAGGCGTGCTGCAGCCCAGGCATGTGCCCCAAAGCATCGAACACCGGGGACTGGAAAAGACACGTGCACGCGCATGTTCACGGCAGCACCATTCACAACAGCCAGAAGGTGGAGGCGACACGCGGTACAGCCACACGGTGGCATGCTACTCAGCTATGAAAAGGGATGTCGTGCTGATTCATGCTAGAGTGTGAATGAACCTCAAAAACATCGTGTGATGTGAAAGAAGCCAGATAAAAAGGTCACATAACTGCAGGATCCCACTTATACGAAGCGTCCAGAACTGGCCACACCACAGAGACAGCAAGTAGAGAAGTGGGTGCCAGGGGGTGGGACTGCCTGCTAAAGGGATATGGAGTTTCCTCTCCGGGTGACGGAAAGGTCTCAGAAGGAAAGAGTGGCGATGGCTGCACGACACTGATTGTACTAAATGCCACTGAAATGTGCGCTTTAAGGGGGTTAACTTTTTGTTACGTGAATTTCACTTCAATTTGAAAGATAAAAAAAAAGAAATGTTGGCTGAGTCGAGGTCCCTCTTATTGACGGAGTCTGGGTCCCTTCTATTGGCTGAGTCTGGGTCCCTCCTGTTGGCTGAGTCTGGGTCCCTCCTGCTGAGTCTGACACCCTCCTATTGGCTGAGTCTGGTTCCTCCTGTTGGCTGAGTCTGGGTCCCTCCTGTTGGCTGAGTCTGAGTCCCTCCTGCTGAGTCTGGTCCCTCCTGTTGGCTGAGTCTGGGTCCCTCCTGTTGGCTGAGTCTGGGTCCCTCCTGTTGGCTGAGTCTCTCCTGTTGGCTGAGTCTGGGTCCCTCTTGTTGGCTGAGTCCTTCCTATTGGCTGACTCTGGGTCCCTCCTGTTGGCTGAGTATGAGTCCTTCCTGCTGAGTCTGAGTCACTCCTGTTGGCTGAGTCTGGGTCCCTCCTGTTGGCTGAGTCTGGGTCCCTCCTGTTGGCTGAGTCTGGGTCCCTCCTGCTGAGTCTGACACCCTCCTATTGGCTGAGTCTGGTTCCTCCTGTTGGCTGAGTCTGGGTCCCTCCTGTTGGCTGAGTCTGAGTCCCTCCTGCTGAGTCTGGTCCCTCCTGTTGGCTGAGTCTGGGTCCCTCCTGTTGGCTGAGTCTGGGTCCCTCCTGTTGGCTGAGTCTCTCCTGTTGGCTGAGTCTGGGTCCCTCTTGTTGGCTGAGTCCTTCCTATTGGCTGACTCTGGGTCCCTCCTGTTGGCTGAGTATGAGTCCTTCCTGCTGAGTCTGAGTCACTCCTGTTGGCTGAGTCTGGGTCCCTCCTGTTGGCTGAGTCTGGGTCCCTCCTGTTGGCTGAGTCTGGGTCCCTCCTGCTGAGTCTGACACCCTCCTATTGGCTGAGTCTGGTTCCTCCTGTTGGCTGAGTCTGGGTCCCTCTTGTTGGCTGAGTCTGAGTCCCTCCTGCTGAGTCTGGTCCCTCCTGTTGGCTGAGTCTGGGTCCCTCCTGTTGGCTGAGTCTGGGTCCCTCCTGTTGGCTGAGTCTGGGTCCCTCCTGTTGGCTGAGTCTGAGTCCCTCCTGCTGAGTCTGGTCCCTCCTGTTGGCTGAGTCTGGTCCCTCCTGTTGGCTGAGTCTGAGTCCCTCCTGCTGAGTCTGGTCCCTCCTGTTGGCTGAGTCTGGGTCCCTCCTGTTGGCTGAGTCTGGTCCCTCCTGTTGGCTGAGTCTGGTCCCTCCTGTTGGCTGAGTCTGGGTCCCTCCTGTTGGCTGACTCTGGTCCCTCCTGTTGGCTGAGTCTGGGTCCCTCCTGTTGCCTGAGTCTGGGTCCCTCCTGTTGGCTGAGTCTGGGTCCCTCCTGTTGGCTGAGTCTGGTCCCTCCTGTTGGCTGAGTCTGGGTCCCTCCTGTTGGCTGAGTCTGGTCCCTCCTGTTGGCTGAGTCTGGGTCCCTCCTGTTGGCTGACTCTGGTCCCTCCTGTTGGCTGAGTCTGGGTCCCTCCTGTTGGCTGAGTCTGGTCCCTCCTGTTGGCTGAGTCTGGTCCCTCCTGTTGGCTGAGTCTGGGTCCCTCCTGTTGGCTGACTCTGGTCCCTCCTGTTGGCTGAGTCTGGGTCCCTCCAGTTGGCTGAGTCTGGGTCCCTCCTGTTGGCTGAGTCTGGTCCCTCCTGTCGGCTGAGTCTGGGTCCCTCCTGCAAAATTCAAATATGCCCTGTGGCTACTGACATAAATTCTACCTACTTGTGACTCTCTAAGAACACCAGAATGGCTCTCTCAGAGGGGGTCTTAGAACAAGGGAAGGGGTGAGGGAGATTATGGAGGGGATAAGCATGAAGCCCACCTTTTCCATCATCACAAACAGGCCATGGACTTTAGTCTCTCACTGAAAATAAGTGAGGGATAAAGGCGGGCAGGCCCTGCAAGAAAGCCTGGCCAGGGCAGGCTGCACCCGTGGACATCAGCCCTGACACGTCCCGTCTCCCCAGCAGTGGCTCCCAGCTCACGACACACACCACATGCAGAGCTAGAGCTGAATGAGCCTCAGTCTCCCTGGGTGTCCCCCTCCCAGAACTGAGGCTGGCCCGCGGCCACAGCACCCGAGATAGGGCAAGTTCCCGCTGGAGGCCTTGGGAGCCACTCTGCTGGCTTTGTAGGACCTCAGAGAAATCTCTTAACCTCCCTGCCTCAGTTTGCCCATCTGTGAAATAAGGCTAATGGTATTTCCTGACCCTGAAGGATTGCTGAAGGATTTTGATAATCAAAGTTTTTGAACTGCTTGGCACCTGATGGATGCAAAGGGCAGACGTATTAATTGCTGGTTCTCAAGCCCACCGATGCCTCATGGCCACGCCCACGACACACAGGTGGACGCCCACAGCCCCCCCCCCACACACACATGCACACTTGCACACACAGACACACGGCATTTGTCTCTCTAAGCCACTTTCACACATAGGGACAAAGGAAGCCACCACCCTAATGACCGTTTTGGGGAGCACCCCAATCCCCCCAAATGTCATCCCTTTCCTACTCGGCATCCCCACTCCGACTGGGCGCTGCTGTCTCACCGCCCTGCATCTCAGCCTCGGGGTCCTGCCAAAATCCAGACGCACAGCCTAGGCAGGGCCACACCTGAGAGGGGTCCCTTCTCTGAGGTGACCACGACGTCCCCAGGGAGGGGTGGGGCTCGCAGGGTGGAGAAGATGCTGCCCCTAGGGGGCCAGGGAAAGCGAGGGGGTGGTCAGAGCCAGTGTGGCTTTGTCCCACTTGGTCCTGACCAGAGGTTCCCTGCAGGGGAATCCTGAGCGGAATCAGAGCTGGAGAACTCCGGGGCCTGGGCCAGGCTGTCCTTCCCACCTGGGTGTCCTCTGGGTCCCTCCTGAGGCCACAGCCCCACCGCGCTGCTCTCCCGCCCTCGCCCGATGCTGCCGGGGCTCCACTCCTCACGCCCGCCTGCCCACCCAGCCAGCACGCCCAGGCTCTCCCCCCGCCCCGGGGCTCCCCGGCTCTGCCAGTGCCCGGCTCTCACCGGCCCCTGCCCAACCCCCCCCAGGGGCTGCCCTTCCCTTTCCCCTGAACACGCACAGGCAGAGAGGGTGGCGCTTCCCCTGGCACCTTCCACGGCTCCCAGCCCCCAGGGTAGAAGCTGGAGGCCTGGCCCCTGCCGGCCGGTCTGCCCTTCTCCTCCTGTCCACTGCCCACCACGCACCTGCCTCTCCGGCCACGGGGGGCCCCCTCCTGGGGGTGATCCAAAAGCCCCTGCTCCGCCCGTCCTCACACCTGTGCAGCCTGGACGTCCCTTCCTTCTGGGGCCCACCTGGCCTCCTTCCACTCGTCCTCTGCGACCAGGGTCAGTGCCGCCTCCTCCAGGAAGCCTCCTCCACTTCT
Organism: Microcebus murinus; assembly: GCF_040939455.1. Lineage (NCBI taxonomy): Eukaryota > Metazoa > Chordata > Mammalia > Primates > Cheirogaleidae > Microcebus > Microcebus murinus. The sequence continues at coordinate 987,857 of NC_134105.1, read as the reverse complement.
CCAGATAGAGTTACCTGCTTCTTCCTCTCGGCTCCCTCGATTCCATTGGCACCTCTGCCGTCCCCACGGGGAGTTCCTGGAAGACCAGGCGCGGGATCTCTCCCGCCTGCGCCGGTACAGCGCGGGCACGCGGCGGGCGCTCATCCGTGTCTGCTGGACGGATTCGTCAGGAGGTCAGGCCCTCGGCCAGCCTGTCTGGGGACAAACCCCGCTGCTGTCCTTCCTGCCAGGCTGCCTGGCTCGTGCCCGGGGCCAGCAGACCCTCCAGGGACCACACGGGTGGCCGGTGCCACGAAACCACAGCCCCGACCTCCCCAGAGACACGGGGAGAACTGAGAGGCAGACACCCGTCCAGCGGGCCGGGCCGCGCAGGTCCTCCCCGGGCCCCGGGCTGCTGCGAGGAGCATCACAGTAGCCTGGAACTCGCTGAGGGAGAGGGAACCTGGAGCCGCGAGTGCTCGGAGAGCCCTCCAGGGCAGCGACGGGCGGTGCGCTAGCCCAGGGCCAGGGCTTCATCGACGGGCGCAAAACGCCCCCTGGACACCTGCGAGGCGTGACGCCACCGCGTCCAGGGGGGGACCCGGAGCCTAACGGGGCCATTCCATCAACATTTGCCGGGATTTTGAAATGCAGTGTCATAAAAATAAACATGCTTACTCTTGCCTTGCATAATTGGCTCCCTAAAGAATCCTGCGTTCTGAAAGCCACCACGTCCCTCAGCAGGAAGCACAGCTTTTCTCGGCTTCCGGGTACGGTCTTGAATTTTCTCTTGAACTCGGAGAGGGGAGCTGGGCAGTGAGGGAAGGCTGGCGCCCTGGGGGGCTTTGCCTCTTCTTAACGCACCCCGTCCTCAGTCCTTGGCGGGACTCGGGCTTCGGGCAGGGCTGGTCCGGTGGCTCCCAAAGGCCCCTTGTCAACACACAGACTACAGTGATCTGGCCCGGTAGCCTGCTCTTTGTGAAATAAAAGAAATCATTTCAAAACCTGTAGCTGTGCCCACGGCACCCACAGGTGCAGCCCTTGCTCAGGACGGCTCTTCCCAACGATGAGGGAAACGGAGCCCGCGGCGGATGTCACCGTCGGTGAGGCTGCGGTCAGCCCGGGAGGGCGGTCACGGGACTCGCTGTCGAAGGTGAGCTCTGGTTTTCAGACGCTCGGAGCAGACGCAGATTGGAGCCAGGCCGAGGGTCACCCACAGGTCAGGCCCAGGGCACAGAAGCCCAGAGTCGGGCTCTCCCCCAGGGCCACTCCTGACCCCAGCGGGAGGGCGTGTCCAGAGGACCCGGGCACCCGGCGGCGGGCGGAGCTGACGGGAAGCGCTCACTCCTCCAAACTACAGGGAAGGGCCTGGCCTCTGGTGCCCCGGGCAGGCCCCACTCTCTCGGGCCACCCCACGAACGGCTTCCGTTGTCACGCGGGTCCTCCACCGCCAGCGTCTGTCCTCCCTACCAGGTCCAGGACACTTGAAGTTTGGGAGGTGACCTTCTCACCCCAGTATGCCAGACACCGTGTGTTCTGCATGGAGCCAGGCTCAAGTCCCAGACTTGGTGGCCTTGCCCCAGCCTGGCGTGTTCCTCGAATACGTTCCGTCCAACGTGCCCTCTTCTGCACTGGGAATAACGGGGTGTCACGTTCAGAGGACAGAAACCGAGTGTCTGGGTTTGAGTGTGGACTCTGCTATTTCCTCGCTGTGTGGCCCCAGGCAAGTTGCTCAAGCTCTCTGTGCCAATCTCTGGACAAAGGCGCTGGCTGGAGGACCTACATCACTGGGACGCAAGGACAAATTAAGGCGTAACAAGGCCGTAGGGTAGTGCCGAGAACATAGGCAGGGCCACGCAGCTGTTCGCTGACACGTGTGCCTCCGTGCCATGCTCACCCCGGGACGCCAGGCGAGCCCGGCACGCGGTCCTCCTGGGGAGCGAGGGGCTCCGCGGCGCCAGGGTGACCGATCTCCCATTCCGCGTCCACTGCGGACAGGGCGGACCGTCTGCAGCCTCCTTCCCCTCTCCAAATTCAAGGAACTCAGAATCCTTCTCAACACAGAACCTGAGGAAGCAACCGCCAAGGCCTGCGTTGGCCATCAGAGCGGAGGTCTCTCGCCGGCCCTCGGTCTGAGGGGTCCCTGCTCTTGGCATCAGCTGAAGGACGCCGGGGGCCTACCCTCCACCTGGCCCTCGGCCCGGAACGCAGGCACTCCGACGGCCGGTGGATTAGCTGCCTCCCCCCAGGATGGTAAACGTTCCCTTCGTGTTTTCCTTTTGTGAAAGCAGGTTCCTCGAAGTCCCTGCTCCACCGGAGCAGTCCCCATCCTGGAAGAACACACACGACCCGGCCGAGGAGGGACCTTCCGTGAGCTGCAATGTCCACGGGCCAGCATGAGCCTGTGCGTTCCGGACGCTTTCCACGAGCTCTGTCCCGTGCTCCGACCCTGGCGTGGCCTCTTTCGCATGAAACGATGCCCTGCAGCCCTACCAGAAGGTGCTTCATAAGGGTGGGGTCCCCAGGTGGCCCTGCTGTCCCCGGAAGGAAGCTCGGCTCTCTGCTTTCTTTTCCCTGGAAGCACCCCGAGGTCCACCCTGAGGTCCACGGTACCCACGTGCAAGGGGGAGAAGTCTGGGTCCTTCCATAGACCACCTGCCAACCCTCCCCTCCTCCCCCCTTCCCTGTGGGCATCCGACAGCCTGGGAGTCCTGCTGATGAGCCAATATGCCCCCCCCCACAATGCACCTCTGCACCAAGGCAGAGTGGAGAATTTGTTCTCTGCATCTCCCCAAGACGCGGCCCCGCGGTGGAGCTCACTTGCCACTCCGTGAGCATTTACTGGATGAGAAATGGGCAGGTGAACAGTGGCCCGGAAGTAGGGAGCTCTTCTCCTCGGAGCAGAGGGAAGGAGCAAATGCAAAGCCAGTCCCAGGAGCAGGGACGCCTGGCCCCGGCACCGCCCAGCCGGCCAGCAGCACCGCAGGGGCCTCCTGGGACCCCAAAGCACCCACGTCTGTGGCTGCAGAGCACAGTGGGGGGCGAGAGAGAGGAACGCAATGTCCCCACAAAGACTTGCGTGCAAACACGCACAGCGGCACGTTCATCTCAGCGCCAAAGTGCAAGCAACCCACACGTGCACCGAGTGAGCGGATAAGCAAAGCGCGAATGTCCAAACACCAGAATGCTAGTCAGGAGTGAAAAGGGGATGCAGTGACAGTAACGTGCCACCGTGTGGACAGACCTCGGGGGCAGGACACCTAGCGAGGGAAACCAGACGAGGAAGGCTGCACACGGCACGCTTCTGTTTGCAGAGACAGCCCGGGACGGGCAAACCTGCTGGGACAAGATCCGCTCAGCGGTGGCCTGAGGCTGGGGTAGGAATGCGACTGCGTGTGAACAGTTAATTCCAGGGGGACGCAAGTGGCTGGAACTGGACCGTGGTGACGGCTGCACAACTGGGTTGATTTACTGAAAGTCACTGAATGTACACTCAAAGCGGGTGAGCGTTACGGCATGCAGATTGTGCCCCCAAAACACGCCTCCAAATGGAAACACAGAGGGCAGCCCCCCGTTTACCCAGATTTTCCTATGCCAGACTCAGCTTTCTCAGTGTGACCATTCGCTGATTTCTGCAGCTTGATTCCCATCAGAGCTCTCAAAGGGGGCCTCCTTGGATTCGATGGCATATTTATTTTTAATTATTAAATAGATTGAATAGCAGTATCTGTGTCATAGAGATGTCTTCATCTCCCCATGACATTTCATTAATTCTTCGCAGCGAAATGCTCTCTCGTTTTGACCGTAAACCTTTTACTTACCACTGTGGGTGCCAGAGAGACTTGTGATTTCAGAGTCAGCTGAACACAAGGGCTAAATCCATAAAGTGCTGACTTGACATCGCAGCAGCTGGGTCCTTCTCGTTTTATATATATATATTTTTAATTTTGTTTTGTTTTTATTCCCAAAAGGGCAACATGTAACTTAATAAAGGGAGTGGGAAGTCGATTTGATAGAGAAGCCAAAAGCTGCAGGGGATGCTGGAAAGAGCACAGGTGGACCCCGGGGTCCAAGAATCCCAGGTTCAAATCCCAGCTCTCTCATGAGCTGCCTGTGTGACCTTGGGCAAATCGCTTAACCTCTCTGGGCTTCGGCTTCCTCCTGTGGAAAATGGGAGCGGCCCATCCCCGCACCAGTGTAGACCGGTTGGCTCGTTTAGCGCAGCTGGATCACTTAGCACAAAGCTGGGCTACGGAAAGACCTAGAAGGAGACTCCCGTCTGGATGTGAAAGGGAAGAGGACGTAACAGGTGCAGGTGGTGGGATCTGAGAAGCTCACAGCCAGGTCCAAGGCAGAGCTCCCCACCGTGTGGCCAACTCCACTCACCAAGCGTGGATCGAGCACCCCTCCACACACACGCACCCCAACAGTTCCACCAGAAAGCCCAAAACCAGGTGATAAGAGGGAAGCCAGGCACTGACGTCCGCCCTCACAGGCTGAGGCTCCTGCTCCCCTGATCTAGAAACAAGAGACCAACTGTTCGCACTTGGCCTGCGATCCTCAGAGCGTGGTCTGGAAGCCACCTTACGAGCCAGGGTAGGAAAGTGGGGCTGACCCCAAAAAGGCTGCTCTATTTTCAGAGCTGACCTAATTCACGTAAGGATCTGGACAGATCTTCTCCTCCAGTAATTATGCAGCAGGTCGTTTATCACTGTCACTGGTGATGGGCCCCGTAGCATCAGCGACGCCTCACGCTCACGTGCTACTGCGTTTGCCTTCTGCAAACTGAGGCAGACACACAACGCAGCACGTTCCATAAAGCAATCGTTTACCAATTTACCTTGTCCACAGCACCTGCGACTGCCCTGAAATACAAACACACGTCCCCAGAGAAGCTAAATGCACACACACACGTGCACCGGACAGACAGTCAGCGAGGTGTGACTCTCTGACAGGTAAGTAGAGAATGTTACTTTGTTTTCTTAATTGAACTTTTTATTTTAACTGTAGCACCGTTAAGATGTGATACACAGAGACCCTGCAGACCCTTTACCCAGTCCCCCCTAGTGGTGACATCTTGCAAAACTACAGTGCAACAACATGACCAGGATGCAGCTGTGGGGACCCTCAAGACAGAAAAGACCCCACCCCCACAGAGACCCCACAGTGCCCTTCTATAGCCACGCCCACTTCCCTTCTTGCCCCTCCCTCTCTGTAACCCCGGCAACTGCTCATCAGTTCTCCATTTCTATGACTTGTCATTTCAACTCAACGCCCTGGGACCATCCCATGGTATGTAACCTTTTGGAATTGGCTCTTCGTCACTCCGCACAGTTCCCCGGAGATGCGGGCAGGTGCTGGGAGCACCGTGGTTCTATTCCAGGCACAGGTAAACCAGTGCAGTCTGCCCATTCACCCACTGGAGGATCTCTGCATTGTTTCCAGTTTGGGACTATTATAAACAAAGCCGCTATGAACATGGATGTGTGAAAATAAGGCTTAATTTCTCTGGCATAAATACCAAGAAGTGAAATGCTCAATTGTATAGCACTTGCATGTTTAATTTCTTAAGAGACTGCTAAACTGATTTTCGGAGTGGCAGTAATATTTTACCTTCCCATCAGCAACATATGAGCCATCCAGTTTCTCCACATCCATGCCAGCACTTGGTGGTGTCAACATTTTTTTTTATTTTAGCCATTCTGATAGGTGGGTAGGGACATCTCACTGTGTTTTTAAATGTGCATTTCTCTAATGATCAGTGATATTGAACATCTTTCCCATCTAAATATCCTCTTTGGTGAAATGTCCCTTCATGCCCTCCACCTATTTTCTTTTTTCCTTTCTTTCTTTTTTCTTTTTCTTTTTTTTGAGACAGAGTCTCACTCTGTTGCCCAGCTAGAGTGCTGTGGCATCAGCCTAGCTCACAGCAACCTCAAACTCCTGGGCTCAAGTGATCCTCCTGCCTCAGCCTCCCTAGTAGCTGGGACTACAAGCACGCGCCACCATGCCCGGCTAATTTTTCCTATTTTTAGTTGTTTGCCTAATTTCTTTCTGTTTTTTTTTTTTTTTTTTTTTAATATATATAGAGAGATGGGGTTTCTCTCTTGCTCAGGCTGGTCTCCAACTCCTGAGCTCAAACAGTCCTCCCGCCTCGGCCTCCCAGAGTGCTAGGACTACAGGCGTGAGCCACCGCGCCCGGCCTCTTCCACCTATTTTCTGATTGAATTGTCTGACGTTCCGACTGTTGATTTTTGAGAGTTCTTTATATATTCTAGACATCAATCTTCTGTCAGATGCATGGTTCGTAAATATCATCTCCCACTCTGTAGATCTTTTCAACCTCTGAAAAGAGGCTTTCAGAGAGAAAATCTTTAAATTTTGATAAGGTCCAATTCATTAATTTTTCCTTTTATGCATGGTGCTCTTGGCATAAAGTCTAAAACCTCTCTGCTTAGCCCATTTCGAGTTAATTTTTAAATAATGTGTGGGACTTAAATTTAGGCTCTTTTCCTCTTTCCTTTTCTTGGCTGTGGCTGTCTTGCTGCTCCAGCGCCTCTTTGTGAAAAGGCCGCCTCCCCTCCACCGAGTCTGCAGCTCCGTCACAAAGCAGCTGGGCATGTTTGTGGGAATCCAGTCCTGAATTATCGGTTCCGATTCATCAATTCCTCTGCTGATACTGTACAATCTTGGTTACTGCAGCTACATAATGAATCTATTCTAGTTCTTTTGCCGGTACATATACATTTTAGAATAATCTTATCTATATGTACAAAACTCTTGCTGGTTTGCAAAGGATCGTGTTAAACCTCCGTATCAATTTGAGAAGAATTGACAACCTGAATAAAGATCTGTAATCTTTAATGCTGAGTCTCCCAATCCATGAACACTGTATGCCTCTCCATCTATTTATGTCTTCTGAGATTTCTTTCGCCGACATTGTGTCGTTCGTTCTCTGCACACAAGTTGTCAACATAGCATGTTTTCTACACCTAATATTTCATTTTGTGAGCAACTGTCAACAGCATTGCATTTTTAATGTCAGTGTCTGTATGTTCATTGCTAGCAGATAAAAATGTAGTTGGTATTTGTGTATTTATCTCATCTTCTGTGATCTTATGAACTTATAAGCTCTAGGAGGTGTTTTTTTTTTTTTAATAGATGACATGGTATTTTCTATGAAGATAACCATATCATCTGCAACTATGGGCAGTTATAGTTCTTCCTTTCCATATGCCTTCTATTTCCTTTCCTTCCTGCATTGTACTGGCTAGAACTTCCCCCACAGTGTTACATAATAAGAGTGGTAGGAGTGGACATCCTTCACTTGTTCCTGATCTGGGCAGAAAAACATCCAGTTTCTCGCCATTAATATTCATTATGCAAATTAATAACAAATACTAATTAGTATTAGTTGTATACATGTTCCTCATCAAATTGAGAAAAGCACGCCTCTATTCCTACTTTACTGAGAGAGCTCTTGTCATGGATATATGTTGAATTTTATCAAATGCATTTTCTACCTCAACTGATATGATCGTATGCTTTTAGTTTTTCCCTTGGCCTTTCCACTCTAGCAAGGAAAAGTGCTCTGTGAGTTGCTGGTCTCACCACCTCATCCACTGACCCCACTGCCCTAACCTCAGAAAGCCTGTGGTCCTCGGTGACAAGTGACCAGACCTCTGACCCGGCCTCCTTGGGTCCTCAAAGCGCTACCTTACAAACTGGTGTGGGAGGCACCCGGCAGGTGCAAACGCCAGCTCGCACAGCCAGCCCCCTCTCTCCAGACCGTGGGCACCTGCAGGCAGCAGCCACTGCCTCATCTCTGCCCTACCTCTGGCACGGCGCGGCCCAGGCACAGAGCTGGTGCTCAGCAAACGTCACCTGTTGAGCGGGGGTGGGGGGGTGGGGGGTGGGGGGGGGTGGCTGGCTCACCTTGGCACCTCTATGCATTTTAAGGGAGCAACAGTGACATTCTAAAGGCAGACACTGGTTTGGGGCGTGACTGGCCCCAAGGAAATTACTTTTCTCACTTCCAAGTTTCTAATGGGAAACGTTCACACTGAGCAAGTGTCTGATATAATGGCCACTAGTTTCACTAGGCAACTGAGCACTCAAAAATGTGGCTAGTCCAGATGGAGATGTGGTCCGAGAATACATTACGCACCTGATTTCAAAGGCTTAGTAGAGTGGCAACGTAAAAGTAATACTCATTAACGCTATTTAGTATTGACTGCTGAAATGATCATACTTTGGATAGATTGCGTTAAACTAAATGTATCACAAAAACAAATTTCACCTACTTTTGTTTTCATACGTGGCTCCTGGAAATTTTAAAAATGCAGATGTGGTTGTTTCTTCTTTCTCCTGGACGGTGCTGGACTCCACCCTCATAAGAGCATTTTTACCCCTGAGCACCAGCACCCTCCACGCCCCCCCCCCCCATTCTTGGACTGCGTTGGAAGCCTTTGCGGGCAGAAACCCCCTCGTTCCTGGGTCTGCAACGGCACCTGCTCACGGGCAGGCACCCCCTGCTGGGCGCTCGGGAACCGAGACAGGAGCGAACACAGAGGTGGAGGCTTGCTGCTCCCCACGCTGCAGAGGACAGTGACAGCAGTCTGTTCACCCAGGTACTGCACACTCTGCTGCTCGCGTCTGGGACAGGAGCAGGGGATCACGGGCTGTGCGCTTGTCACAGCTCACTGGACTAGCTCTCCAGCATCCTCCCCCACCCAGGGACTTATAGACCCACCAGAAACTGCTCTTTCAAATGAACTGGCCCTGCCTCTAAGTAACTACTCCCTAGTAGGCAAATAAACGGTTCCAGTCCCCGAGAAAGCTGAGGGCAAGAGGGGACCTCACCCCAACTGCATAGCCATGAAGTTTGCCCTCGCTGCCAAGCCCACCCCTGCCCCCAAGTCCCCAAGTTCCCCTGGCGGCACCTGCCTCCCCGGCCTCCACTGCGAGACCTGCGCCTCCTTCACGGTCTCCCAGTTACACCCGCCCTTCCTCCCCAGTTAAAAATCTTATGCTCTCCCTCGCAGTGAACTGATGATGACCAAAAGAGCTCAATGGACTCGTCTTTGCTAAGCACATCTGCATTCCGACTGTGAAAAAATCCTCAAGCCAGCCAAAGGAATGAGTCTGTAATGGTGGAATCCTAAGCACCAGTAAGCCAGGCTGAAGAAGTAGTATCTATCTGCGGCAGGGCCTAAGCCTAAGGCTGGAAACCCTTCCCCGGAGCTCAGCGTGGAATTCGGGAGCAGCGGGCACAAGGGCAAGACTTGACAAACGAGGGGCACTCTGCCATGCAGACGCGTTCGTCCACCCACAGACATTTCCTGAACGCCTACTGTGCACCAGGCTCTCCCATCAAGGGAGGGTGAAGGATGAGACACAGTCCCTGCCCCAGGGGACTCTCAGACGGAGGGCTCTTCTCCAGTGCAAAACAGGAGCCCGCAGGCGCGCTCCCCAGCAGCCCTGGCCGGCAAGCCCCCTGAGTCCCGGAGGCCAGGTACAAGTCCCCGCTGCCCCCCTCCCCAGCAGCCCTTGAGGTCGCAGGCAGATGGGGTTCAGGAGCAGTGTGACACCACCCCCGTGGGGAGGGCAGGGAGTGAAGCCCCGGGAGCCGCACTGCCCAGGTAACTGCCCCGGGGGTGGCAGAGGCGGGGAGGCGGAGGGGTGGGCACCCGAGAGGAAGGGCCAGATCAGCAGGAGCCAAGTGCAGGTCAGGCAGACCTGGGAAGGCTCAGGTGACATGACCCGAAGCCCAGGTGAACCCAGCGCTGCTGCGACCACCTCTGTTTGGGGGGGAGCGGGTGGATGAAGCAATAAGGAACACCCCTTTGCTGCGTGCACACGTTGGCCGCAGATGCAGACACAGGCCCAAGCCCTACCCACCTGGTCCCCACTGGTGCAGCCCCAGGAAACTGCTCCTTGCGAACACGTGACTTCAGACACGCTGCCCTCCACCCTGGGTCTCTGTAGGTCACGTGGAGATATTCATCGACTCCGAAGGTCCCACAGGCAAACGGTGGGGTTCTGGCCTCTCGCCACCTCCGGGGCCCTTTGCAAAGAGACTCAAGGCAGGAGCTCAGCACAGCCAAGCCACCTCCTTGCTCCCGGGCATCCCAGTTAACTCCCGCCTGGCCCGGGGCCTGCTGGGAGACAGGCGGGCAGCTGCTGCTCGGCCACCAACAGCAGCAGGGAAGTCCTCACCACAGTCCTCTGGAAAGGGCTTCAGGGACCTGGCACGGAGGAAGCACCCGCCACTCCTGGTGGGCCGCGGCTGGGGTACAGAGCGTGGCCCCGATGAGGGCCTGGAGCAGCCAGCACTCCTTCTGGCACCAGATCCCATCCCAGCCCTGAGGCAGATGGGCTGGGGGACTCAGGGGCGTCCCCAAGGGTCCCCGGAGCTCTGGCATGGGCACACTGCTGCTCACTCTCTCTCCAAGGCAGATTAACTGAGAGTTAATCTGAGTTATGTAACCACCACTCCCCACTCACGGCCTCGTGACTAACCAGCCCCTCTGAATTCCTGCAAGGGGTCGAGGAGGCAGGCAGAGCAGCGACCCGCACCTGCGCCGTCCGCTCCGGCCCGAGAGAGCCCCTGGCCTGGCCTCCTCCCCGGGCCTGGATGGCTTCAGGCAGGAGAAACCCTCTCAAGCCAGACTTCAAACATGAAATCTAGATCAAGGATATATTTGGCTTTCCCAGCTAATCTTTACATCAGTTTGGTCTCTACTGACTTGTAACCCTTTGAAGCAAACTTGGCAACTACGTATTTAAAACAGATGACTCTTACATAACCCCAGAGAGGAGCCCCTGGGCTCTGGAAGGCTCCGCTCTTTGTGGGTCGGGTCGGGGTTTTGCGTTTACCCAATTTGTCATGACCCAGGGTCACGCTCCGGGTACCCTGCGGTTCTCGCACAGAAAGCCCATGGAATGCAGGGCCCAGGAGCACGCGGAGCCACATCTGCCCAACGCCGTGTTTGTGTCCGGGTCAGAGGGGCTGGGGCAGACTAGGCTGGGATGGGGCGCAGTCGTCCCTCCGGAGACCCGGGCCAGGAAGATGCAGGTGCGTACACTGGGGGAAGAGAGCCGTTCTGTCTCCTGGGGTCCAGAGAGCTCAGGGAGGCATGGAGCTATCTCAGTCCCTCGGGTGCCTTGCTCTGCTCCTCTCTCCAGCGCACACAAGAAAAGGCAGCAGGTGATTAAAATAAACAAACAGCCGGGCCAGACTGGGAGGAGCCTATTCCCTCCCCACCCCCACTCAAACAGCTGATCCCCAAGGTGGGGGCGAGCAGGACGGGAGGGGGACGGACCAGTGCTGCCCAAGGGTTTGGGCTGCCTCCTAAATCTGTGATCTAGCCCAGCATTATTTTCCCCGCTGACACTAGGTGGGTTCCAGTTGCAATCAAGTTGGTGGCGGCAGCTGGAAGTCAGCAGGAACCTGGATTCCCTGGGAGTGCAATGTCTGTGGACAGGGCGTTTGACTTCGGCCACTCAGCTCAGCTTCACAGCCCCAGCTGCCCGGGGGACTTCACAGTGGGGACGGTGGCAGCCAACCCAACACATGCCCGCTGCGAGGCCCAGACACGGCACAGCGCGCACGGGAGGGCTGGAGGGACTGTGGATCATGTCATCACGCACAGCCAGGGCCTCCCAGGCAGAGAGGCAGGGGAGCCTCGGAGTGGGGGGACAGATGGAATGACCCCGAGGGCCAGGGCCCGGGATCCGGATCACAGTCGCAAATGCCTTGGGTGGCCGCTCCCAGCCCGGGAGCGAGCCACAGCCTCGGCCGGCTGCCACCCCAGAGGCCACTCGCACTAGGCAGCCAAACCCTGAGCTCAGGTGGCGGCTGGTTGAGCAAGCAACCCCCCCACCGCCAGCTCTGACAGAGCCGCAAGCCACTGGGTCTCCTTCAAGGGCTGCCTTGCTCTGAGCCGATGGAGAGTGTCTTTGGAGCTTGGGTACAACCACCCAAAAGTCATAAAAGCAGCTAATAACACTCAATCTGTTTCTACCTCCTGAAAAAGAAGGCTCTGTTCTAATGCAGAAGCAAACAACCAAGCGGGACATGATCTCCGGAGCCGGAGCTACACTGAGTTAAAGCCTCTGCCCTGGCGGAGCAAGTGCGGCCTTCTGCCACCCGGGCTGGAAGCTCAGTGTCACCTGTCCTGACCGGGCTCTGAGCCTGGCAGCAAGAGGGGCAGTGCTCATCGGAGAGCCCAGAGTGGCTTGCGAGCAAAGGTGAAGAGCTATCTTGAAGGGAAAAGTGCTTTTTCTAGATCTTGAGCAAGCAACCCCTGGGCTCTCAGTCCCCAAGTGCCCATTGTGATGCAAAACCACCCAGACCCTCTGGGCACAGTCCTCCTTCTTCTGGCCAGGAGACAGCACTCACAGACCTAGCTCTTCCCAAATAGGTGACAGCTGGTCCTTAAAGGCACACTCGCCGAAAAACCTCCTGTGCTAACATCGAGGGGAGAAAACAAAAGGTCAACCTTCAAAATCACCAACAGAACTATTCCCTAGAGCAAAATCCCAAGGTTTTACTTAGGCATGCTTTTAGAGCAGTTATTTTAGTGAATTTTGGATCCAAAGAGAGGTTGCTTTCCATGATCTTTGCTCTCCTCTCCCTTTATCAAAATGTCTTACTTAATCTTCTAAGCCAGCAACTTAGCAAGCAAAAAAAGAAATAATGTCTGTTCAAGTAAGTTGCCATCAGGGATCAAGTGGCAGATGGCAGCTCAGGAGGCATCTAGGAGCGCAAGGCAGGACGATGGCTGGGGTGGAGACCTGTCTGGTCATTCGCAAGGCCTGGGAGGTCTTGCTGAGAGCTGTCCGGGCAGAATGGTGGACAGCAACCATGGGGACCTGGATCCGGGTCGTCCCTACAAGGCTGTGCTCGCTCCGTTTTGCCCACATCCCAGAACGGTCAGAGCCCAAACCTTATCTAGCCGGGGCAAGCGGGGCAAGCGGGGCAAGCGCAGCGAGTCAGCCCAGTCAGTACCCAGCACCCAACACAATGGCTCCACGGTTAACCTCTTACAGCCCACAGCGGCAAACGAGCCCGGCCACTGGGAGAAGGGATGCCAGTAATAACCTCTGACAATTTTCCCTAGATGCGCTAAACGGCAGTCACCCCTGCGTGCAGCATCAGCCCATCATTCAAAGGTAGCCAGAAAACGCTTGGCATCCCCCTGGCCCCTTCAGATTTCTCAAAATCAGGACACACGCACTTCATCCTCCCTTCGCCTGGCTCCCCCAGCTTTGTCTCGGGGTGGGGGCGGCCCAGGCAGCTTGCTCTAGCAACTACCAGCGCCTCCGGCTCCCCAACGCGGGAGCGCAGTGCATCCCAGTGGGCAAACTCGAGAACCGCACGCCGCTTCCTCCGCCTCCACCTATGTCCTCTTGGCTCTCGGTCCAAGCCGGGACCCAAACGCACCAGCTCCGCGCAGACCCCTCACAGGCTCCGAGGCAGCCTGCTCCTCAAAAGAACAACTGTGCTCGCGTGGGCCCAACCCACCCAAAGCAGGAGCTGGAGAAGCCCAAGTGCCACAGCGACTGGGCAAAGTTTGCCGAGAAGGGTCTTTCTGGACACCCCCCACCACGGGTTCCCGGCTCAAACCCCCGTTCCAGCTGGCCCTGGAGTTCGCCACACGAAAAAGCGGTGGGGCGCGCCGGCGAGTGTGTGTGCGTATGTTTGGAAGGGGGTGCCTGCCCGCGCCCCCCCCAGAGCCCTGGCTCTCCCGCCCCAGCTGCCCGCCAGCTGTGCGCGCCCCGCCGGCCCTGAGGTCACCCACAAACAGCTGGATCAGCAGCTGGGAGCTTGGGAGGCCCCTGTTCAGCCCCGGGGCATGAGAAAGGGGAAGGGCGGCTGGAGTGGCTGTTTGGTTCTGATTTCCTCTAACTCCGCCTGCAAAGCTCTCGCTGGCAGCCGGGAGCTGTGGCTTTCCTCGGCAGCCCCGGCCCCCGCGCCCGCCGCGCCCAGCGGCCCGTGCCTCGCTCCGGGCCCCGGGAGGAGGCGCGCCGGGGCGACCGGCCAGGACACTGCGCTGTTGGCGACTGGAGCTGCGGGCGCGCCCGGCCGGCCCCACTGCCTAGGTTGCTGGGGCGGGCGCCGCTGCCCGGACCCCAGACGCGCGGAGCCCAGAGAACCGGCCGCTCCCTGCGAGGCCGCCGCGCTCCGCGCCCCGGCTCCCGGCGAGCGCCCCAACCCGACTCCCGGAGCACCCCGCTGGCGGCTCCCGGGAAGCAAGGAGGGGGCCCTGTATTCGCCACGCTGAGGAAAGCGCCGCTCCAGTGCAGCCGGCACCCACGCACCCCCACGCCCCGGCGCTGGCCGGGTTGCTCACCTGAGTCCTAAAAGCTGTTGAATCCACATGGTCACGTTTCGGGGAGCGGGGCCTCAGACCTGGCTCGCCCCGGCCATCTGCGCGGCGCCCGCGCCCGCTCGCTTCCGTCCCGCGGCGCTGGTCTCCGGCTCTCGGTCCGCCGCCGCCCGCCGCCCGCCGGCCGCGGGGCGCACAGCGAGTCAGAGCGCGGCCGCGCGGGGCTCCATGCCGGCCGGCGCGCCGCCGCCGTTGGGGCGCATGGCTCAGGCGGGGCGGCCCGCGGGGGCGCACATCCTTCGGCCGGGGCGCAGGGCTCGCGGCCCCCTCCGGGGGCGACACAGCGAAGGCGGCGCGAGGTGGGGCGTGTTCTGGCGCTGTCGCCGCGCGGCTGGAGTCTGAGGAGCCGCGGCTTCGCCCTCCGGGGCGGCGAGGAGGGAGGCCGGCGCCGCCGCCGAGCACGGTGCGTGTCTCGCGGCGCGCGGCTCTTGCCCCCAGCCGGAGCTCCGCGCCGAGGGGGCGGCGCTGCCTGGGGCTTTGGGCGACGGCGACGCGTGCGGACGAGGGTCCCCTCGGCGCGCCGCCGGATCAGGGGGCTCTGCCGCGGATTGGCGTAGCTCAAGTTGCCGGGGGCTCCGTCTGAGCGCTCACTCCGCAGACGGCTGCGGCCCGGAGGCTGGCGGGAGGCGGGCACGGGAAGCGCGCGGGGCGAGGGCGCCGTGGAGCGCGGGGCGTGGGGACGCGCGGCGGCGGCGCCGCGCCGAGGAGGCGCGCGGGGATCCCGGGGCCCCGCCGCCCGCGCCCACCGCGCCCGCCGCAGAGCCGCCCGCGCTGCTCGGCCGCCTCCCTCCTCGCGTCTGCCGCTCCGCGCGCTCGCCCCCGCCTCTCCGAGTCGGTCCCAACTCCGCCCGCCCGGCCCGGCTCACGTCACCCGCCTTCCCCGCCCCTCGAACCGGAGCCGAGCCCCCGGCCGGCTCTGGCTCCCTCTTGCCGCCCCGCCTCGCCGCGAGGGACTGTGCCTGGCCTGGGCGACACCGCAGGCGGGGCTCCGTCCGCCCCTTCCCCATCCCTGGCCGCGTCCGTGTCCCCACCTTGGGAAAGGCTAGAGAGAGGCCGCAGGCTCCGATTGGACCGCAGGGCACCGCCGGTTGGTGTTGCCAGGGTAACCGGCTGGCATGCGAAGCAGGTCGGGGTTCAGACCCGGTTATGGGTGCGTCCCGTGGACGGAAAGCGGGTCTGGGGAGGGGACGTTCCTGAGGAAGGACTGGGGCGGCCCGCATGGAGCAGGGGCTTCGCGAAAAGTTTCCTCCCGGTCGCCTGCAGGGGATTCTGCTGGGCCCCGGGCCCTAGCAGGTGGAGTCCTTGCGTACCGGCCTGAGCTTCAGCGCTTCTGCCCGAACCCAGCGCCGGCCTGTGTCCCCCCGGTTATCCACAGCACGGGGCTGAGCAGCCAGCAGCCTCCTTGCTCGACCGCAGCAGCTGCCTGGCCTGGCCCTTGCTCCGGAGTCACTGGAAAGTTCCAGGCGCCTCGGCTCCCAGACTCTCCGCCAGCGTGTCCCCGCCCCCATCCCCAACCAGGACTCCTCCTTGCCCACCCCGTTAGGCTGTATTCCCAAGGCAGGAGTAAGGGAGCCAAGGCGCTGGCTGGGGACCCTTCCCCCAGAAAGTGACATTTAGGATTCTCTGCCGACTCCCTGAGAAACCCACACAAAGCCCTGCTGCCGGGCTGCAGGCTGAGGGCAGTGCGCGCCCGAGCTTGGGAGTCCCGCTGGTGCAGCCTCGTGGGTGAACAGGGGAGCCAGGTCCCGGGACGGGGGAAGAGGCTACGACCCCCTGCACAGGTGCCTCACCCAGGTAAGCTCTGGAGTCACTCGAGCGCAGGTGAGAGCAGTGAGGCCTCCCGGTGAGGGGCAGCTGGTGGGTGGCAGAGCTGGGGGACCATGGCTGGCCTTTCCTCACTGGACGTGTGGGGCAGGTCCACTGTGCCCAGGCAGGAGCACCAGGACACCTGCTTCCCCAGGTAAGTGAAGCATGGTTGCAAGAGTGCCAGCCTGACATGGCTAGGCCACGGGCCACTGCGTACCCCCGTGGGGCCCTGGCCACACTGTCTGACCCTCAGTTTCCCCATCTGTGGGACGGTTCCATGGTCCCTGCCCCGCGGGGGCTTTGTGAGGAGTGAGAAGGCCTCTCCCCAGGTGACTGTTAGGGTCTGTGAGCTGGTCTGGGGGCCAGCAGGGTGGGCCAGCACGTTGCCGGCCTGGCCACTTGTGGGTCGGGTCATCCTCCCCTGGAGCCCGGGCGTGTGAGGGCCCATCCCATCCCGGAGGCGAGACGGGAAGGTCCTGGAACCACGTGCGGCCCAGGTAGCAGCAGGGAAAGGCCCCTCACTGCTGCCACCTAGCGGGGACAAGCGGGATTGCGGCGGGGGAGGGCCTTCTTGCTCCAGATAAGCCTTGAGGGAGGGGACAGGTGGGCTGGGGGCGTCCGGACTCTGTCTGTTCCAGGAACCCCTTCCCCAGCCTCGTGGACGCCGGCTGACCTCTCAGAACACTTTCAAGTGCATTGACTACAAAGCACAGGATTATCAGGAAACCAATTATGTTGAAATGCATTATCAAAAGAGTAATAAAACAAATGTCTAAAATAGCAATGCATGTTCTCCTTTAATAATGCATTCATAAGCAATCTGCAGACCCAGAATCGCCACGCTTTTGATGTCGAGATATGCAGCAATACTTTGACGTACCTGCAGCCGTGGTAATAGGAGATGGAAATGCCCGTGTGGTGTCTGCCGGTCACAGGTGCCGTCCTACGGCTGTGTTCTGCTACCTGCATTTATAATGAAGGGAAACACTGAATTTCTGTTAGGGTGACCAAAAATAAAGACGCCAATTTTTCCTGGTCCAAGTTTAAGGACCCCTTGAATTGTATCCACGTCCCCTGGCGGTCCGTGGGCTGAGAAGATAGAAGAAGGAAGTGTTTTCTGAAAACTGAGGTGGGGACAAGAGGGGAGAAGTCCCTGGGGGTAGTCAGAGCCCAAAGACCACATCCATGCCATTTCAGTCTCTGCAGGGGCACGGTGACCTCTGCCCTGCCCAGCCTGGAAATTAGGATCTGGGACCAGGCACGCCGATTTCTTCTCTTCCTAGGGTAGCTCAAGTCCAACCCTCTCGAAGTTGAGTGCCCACTTCTGATGTTGTTTGTTTCCATTCTATCCCTTGATGAAAGAGATCATTGTCATGTTTTGCATACCGTGAAACAATAAAACCACAGCCCCTGTTTTGCCATTTGTGTAACTGGTTTCCTGCGCTTTGATACCTCTCACATTTCTGACCTGTTCGTTCTTCTCCCCTTGGGAATTGGGGGGGGCGGGTGTGTGTCACCCAAAACACACACACACACACACACACACACACCCTGCACACCTGCCAGGTTCAGCGCGTACAGATGGAATCTTTTCAGATACACCTGCTGTGGAAAGTTCTTCTGGCCCGTTGTCCCTGCTGGGAGGAGCCCCGCCCTGGAACCACCAGAGCCACCGGCCCTGGCCTTGCTGCCTTCTCACCTGGTGGCTGTCTCTGCTTTCCCAGCAGAGGTTTGGCAGCCCCCGCAGGGGGGCCTCTTTGAAGCTCTCCTAGGCCATTTATCTAATGGCCTTCACAGACTCGACTATTTTTAAAACCCATCCAAAGCCAAATTGAGCTGCCATTGTTCATTTCTCTCCCAAGGAGGTAGATGTGTCTTAACCATGACATTTGATTAAGTAGCTAAGTTTGTGATTTTAAATGGAAGGGAAAATGCTGATTAAAATTATGATAAGTTTCTTGAAAGCATTCACACTCCACATCTTCTCCCCCCTCCCCTTCCCTGCCGTCTCCCCCCACACCCCCACCCAGCAAAACCTGCATGTGGCTCAGCATGCAGGGAGGGGGGGGGGTGACTGACTCAGTGTCACTTTTCCTTCTCAGGGGAGGTTACGTGCTGCAGACTTTGCAATTCCTCCCCCTGGCATCGGCGCTGCACCCCGGGTGAGCTGCACACAGCTGCGCACCCCAGCCGGGTGCAGGGCACAACATGACTCACAGGACAATCGTACCGCAAAACCAAGGGACACAATTTGAAAGCAGTTTCTTGGCATTGCAGGGTTGGGAGGTTTGGGGGCATGAAGCCGGAAGAGGGGAGGGTCGCAGGGTGGGCAGACGCATGCAGGGAGGGGCCCAGGGGCCCACTTGGGTCCTTTTGCTCTCTGGCGACTGGGAGCCGGATAGCATCATTGCAGCTCCCGTCCCGTGTGCTGTCCTGTTCCGCTTCCACCAGCCCTACAGGGTGCCCCGCTCCTGGCGTGCTGGGCGGAAGGCCCGTCTCTGCTGTGGGGCGGCCCGGGGGAGGATGACAGTGGCCAGGGGAGTTGGGAGGAAGAATTAGGACGAGGTGACTAGCTCGGGAGGAGACAGGGAAAATCCCCTTCCTTCCTCATGTTCTAGAAGACTCTGGGCCTTGGGTCAGGGCAGGAGAGGATGCCTGACTTCCCACGGTTCTCAGGATGGGGCTCGGGACAAATTATCTGGACGTTAAGAAGAGTGGGAATCAGAGACGGGAAGGGGCCACGTGGGTGAGATCAGACCGAGCTGGGGGACAAGTCTGTCGCCGGCAAGTGGAGGCCTGGTTTGGCCGGGGGCAGGGGAGATTACCTGCTTGTCCCGTTGACCGAGCCCTGAGGGTGTGGACGAGGCACAGAGAGTGGGCTCATTGGGAAGCTCCCCAAAGTGGGGTGTGCAGCGGGCGGGGTAGGAGGTCCGACCCGGGGCTGCCCTCCAGGCGGCCGAGACCCTCAGCTCCAGGCAGAGAAGGCAGCGCTGGACACCTGCTCGGTTCCCAGGCGACGGACGTCTCCTGCACATCCAGCCCTGACCACGTCCGTCAGGCCGGGCGGGATCACGTTGCGTCAGCAAACAACCCCAGAGCTCGGGGCCTAACGCGTCCCGCTCAACCTCCCATACTCAGCCGTACCGACGATGTAAGGAGATAATGTGCTAACACATCTCGTCTTCTCCGGGCCCCTAAACTCCGTGATGCCAGAATTCGTGAGAAGGAAGAAAGCGTGTTTTCTGGCAAGCGTGTGGAGTTCACAGACCACCTCCTACATCCAAACCGAAACACGGATCCTCGAGTCTCAAAGCCGGGAGGATTCCGAGGGAGACCTCAGCACCCACCCTGGGCGTGGCACCTGCCTGATGCTTGTCGATGCAAGTGGCCTTTGGGAAAACAGCTCCCCTTCTGCCCCTGAGACGGCGGGAGAGTGCAGCGCTGGGACTCGCGCCTCTACCCAGAGAGCAGAGCTGTGATCACTCCATAAAAACCACCAAGAAGTTGGTTAAAGGCACAAAAATACGGTCAGCAGGACTAAGTTCTAGTTCAATAACACAGTAGGGTGACTGCATAGTTTGCTGTGTGTTTGAAAAGAGCTAGAAGAAAGGGACTGGAAGGTCTCTAACACAAAGGGAAGATAAACATGCGAGGTGATGGATATCCCAATTATACTAATTTGATCCCTACACGTTGTGTGCATGTATCGAAATATCACATGTACCCCAAAATGTGCACAACTATTATGCATCAATAAAAAGACATCACCATGTTTTAAAGTTCTGCTGCAGTTCAAGATCTTGCCTCACACACCAAAAAGCAGCTGACCCCTCTGGGCCCCTTCTGGGCCAGTGGTCACCCACCCACCTTCCCCGAGCCCCCGCTCACTGCCAATCTACAGCACAGAGTAATGGAGTGGAAAAGCCACTTCCTCTAGCAGGGCCTGCTCTCAGCTGCTAGCCTGGGGCTTGAAGAGGCTTCCGGAACATGCTGAGCGGGGAGGAAGACATGTCACTTATCCAATGTCCTGATGCAGGACAGCTGCCCAGCTGGTTCACCCCAGCGTGGCCAGAAAGCCACCCCAGTCTATGATAAGCGCCAGGCCCCCGGTGGTCAGCCGGTGGTCTGTAATAAACATCTGACACCCGTGGGCGCTGCCATGGAATCTACGGCCACGGAGCACGGCCAGCCCTCTGGTCCTGGGACTGAGAGACGGTCCCAGGGCTTCTGGCCGAGGAACCGGCAACCCGGGGTCGGTGTTGGAGAGCTTGGAGTAGGGCCAGAGGCGGCACGCCTGGGATTAAGGTATTCCAGCGTGGTGACATCCATGGTGGCCGTGGGTCACGTGCATGTGTCTAAGAGGATCCTGCCTTCTGCTGGGAAGGGCTGACTGGAGCGGCCCGACCCGGCCGTCTGTCCAGTGCCAAGGCCGTCCTGAGCGCACGCCGAGGAAGGCACTCCCCGCAAAGCCGCCTCTCGGCCCACTCGCGTCCCACCCTCTGGGAGTGCTGAAGAGCAGAGCCCCTGGCGGGCAACACGCGATCCGGGCAGTGAAATGCGAGCTCTGCCAGTCGCTGCCTCAGCCAAGACGGCCGTGCTGCTCTCTGCATGAGCAGTGCCAGCCCTGCATGTCACCCGTGCCAGCACGCTTTCTCCAAGGTCCCGCTGCCGTGTTGCTCCTGTGCGGAACACGGCTGGTCGCTAGGTACGCAGGTGCTGCCGGCCGACCACCCAGCATCCGCTCTCCCTTCCCCCTTCCTAGCAAACTCCGGCGGTGATGGGGAGGGGAGTCTGGCTAGAAGTCCGTATGTTCAAGCCTCCCTTATACCCACGGTGGCCTGTGACACCGTTCTGGCCACCGAGATGAAAGCAGAAATTGCTAGATGGGACTTCTGGCAAAGCTCTGGAGCAGGGGTGCACACACCTTTAGCACACACCTTTCGCCTTTCTTTGTCTTGTGTCCTGCCTGGAATGCAGATGGGGTGCAGGAGATGGAGCAGCCGTGTTGTCCCCATGAGGTGGCAGATCTGAGGGAGGAAGCTATGTGCCAAGAATACCAGAGCGAAAGGGTGCAAGGAGCCTGGGCCCCTGAGGCCTCACGGACATCCATGTGAACCCCAAGTTACCTACCCTCAGACTTTCTGTGAAGCAAGAAAAATGAGTCTTTCCCTAGTTCAAGCTACAGCTTATTAAGTTTTCTGTAACTTTCTGCCAGATGTAATTGTGATTTGATAGAGCAGCAAGAGTTTGCCTGAGAGGCTGTTGAAAACCTCAGGCACAGGCCTTCGCTCCTTCAAGGCTCTAACTTTTGCAGGGAGGAATGTTGCCTCCTCCTGCTAAAGGCTGTCGTCAGAGAGGAAGACTGAGATAAGTGTGGACTCAAAGGGCTAAGCAGAAACACAACACGTGGGTTTCGGGTTAATTCTTCACACTACCCTCTACACGTTTTGGTCTATGCCTATTTCCCTGAAGTTCAAAGTCACACTTATGGCTGAGTTTGGCATTGGGTTGGGGGTGGGGAAGCTAAGGACTTCATCGGCCCTTCGTTCCAGCGGTGTGTTCCTGGGAATTTCACTGAGCAAAGAGCACAATGCAGAGTCTCCCGGGAGGCTGACTCCCGGGTCCAGGTTTGGGGTCTGGCACCCAGGAGGTCTCCCCTGGTGTAGACACCAGCAGAAGGCTCTCGATAAGGCAGCTCAGAGCTGCGGTGTCCAAGCAGGTGCTTCTAAGCTGAATCGGGCCCAGGTTTCCCAAGTGAGAGCGAGGAATCTCTTTTGCCCAAGCTAGACAAAGCAGTGACAGCAGCCTGGGTGGGTTTGGGGGTGGGACCCTGCTGGGACACTTCCGCAGAATCAACACAGACCTGTGTACGGAGCAAAAGGAAGCTGACAGTCATCAGAAGAACACAGGTTATTTTGGCTTTGTTTTTCGTTCTTATTGGGAATCAGATCCTTTCTTCTGGCCTCTCCCGAGTCACAGCTGCACGACCTTAGGCCAGTTATCTCGCCGCCCTCACCACGATTCTCACGCCTTGAACGTGGGAGGGGAAGAGGCGTGCCTTGGGGTCTCTACTGGGACAAGTGTCGCGAAATCTCCCGTCATGCTGGACACTCTTAAAAAGTTGCCATTGTTAGGAACAGGCCCCCTGTCAGTGAAATGGATCAACGCCCATGCGTGGCCATCAGGTGTCCATCAGCTCACTCTTCATGCAACAGGCATGTCCCGTGCGTGATCCGAGGCTGCAAGTATACTTTGTAAGTTGAACACCCCCATGGGGCGTATAGTTCTGCGTGGAATTCAGACAAAGGGATTCGTCACCTATAAATGTGTCACTGTCAATTGCAAAGCTTCTCTGAAGGTCAGACGGCAGTCTTCGCGCCGTGTCCTCATGGGGTCGTCCCTCTGTGTGTGCAAATCCCGTGTGTCTCTTCCTTTCCCGGACGGACACCAGCCCTCTTGGATTAGCACCCCGCCCTCCTGACCTCATTTAACCTTAAGCACCTCCTTAGGCCCCTACCTCCAAATATAGTCACCCGGGGGTTAGGACGTCAGCAAAGGGACTTTGGGAGGACACACTTCAGTCCAGAACACTGACCCTGCCCACCAGGTGCCCCCACACTGAAAGCTGCCACATTAGAGGGACTGCCAGGGGCACAAACCACCGGGGGGCTTACTGACACGGAAAATGTCGGGCGCTGGGACGCGGCCGCTTGCCGCCTCCCCGTCACTCCGCATCTACGCAGGCCAGCGCTGCGTGTGGCCAGTTGGAGGGCACGCTGCTGGGCCGGGCTCCCGCTGGAATTCCCCTGTGCCCACGTGCTGCCGCCTGTTTATGGCCACACTGCTTGCGTGATCCTGATTGGGTAATTTTTGAATCCCACTGTTTTTGATTGGATGTTAAAGCTTGTTGTTGATTGGACATTAAAGCTTGATGTTGATTGGATGTTAAAGCTTGTAGTTGATTGGACGCTTTCTGAGCCCTACCAAGGGTATAAAAGCAGGAGGAGAACAAGGAAGGGGAGCAGAAGGGTCAGAAGACAGGAAGAGAACTGTGACACTAGGCGTGCTGAGCCTGCCGGAGGAATAAAGGCTGTTCTCCGCTTCTTGGTGTGCCGCTCGGTTCTTTCCCTGGTCGAGAGCTGTCACGCTAGCTGTACACGTTGCCGCAACATTGTGAAGGAAGAATAACAGTGTGCACAGAAACCTGCACACACGTGCTCACAGCAGCCCTGCTCACAGCAGCCAGAGGTGGACGCAGTTGCAAGTGCCCCTCAGCGGATAGACGGGTAAACTAACGTGGCCTGTCCACGCCGTGGCTCATCACCTGGCCACGTGACGGAGGGAAGTGCTGACACACACACGTGCTGCACTGGATGCGCCTTGAAGACATTCTTCTGGGGGTGAGAAGTCACGTTGTTCGTCGATGTGACACGTCCGGAGCACGAAAACCCAGAGACAGCCAACAGGTACCTGGTTGCTTGGGGAAGGGGTGGTCAGAGGAGTAACAGCTAAAGGATGCAGTTTGTTTTGGAGGCTATGAAATGTTCTAGAGTTGACTTTGGTGATGGTTGCACGTATCTGTGTACAAACCCAAATCCACTGAGGTGGATTGAATCG
Organism: Microcebus murinus; assembly: GCF_040939455.1. Lineage (NCBI taxonomy): Eukaryota > Metazoa > Chordata > Mammalia > Primates > Cheirogaleidae > Microcebus > Microcebus murinus. The sequence goes on along the minus strand of NC_134105.1, from coordinate 964,062 downwards.
TGCACTTTCCGCTGTTGAGTTGTATGGCACGTGACACTGAGATGCTGCTGCGTCTCGCTGAGCTGTTGAAGAAACCGTGCATGGGTAAAAGATCCATTCGGACTAAGATAAACCGTTGGGTTTTATGATGTAACAGGGTGCAGAAAGCTTGGACATGGAATTCCACTTGCATCTCACGGTTAAGAGACCACCACTTGGTTTTTCATGGGGTATCAAACAAGATAGCTGTAATTATATGAAAAGTCTATTAAAATGCATCTCTTTCCCAACTACCTGCATGTGCGAGGGCAGGATTTCTTCCTGTTCTTCAACCAAAACAGCATAAGGCAACAGATTGATTGAAGAAGCAGATAGGCCAGTCTAACTTTTTAACTTGGAAGTGTTATTTTTAATAAAATGTTGTTTACATCAATGACAACAGTTTTTAAAAAGAATGAGTCTTGAGAGGGAGACTCAGCAGGGGTTACTGGCCTCGGTGACAAAAGGTCCCCGAGCTGACGCTGCTGCGAGTCGTTGGTTCAGATCGGCACTGCACACTGCTCCGTGCCTGGGTGAGGATGGCGTGACCATGTCAACACCAGCCAGTTCTATAAACCAGCCGCTGCATGCCACGTGCTTTGTAAATGTGAGCATTTAACCCTCACAGCGCCCCCGTAAAGTAGCGTATTATTAGCCCGGTGGGGGGGGGCAGCCAGGTGGGTCCGCAGCGCGTGTTCTGGTTCTGGAGCCCGGGTCAGGCCTTTGGACACCCGGGTGACCTGCGCAACAGTCCTGTCCTTCCACAGCTCCGGCTAATGCACAGATCCCCCTCACGGAACCCGGGGGCTGGGTAAGTCAGTGGTCACAACGTTCCCAGCGTGGCTGAGTGCCGGCCACTCAGTCATTCAGTTGCGCACCTTCCCATTCATGCATTCATGCATTCATTCCTGCACTGGCGTGTGTCAAGTGCCCGCCATGAGCCAGAGCGAAACGCTTTCGTGGCGACCCAAGGAGGGACGCCCCGGAGCGAGCTGCCCGAACGTAGGTGAGGGGACACCGTGGACTCCGAGTCCCCAGGCTCAGGTGCAGAGCCCTGACGGGCATGCAGGTGGCCTCCGCCTGTGATGAAGGTGGTCTCAGTCCTGGGGACGGGAGCCAGGGAGCAGGAGGTGGGGGCAGGACCTTCCTCCTTCCTGTGTTCACGCGGGGCTGACCAGTCCCACCTGGGTGACTGTAGGGTGCGTGTGTGCTTAGCAAGCAGCTGAATCCAGGTGCCACTTGTCCCCACCCAACTTCTGTGGGGTCGGCCAATGCGACTTCATCAGAGAGGAAGGGTCAGGGCTCCGCTCAACCCAGTTTGTCTGGGTGTGTCTCTGGGATCCCACCCACCCTCCCGTACCCGGGTTGCACGGAACCTTCCTGTTTCACGGGGCAAATAAAGCAAGAAACTAACAACGAGGCCGCAGCTGTGAATATGCCTTGAAAAACGTAAAGGCACAACGGAATGCAAATCGCTGTTGCCTGTTGGCTCTGGCCGGTCACCTGGGAACCTTGTACGGCTGCAGGGACAGAGGCTCAGGGCCACCAAGCGGCCAGAGCTGCTGTGAGCCCAGCCGCTGCTCCAGGGCGGCTCTGACCTAGGGAAGGGGGCCCTGATTAACCAGGGCCTCCCGAGCAGAACTTTAGGCAACTGCTTTGATCACACCAACGCCCACCGAGAGGCTGGAGATGGTCGGGCAGGGTCAGGGTCCCGTCTGTTGGGCACTGAGAAAAGGAGGGCTGCTCAGTCCGTGAAGATGGAAACATCATGATCCATAAAGGAACTCGGGACATCGAATCCTTGCTAACACCGCAGGAACAGTCCTATCCAACTGGCCGAAGACTTGAAAACCGCAAGCGGACCGTGCAATGCCGTATAGAAACCGTAGTCCTGTCTTAGGACAGGGTGGGATCTCTTAAACAAAACACACAGAGCACTTGCATGAAAGAAAAGACTGATACCTTGACTGTACTAAAATTAAGAAATTATGCTTATTATTAAAAATTCCTTCAAAAGTGAGATGTACAACGTTTGGGGGATGGTCACGCTTGAAGCTCTGACTCAAGGGGGGAGGGGGGCATGGGCACTATACGTAACCCTAACATTTGTACCCCCCCATAATATGCTAAAATAAAAAAAAATTCCTTCAAGAAAACAAAGACAAGCTACAAACCGGGTGAAGGTATTTCCAACACATACAATTTAGAAACATTAGTAGTAACAATATATACATGTATTTAAAACCATGCACCATGAATGCAAAGATAACATCCCAATGGGAAAATGAGCCAAAAATATAGGAACAGACATTTCACCGAAGAGAAAACGCACGTGGCCAATAAACACTTGAAGAAAAGCCCGACCCCACTGGTAATTATAATAGGCTGAGTTTATTAAAAAAAAGCGAGTACTGGAAGGTTATAGCAGCATGATATTCTTTATAAAAATAAAGGCAGCAAAATTAGGCAATATGAACACTGTGTTCTTAGGCTTCACATCGACACAACCACCACTGGCACCGAGGGATTGGAGGCAGAGGCCTGGGGAGGCATCTGGCCACATGTGAATCGCTGTTCCAGTCCTCGGGTTGGGTGGGGGACTCGTGGGAGTGCCTGATGCTGTTAAGAATAAAGAAGTAGTGAAAACAATAACAACAATAATAATAATGGCAACAAAAATAAGCGAGGGCCCTGCAGGAATGGTGGGTCATAAATCCAGGCATAGGGTGAGTCAAAGTCTATGCACCCGAGGTCGGCACAAGGAAACAAACAAGAACGGGAAAGAGCGAGACCCCCGGGGCGGTCCAGCTCTGCGTGCGTCCGGGTCCACGTCTGTCTGCTCCTGCCCCCAGCCGCGCTGACCCGGGGACCTGCCATCATCTCGTCCTACACGGAGGCTCCCAGACAAGGCGCTTTTTAAGGGCTTTCTGTGAGCTCAGGCATGCGGATGGACGCTTAGCCGCATGTTCCGTTGACCAGAAAATTCCCTGAACCTTCTTGTCAAGGGAACCCCAGGGCGAGCGTGCGAACACGAGTCCCCCCGAGGGGAGAGGACCCTGCTCCCTGCATCCTGTGCGCGGTTACTCTCCTGTTTCTGCAGCACAAGGGCGGCCGCTGATGTGAGCATCCTGTGACCCCTCTGCCTGTGCAGCCTCCCGGCAGCTTCTCGTGCTCCCAGCCAGGAGTGGAAGACGACCTTCGGCGAGCGGGGGAGGACGGCTGGGGACGAGAAGGCCATCGCAAGGTGGCTGGCGGGATCCTGGGGCGGAGGGAGAAACCCGTCCCCTCCTCCCCTCGGCGCCAGCCTGGGCACCTGCCCAAGCCCTCACCAGACACGACAGGCGGAGGCTTTCGCTGACGGTCCAAGGTGAGGGATTCCCTGCACTGGGGCGGAGCACACGTCACCTCCTCCCCCACCCCCTGCACTGCGGGGCGGACACGTGGCCTGGCCCCGAGACGCTGCAGAACGTCCGTCCTGGATTTTAACACGTCCCCGGTGTTCCGGGGGGCGGCTGCCGGGCACTAAAACGTCTCTGCCAGGTTTTGGAAAGGCGCAGGGAGGGGAGAGGGGAGCGGAGGAGAGAGCAGTGCGTTCGCAGGGCCCCCTTCCCGCAGGACAGGGTCCCCGGCCCGTGCGTGTCCTGGGCAGGCACGGCTCGGGTTTGGAGCCTGAAGTCGGAGAACCCGAGTGAGCCGCCCCCCAGCTCCGGAAATAAAGTCGCAGGACATATGACGGCCTGGTTATTGTTGCCATTGTCCCCGCCACTCCGGTCACTGCGCTCCAGCCCCTTCATCCCAGAATTTCAAAGCAGGGCGCTCTGTTAGGGTTCGGCTGCTCGTCCGTGCGGCGAGAGGCATCCTTCGAGAATGCAGCTCTCGGACTCTCGATGGAAAAACTCTGATTCTACCCGGCGTGAGGACGGGTGTGTCTGCGCAGTGGGGGCACACTGAGGTCAGAGGTCCCCAACCCTGCAGGAAGCGGGGCCTCGGGTGTCCAGGCGTCTGACACTCTCGGCGGCCCCTCTCACGTCCACTCTTCCCTCAGGAGCCCACGGATCAGCCGAAGGTCACGGATCCGTGTTGCCACAGGGAGGCCGGGCTAAGCACGGGCTCTGCCAGCCACGTGGGCTCCGACCCTGGCTTTGCGCCGGAAATGCCAGCTGTGTGTCCTTGGGAAAGTCGCTCAACCTTTCTGTGCTTCAGTTTCCCCTTTGACAAAACGGGCTGGCCGTTTCTCCCTCTTGGGGGTTCCGGTAGAGGAGTCACCACAGGCCCGTCCGCGCAGCGGTGTCCGGCACATGGCGAGCACTCGGGGCGCGGTGACGCGGGCGTGCCTGGCTGAGCATGCTCTGTAGGACACTGACCCTCAGCACAGCGTCTGGGCTGACCAGGGCTGGGCCCCTCCTTCCTCGCCCGTCCCTGGGTTCTCGCCGCCCTTGTCCTGCATGCCCGTCTGTGGGTCAGCCCAGGCAGCCTCGAGGCCGGCCTCCTCCTGGGAAGTTCTTCCTCTGTGTTCTTCTGGCCCTCAGCCAACCGGCCCTAATCATGCCGGGCTCACGCAGGTGTCGCCTCCTCTGGGGAGGGTCCCCCAACTTCCCCTTTTGGATTAGATGCAGCCCCTCCCTGGCCACGGTCCGTGGCAGGGCCTCCTCCCTCCCCTCCTCCGTCTGTTTCTCTGTCTCTTCCTCCTCTTCCTTCTCTGTTTCTCTGTCTGCTCCTTCTCCCATCGGACGGTCATTTCCTCCGGGGCTGGACTCGCACTGGGCCATCTCAGCAACCGTCCCCGCAGATGCCCAGGTCCTGCCTTGGGGAGCTCTCCGGCTCCGTGAGGGGCGCTCAAGCCACAGCAAGTGGCTTGGTGTCTGAGAGCAAAGGCGGTGTCCACACGTCTCGGGGGGCTCTGCCCTTTCCCTGGACGTCCCGGGTCAGAGCAGAGACGGCATGAGAGTCGCACCCCTGGCTCCCGGAAGGTTCTGGGAGGCTGTTTGTTGGATGGCAGGGTGGGTCGTGAGAAGATGACCGGATGGACAGGTGCACAGGTGGGCGGCACGGTTAATCCCGGCTCGGGCTGGAGGCTGTCTCTGTCCCGCAGGTAAGGCCCTGGGGCACCCAATAGACTCACTCACCTGTGTCATCATAAAACCCACCAGCAAACTGGAGGGAAGCAGAGTCATTTCTGGGGAGAGTCCCAACGAGTAGACGGCTCCTCGCATTGCTGTTAATACCGTCAGTGGCAAGTGCACCCTGGAAATATACTGCAGACAAGAATGTTACAGCGTTACCAAACCACACACCGGCCCTTGGGCGAGCCTGGGATCCGCTGGCTGAGAACAAGCAGAGCTGTAGGATGAGGGCTGTGCGCCCCGGTCTGCTTCGAAGATCAAAAACACAGTGGGGTGTCTTTGTTCTTCCTATTATCAGTTTACTAGCTGACATATTAATTACTTTATTTAATACAAATTGTGAGTCATATAAAAGCACAAACTAAACAGAACAGGGAGGCAGCAGGTGTATGGAAAGCTGTGAAGGAAGCCAGGTTTGGGGGTGAGGGCGTGTCCTCCAGGCACCGGGAGGTCCGAGATGTTAGAGGAATGGGCTGGCGTGGCGGGCGGCCAATATAGGCTTCGGTCCCCTAAAGTTAGAGGGGAGAGTAAACCTCTCCCCACACTCTGGTCTGTCTTTGCTTCCTTCCTTCTCATCTGAGCCTGAAGTGAGAACCCTCATTCTTGGCAGAAATAGAGGAAGGTTCTGGGACAGAAGCACACCTTGAAGGTGCACCTGGCCCAGGTGAGGGAGAGCTCAGAAGTCCCAACTTCTACGCAGCCCACCCTGGGTGGTGGGGAGGGCAGGTGGACGTCCGTACTGTCTGCACCAAAGCACCAGACGCCAGACCTAGGTCCTGAGCTTGGATCTGTGTGAGGGACCACGCTTGGGAGTGTCAGGAGGTGACCTGGTTTCCCAACCCACTGGACTTTCTGGAAAATTCCTTTCACCTCTCTGGCTTGGCCAAACCCTCCTAAGTGCTCTCCCTGGACCAGAGTCCTCAGTTTTGCAGCACAAACCAGGTGACATGTGGTGACGTGAGCATCTGACATTCACCTGCGTCTCAGCTCCTCCGGGCAGGAACCAGGTTTGCTAATGGCCGAACATGCACCTTGCACGGTGTGTGTGGCAGGGAGTGGTCCCCGTCTTCTAATCCGGACAGAGGTTCCAGAGGATGGGTTACAGATTCCCAGCGCACCCCTCGGGTGGGAAGTTATGCAGAGCGCCCCCCCCAGTGATCTGTCTGCTCTAAAGTGGGGCAACGTTGCCTCCTCTCCCGTCACCGCCCGTCTCGAAGAGTCGCGGTTAAATGATGAAGCCCATGAATGGTTTTATTCCCTCCAGCAGCTGACAACTCCACAACATGGAGAGATTTTAATTTAAAGGGGGCTCAGTAAAAACACCCTTCCCCGTTGCTCCGAGACTCAGTGGAGGGGCTTGAAGGCAGCCCCGGGCTCCATGCTCAGCGGTGAAGGCAGCCTCCGTCCTGGCTCGGGGTGCAGACCGAGCCCGGCCACCTGACACCTGTGTCTGCCATACACACACCAAGAACCCCAACTTGGGACCATCGGCCAGTTCCATGCTTAGCAGCTGGAGACGCAGAGCTGCTCTGTTTGCTTTTGTGCATTTGTTTTGGAGTGTTTTCAGTGTGCTAGTAGGTGGTGGGAGGTCTGGTCTTTACATTTGGAGCGGGTCCATAGGTCGGAGCTCACCTGTCCTTCAAGCACAGCCGCGAAGCCACACCCCCTCCGTGGAGTTCCTCACCTTCTGTTCCCACGGAGGAGGCCCCAGATGGAGCCGCTCCCAGCAGCATCGCGGAGGAATGAGCAGCCCCTGCAACCTGGCAGCGGCCGGCAGCTCGGCTGCGTCTGGGTCCCTGCCAGCCCTGCACCTGGCGCTGCCGGGCAGGTGAGGCGGGGGCTGCTGCTCCTGCGGGGGCTGTGGAGGTCGGCCTCTCCTTGCTCGGCCTGGCCCACGCCTGCCCCGCTGCAGACTCCTGAGCCAACTCGCTCCGCTGCGCGCTGCGCGCCCGCCTGCCCTGCCGTGTGTCGTGTGCTACGAACCTGCTCGCAAAAAAAAAAAATGAAAAAGTTCTGATATGCCCAGGCCCCAACATCCTGCTCAAACATTCCCCGACACCAGCCATGGGCTCCCGAGAGCCCCCATGGCACGCCCAGCAGGTTGCCCGCACTTAGGAGGAGAACTGCTGTGTGTTTGGCCCCTCCTCCACTCTTCCTCCCCAGGGCAGGGCCCAGGTTTTCCCACCTTCCTCTGCATCCACGGGGCAGGGTCTGCACTTTCAGCAAATAGCGCCCACCTTGGCCACACAGGCGGGACCCCTATCCCCAGACCCCTGCCCCGGCCTCACCCTGCTCCTCTTCCTCCTCTTCCATCCTCCTCCTCCATCCTCCTCCTCCTCCATCCTCCACCTCCTCCTCCATCCTCCACCTCCTCCTCCTCCTCCACCTCCTCCTCCTCCTCCTCCATCCTTCTCCTCCTCCATCCTTCTCCCCCTCCATCCTCCTCCCCCTCCATCCTCCTCCCCCTCCATCCTCCTCCATCCTTCTCCTCCTCCTCCATCCTCCTCCTCCATCCTCCATCCTCCTCCTCCATCCTCCTCCTCCTCCATCCTCCATCCTCCTCCTCCTCCTCCTCCTCCTCCTCCATCCTCCTCCTCCTCCTCCATCCTTCTCCTCCTCCTCCATCCTCCTCCTCCATCCTCCTCCTCCTCCATCCTCCTCCTCCTCCATCCTCCTCCTCCTCCTCCATCCTCCTCCTCCTCCTCCATCCTCCTCCTCCTCCATCCTCCATCCTCCTCCTCCTCCATCCTCCTCCTCCTCCATCCTCCTCCTCCTCCTCCGTCCTCTATCTTCCTCCTCCTCCTCCATCCTCCTCCTCCTCCTCCAAGCTCCAACAGCATAGAATCTTCTACTTCCACCTGCCGGCCCATCCCCATTCTGCCCCACCCCCAGCCGCCTCAGCACAGGTGTGCCCCACCCCCTCTGTCTCCCTCGGCACAGGTGTGTCCTCTCCATCCCCTCGGCACAGGTGTGCCCTCTCTTTCTTCAGGAAGCCCTCCCTGACCGGCCAGCTGAAGGGTCCTCCGTCGTCCTGCGCAGGCTCAGCAGGTCTGGCTCCATGTGTTATAATTGCCCACTGTCTGCTCTCTGCACGTGTGGCCAAGCTTAGGTCTCAGTCGTATCTCTGAACATGCACCCAGTAGACGACCCCTGGGAAGTAGCATTGGGTGAACCTTTGCCGAGTGAAAGGATGGTGACCTCCCTAGCCCACAAGATGACTTCAGGGTAGCACGATCTACTGGAGGAAAACCCCCAAAGCCATTTGATCCCGGCTCCCTGGGCTCAGGCCCTCTCCTCCGTCCCTTCCCCAGACCCCTTGGGCAGCCCAGGAGACAGTGACCGGGTGTCAGCACCTCCCGCCACGGCAGGTGCTCCGTGAGAGCGTGGCAGGAGTGAATGAAGGCGGGTCGTGCAGGCAATTCTGTCTATTAGATCATTCACAGACCCCACGGCCACGAAGGGCGGGAGCTGCGGTTCGCACTTTCCCCGTCAGAGGACCTCGTGGAACTAAAACGCCATCGTCAGTTGCGATGGATCCATCCGGAAAGCCTTCCTGCTTACAGTTTGGGCAAATTGCCCTGCGTCCTCCCTCCCTGTGCGTCCGTGTGGGAAGTGCCTTGGGAAGTATCGGTGTATTTTGGGTTACAAGTGACAGTGACACCACGTTGGTGGCTGCTCCCCGAAGGTGCGAGGACGTGGCTTCTCCTGGAGGCAGCAGAGCCATCGCAAATGCAGGGGCTTCTTCCCCAGGTGGCCGTGGGGCTCCCCTCGCAGAGCCACGGCCCGGCCACTCTCCAGGCCAAGGCCGTGCGAAAGGCTCTGCCGCGTGACGCAGGGGCCGGGCCGGTCGCAGCACCCGGGGAGCCATGCACAGCTTCGTTCCTGCAACAGTAAGTGCTGTGTGGGCAGCGCTGGGCACAGGAGGCGGGAGGAAAGCAAACCGCTGACCTCTCACGTGCCCCTCCAGGCAGGGCCAGCTGGAGGGACAGTCCTGTGGAGGCCTGGAGCTCTGCTTTGCTTCCCACCCACATGGGATCACCCGGGGATCTTGCTGCAATGCAGAGTCACCACGGGTCCCTGCCGCTGGAGACCCTAACCCGGCGGGGCTGGTCGGGGCTCTGGAGTGTGGGAGGCCCGTGTTGGCAAGATCAGCACAGGCGGCTCCCGGGAGGTGCTGGCAGCTGCCTGGTCTGCAGGGGCTGGGTGAGGGGCTCAGAGAAGATCAGCTCTCCGTTCCTGGGTCCCAGGGAAGATGGGACACCTCTACGCAGTATCAGTCGGTCGTCCCCTGTAGGGCGACCATCGTCTGCACCTATTGCCTGGGCACCTGGTCAGTTCAGCACTTGTGCCAGATCTTTCATGTTCTAAGCAAGTTTGTCATGAACGTCACCTTAAAATAAGCAGAATGTGGCTTGGAAGATCCCACCTTGACCCCCGGCGTCTGCGATATTCTTGTCCACGAGTGAATGAGACACGCGCCGTGTGGCAGAGTTTTCAGTTTGGCGTGTGGTTCAAGACCTCCAGCAACATCCTGGCAAGCTTGCTCTCAGCCCCCTCCAGGCCCGACCCCGTTGCCCGACCTCCCCGGCAAGGGCAGCAGCAGGCCCCACCGAGGACACCGCTGGGCGTGAGCACAGGGAGGAGACCTCCTCGGGCAACAGGGGTCCCGTGTCACTGCCCCACCCGGCCTGGCCAACACTCGCTGGACAGCTGGTTGTGCTGTGGCCTATGTCACGCCCGAAAGACGTCCGTCCACCAGGTGCCAGTATGGGGGGATGGGTGGGACATTCCAGCCAAACGTGTCGGAGCTGCAGGAGGAGCAGAGACCGGCCACCCTCAGTCCGCACAGGGAGCAGCCCTCCTGGGCTTGGTGAACATGATCCTCACTTTGTCATAGGGAAGAATATACAATGAATTATCACGTGCATTGTTTGCTAATGCTTTTTTAAGTTTTGTAAATAAACCTTTTTCGCAGCAATGAACTAGAATGACGAAGTACACATTTAATGAAAGACGATGGCATCAGATATTTCATACAGGAACTCATCAAATTCCAGGAACAGCTCCATGTTTTTCAATCCCATTCGTGAACCACAAACACAACTTTCAGAGTCTCAACCCATCTGAGATGCTGGCGCATGCTAGTGCAAATTCATTTAAAAGGTCCCACACTAAAGATAAAATTCCTTGTTTCATTGTCGCAGTCATTTGTGTTCATATTTGGTGAACGTTTCAGAGTCCAGGTGATGTTCTTATTCTATGAAGAAATCTCCGGGGCAAATATGAACCAGGAGTGGGGTGCAGGGCCCCCGTGATTCAAAACTGGGTCCCACCAGTTGGGACAATCTAACAATCAAATAATATAGGCTCAGTTGTCAGAATGTACGCATATTAGTACGCATGCAGTTAGAGTAACGGAATTACGATGTGTTGTGACAAAGCTGATTTTGAAATTTAAGAAAACCTCGACGTGGCAGCGAATATTCCCCCTCTTTGCAGCTCGTCATGAGTAAGGTCCTGGGAACGTTTGAGCCTGGAAAGAGCCGCTTTGTAGAAGAGCCTGAGTGTCACACCGCAGCGTCTCACCCTGTTGTAACCACGTCCTCCAACAACTTGGTTGCATCGTGCAACCCAGTGAATAGAGCAACAGCAACAAAAACTTCAGCTTTTAAAGCTTCTGGAAAATTGTAATTAATGAAGACAGAGCTTGCAAACTGAAGCCAGTAAACTCACCCCTCGAAAGCGGGGAAGGGTGGAATAAATTTAAAAAGGGGAGTTCCAGCAGCTTATAAGATTTAATTTTGAAATTATATAATTTTGCTTGAGAACATCTTAACTCGTGGAAAGCATCTTTTAATGAAGTCATATCTTTAATTAAACAAATTTATATACCGCACCAGAATGGAGCAAAATTAAAAGATCTACGCGTTTGCTGGATCTGTAATTCAGGAAGCATTCAAAGGAAACAGAGCAACGGCCCCGACACAGACGGCTTATTTGATGGGTTCTCGCTTGTCCGGGTATCCGAACCGAGGCGAAAAGCCAGCACGGTCTGTAAATGCATTTGGGTGAAATATTTTCACATTTCAATGTGGGGAGAAAAAAACCGTGAGCAGAATTTGCTTTGAGCTTACCAGGTACCTCTGCACCTGCAGAGAGAAAATTGTCTCAATTAAAACTGTTACGGTCTAACAGAGAGAGTCGGTTTAAGATGTCAACAACTTCAAATTTACTGACCAAAAAAAAAAAAAAAAAGTCACTTTGAAGAAGGGCACAGAAATTTTATGAACATTTTGAAAATGTTCAGACCCTATTAAAAAATGAAAACCCGTTCTGAGAAATATTTCAATGGATTCGCCAACGTATTAAAAACCAACTTATCAGTCAAAATCCTTTCTTGTGTGTGTGTGTATATATATATGTATGTATTTATATTCAGTGCCCTTTACTGTAAATAGTGTCCTCACTTGGATGACAGAGTGAACAATTGTCCCGCCCGTCATCCAGATTTTCAAATGTTAGACTTTCCAGGGAAGTTTATTTTATTCTGATGCAAGTGGCCCGAGACCTATCTTTTTTTTTTAAATTGGGGAATAATTGGGACCACAGCAAGGTGCAAAGATCTCAGTGCACAGCCCAGCGAAGTTTGACCCACCTGCACACCGGGTGACCACCGCCCATCCGTATGAGGAGCGCCTCCGTCTCTCTAGAGAGTGGTTCTGTCCCTGTGCGGTCCATCCCGGCTCCCTGGGGAAATGCCCTTGTGGTTCCTGTCACCACAGACCACGTTTGCCTGTCGAGCTCTGCACTGGGGACTCGAGTCTCTCGTCTGCACAGGACTGGGCTGGGAAGCGCACACTGTCCCGGATGACCCTTCGTTCTGCTGCATTTACTGCAGGGTCCTGCGGGAGGTGCAGCAGGGACCCCAGACCTGACGGCCACCCCCAGGTGGTGCAGCCAGCGCTCTGCTGCTTCAGAGGGGAGGGGGTGCACAGCAGGGAGGACTCAGAGCTGGTCTCCAGGTGTGGGTCCCCCCGCTCCGGCGTCTCTGCATCCCCCTGACTTCCCATCATGCAGACCTGCCCCTGCCAGGCTATCTCCTGGCTACTGTCATTCCTGAAGACTCGGCATGACTTACTCTTCCTCACCTGCGGATTCTGCCATGGAAACTCAGCAGGACTCAGTGGGTGAGGGAAGATGCCAGGTGCTTGTCCCTCTCTTTGAAGTTTGAGTGTCTTTTCAAGAGAAGGAGGTCTGGCCTCAGAGCACCAAAGGTGCCACCTGCACGTGGGCATCTCCTTCCTGGGCAGGGAGGACCTGCAGCACGCTGGCCCATGGCCAAGCCTGGCCCCAGCGAAGATGGGACGATGTCCACCTTCCCGCCACGTGGGCTCAGACCCTGGGATGCAGGGCTGGGATCTGGGTAAGGAGAGCAGCCCTGGAGCTTCCAGCCAGCATGGGCCAAGGCTGGGACAAGAAATTCAGCAACACAGCTCAGTGTTCCATGACTCGAGTGCCAGGAAAGAAATCGGGGCCCAGCAGGGCTGGCTGTGGTCTCAGCAGGCCTGTCACAGACTGAGGAGTAGTTTGAGAGTCCGACGTGGGCGCCAGCCACGACCGGGCCCCCAAGCACGCAGAGGACGGGGCCTCAGAGACGCTGTGAGCTGAGCGCCCCTGCCCTGCTGCCCGTGAGTACGGCAGTAGCACCACTGTGAGTGCCTGGCGAGGGCCGCCTCACACACCGCGTGTCGGACAACCTTCCGTGGTAATTCTTGTTATGCCCATTGTATAGATGATAAAACTGAGGATCAGAAAAGTTAAGCCACCTGCACCACCAGCTGGAACCAGACTTTGAGGCTGGCTCTGGCTCCTGGCCTCCTGCCCCACCCACTGGAGGGGGTGTTTGCACATCCTGCCAGGGGCCCACCCCACCGTGCCTAAAGCCATAGCCCCGGGGAACCACCTCAGCAGTTCCCACCACGGAGGGGGCAGGGAATCGTGCTCACACACCCCCTCCCCCTCCCCCAGGGCTGGGACAGGTGCCTGGCGTCTCTCACGGGAAACCAGCCCCCCGTTCGTCGGCGCCACGGTGCAAATGTGAGGGGATTATTTTTACCTGCGAGTGCTGTGGGACGTGTCTGATAGCGTATTTATAACGGCCCCAGCAGCTCAGCGAGCAGCAACTGCCCTGAGTGACAGGGAAAATTGCTGGAAATTGTTCCCTGTAAAAATAATGAGCCCCGCTGAAACGAGCCAATCAAAACAGCCTCCCAACGGCCCCCGCACAGCCAGGTGTGGCGGGCGGGGAGGGCTCTCGCTGGCGGCCCGTTCTTGGCACCTGACCCCAGGGCAGGGGGACGGCTCATGTCTGCGGCAGAAGGTGCATCCTCAGCCCTCCTCCGACGGCCCCGCCACACGCTCCTCCATGTGCGTTTTGAAAACGTGAGTGCATGTGGCTGAACGTGCACGTGCTGTGCTGCACTGTCATCCTCTCCCCGTGGGCTGCTTGCCCACGATGGGGGATGGGGGACCGCGTCCCTTCACCTTTGACCCCGAATTTACAGGTGCCGTCCTGGCACAGGCTGGGGTTGAGCTCGCACGGGGAGACCAAGAGTCGAAGTCAGAGCGGCCAGGTCTCACCTGCGCCTCGTTAAACGGCTGGGGGCACCTCCCCTTGTGCAAGTGGCCTCGCCCACCCGCACGCGGCTCCTGGGCCGGCTGCTGTCACTCTCCTCGCTCTGCTCGTGGCATCCGAGATGGGTGCAGTGTCCGGCCCAGACGCAGCCAGGTGCTGCCGGCTCCGGGCCCCTCCCCTTTCTCTGCTGCGCCCCAGAAGCCCCGTGAGAGCACCAGGGTAGAAGCGCGGGGAAGGAGACCGAGACGGGCAGGTCTGGAAAGCTGGAGGACTGGCCCTTGCAAAGCCGGCCAGTGGGATTTGAGGTCAGGGGGATTTTCTTCTAGGTCCTGAAAACACGGGCGCCTCCTGCACGTCCCAATCGGGGTGAAGAAAACACGTGGTACGTGAACAAGGAAGGTTTAACACAAAGCACAGGGACTGGACGAGCCAGGCCTCGGCCGAAGGACGGAGCCTCTGTGGTCAGAGAGTCTCCTGGGGCCTCGGACGCTGCCCAGAAGAAGATCCGACGGCCCCCGTGCCAAGAGACGGGCCCGAATTCTGAGAGTCCCCGGCTGACTTTGAGATCTGTCTTTCGTTTTAAGTGGATCCCAAACTTAGCGAAATAAAAGCCTTTCCCTGCCGCTGGCAACCGGCAAGCGTGGAGTGACAGAGTCTGTGTCAGCTCCGGCCCAAGCCGAGTGGTGGGAGAGGCACATTGGGTCGCTATTCATTTTATTGGTTATTTGTTTTCAGAGCAATTTAACAATCACACGTGAAGTGCAAAGCGTAAACCTGGTTTACAGCGAGGCTGTGAGCGCGCTGCCTCGCGTGGGCACCTGGCAATCTGCGTGCGTCCGTTTAGCCGTCCCTCCCCCCCGCCGCGGCGCCCAGCTTACCGCCAGCGCTCTCGGCGCATGAGAGAGTCCTTCCGGAGGACCAGGGCATGGCAAGGGAGGAAGGAAAGCCACTCACACTCGGAGCAGTCCCTGCTCTCTGGCATCCCGGGGATTATGCGTGGCCACGTCAGTGCCGTGGAGCCCGAGGGGTCTGCCACCACCGCCACCCCTCCCCGGGGGACGGACTCATTGTACGGATGCTCTGAATCCTGAGCAAAGGGAGAGACCGGGCTCAGGACCCCTCCCGTCCTCAGGGGCAGCTCCAGAGGGGGGTTGTGGGCAGGGGTCTGCTCTCCACTGTCCTCCTACAAAGCACGGCAACCCCGGTGGCCCAGGGACGTCAGGGACACCCGGCTGTGACAAGAGGAGATGGTGACCTTGGTTGTCAAGGCAGCTGTCATGGTGTGCAGATGCTACAGGCAGATTAGCAGCAAGGGGAGAGGGAGGCGGGCGGTCAGCAGGGGAAGGAGAGGGTGGGAGAGGCTGGGAGGGGCAGCCCCACCTGCGTGTGTGGCGGGAGGAACGTCCAGCCCCGGCCATGGGCCACCCGGGCGCCACGCCTGTCTTCTCACTGCCCCCAACGGGTCTGCGCTCGGCCGGCCGGGGACCTCTCTGTGCTCGCCGGAGAATAACCTCGGCTGGTCCCAGGGACAGGATGCATAGAGGTGGGCCACCCTCCCCTCCTCCCACCGCGCACGCGTCCCCTCCTAACTGAACTCGGGGAGACGGCAGGGCTCCGCCTCGAGTTTTATTTATTTGAAAACGAGGCACTTCAGGCTGTGATGAGGAGCAGAAGAGATGAGAGAGCCACCTCGGCCCACGGAGAGACAGGGCCCAGTCCCTGATTAGCCGCCGTGGGCAGGGCCGCGAGAGGGGCCGTGGGTGGCAGCTGGAGTGTCATCCCATTGTCCCCGCTGGCAGGGCTCCCGGCATTGCCATTAGATTATTCGGCGTGTCTGAGCACCGTCCGATCACCGTCCGATCAGGGGAACTGTCAGGCTGCAGCAATTAAGCCGAGGGGGGCCCCTCCTCGCCCCGGGGCGGCAGGTGAAGCGTGTCCTTCTGTCATCGGTGTTTCTCAAGGTGTCCCTCTGCCTCTCTGGAGTGGGCACCATTCGTCCTCCTCCTTCAGAGCAAGGACACCTGTGTTTACTCACTCTCTGTCCCGGGGGGTCCCAGCCACAGGGACCCGTTCCCTGGGGGCATGTGGCCTCAGCCAGCCCCATCTCGAGTGACCTTCTGCTTTCTTTTTCTTTTCTTTCTTTCTTTTTTGAAGTCCTTTTTTTTAATTATTTTTGCTGACATCCATAAGAAATACAATATCTTTTTTTTTTATTTCGGCATATTATGGGGGTACAGATTTTAAAGTTTCAATAAATGCCCTTCCCCCCCTCCCCCCACAAGTCTGAGTCTCCAGCATGACCATCCCTCAGATGGTGCGCCTATCACTCGTTATGTATGTATACACCCGCCCCCCCACCCCCCTCCCTAATACCCTATTACTGTAGTACCTATGTGTCCACTTAGGTGCTACTCAGTTAATACCAGTTTGCTGGAGAATATATCTGGTGCTTGTTTTTCCATTCTTGGGATACTTCACTTAGTAGTATGGGTTCCAGCTCTAACCAGGAAAATATAAGATGTGCTATATCACCATTGTTTCTTAGAGCTGAATAGTACTCCATGGTATACATATACCACATTTTATTAATCCATTCTTGGATTGATGGGCACTTGGGCTGTTTCCACAGCCTTGCAATTATGAATTGTGCTGCTATGAACATTCGAGTGCAGGTGTCTTTTTTGTAGAGTGTCATTGGATCATTTGGGTAGATGCCCAGCAATGGGATTGCTGGATGAAATGGTAGATTCACTTGTATCACTTTAAGGTATCTCCATATTGCTTTCCACAGAGGTTGAACTAGTTTGCAGTCCCACCAGCAGTGTAGGAGTGTTCCTCTCTCTCCACATCCACGCCAGCATTTGTTATTTGGAGACTTTTTGATAAAGGCCATTCTCACTGGAGTTAAGTGATATCTCATTGTAGTTTTGATTTGCATTTCCCTGATGATTAGGGATGTTGAGCATTTTTTTCATATGTTTGTTGGCCATTCTTCTGTCTTCTTTAGAAAAGTTTCTGTTCATGTCCTTTGCCCACTTTTTAATAGGGTTATTTGATTTTTTTCTTGCTGATTTTCGTGAGTTCTAAGTATATTCTAGTTATCAGCCCTTTATCGGATACGTAGGATGCGAAAATTTTCTCCCATTCTGTAGGTTGTCTGTTTACTTTCATGACTGTTTCTTTGGCTGTGCAGAAGCTTTGTAGTTTCATCATGACCTTCTGCTTTCTTTTGGGAGGGGTGCGAGAGACCGGAACAGACCCCGGCATCCCACACAGGATGGGCCGGGAACCCTGGCTCGGGGGGTCCCCAGTTGTTTAGCAGTGATGAGAAGAGAACAGGCCCTAGGACGCAACCGGAAAACAGTGGGATCACGTAGAATCGGGGCTCAGAGGGGGTCACGGGTTAAATAGTTTGGACAAAAGTTCGTGCCCACCTGGAACCTAGAATGTGAGCACTCTGCAGGTGCACTTGGTCGAGATGAGGTCGGACTGGAGCAGCGTGAGCCCCCTGTCCAAGGTGACTGGTGTCCTCACGAGAAGAGGACAGACACTGGGAGAGGGTGACGACATGGCTCTGGAAGCAGACTGGAGTGAGGCAGCCACAAGCCATGGGAAGCAAAGGGCGTCCAGGAGCCATGAGAGGTGGGAGAGAGGCCTGGAGGATCCACCCCCTCCCCCAAGCCTCCAGAGGAAGCAAGCGTGGCCCTCTGAGCTTGACGTCAGACTTCTGGCTTCCAGAATAGTGAGGCAATAACTGTCTGCTGTTTAGGGTTAGGGTTAGGGTTAGGGTTAGGGTTAGGGTTAGGGTTAGGGTCGGGGTTAGGGTTAGGGTCAGGTCAGGGTCAGGGTTAGGGTTAACTTACGTTCTTTGTCACTGCACTTAGGGAACTGATCAAAGAGTCTAGGGTGGCTGTCTGGTGCTGAGGCCTCACCACCCTGGACCCGGCTGTGGGGCTGGGTGGGCTCCTGAATGCCCTGCCTGCTTCAGCCAGTGGGAGTGGGGACTTAGTGACG
The DNA here is from genome assembly GCF_040939455.1 of Microcebus murinus. Taxonomy (NCBI): domain Eukaryota; kingdom Metazoa; phylum Chordata; class Mammalia; order Primates; family Cheirogaleidae; genus Microcebus; species Microcebus murinus. Next base: position 946,272 of record NC_134105.1, on the reverse strand, counting down.
TGTGACCGCTTGATCCCTTACTCAGTCTTCCGGCTGGGTGCAAGCAAGTAATGTGCGTGTGTGTGCAGAGAAACGTGTGCTGCAACCTCTCTGTGATCATTCCCCAGCATCATTCCCGGGCTCCCTCATGGCCCAAATGACCCAATAAGGTCCCCGGTTTGGAGAGCTCACTGTGCTGCGGGAGAAAGGGCCAGACACCAGCAATGTAACCACACCGCAGCTCACTGCAGAGAAGCCACTGCAGGAATCCACGGATGGCTTGACCCTCTCTGTCCGGTTTGATCATCGAAGGCTCTATTTAGGGGATAGCATTTAAAATAAGACATTTCCATGGCCTCATCTTGTCTGATTGGGGAAAATATATGATTTCTGAGCAGCATTTTAAGGAACTACATATCACTCCATTTAAATTGCTAATGTTTATAAAAATTGAGTTCCTGTTGACAGAGAAAAGCATTTAGCTCTTCCTGCTAAGAGCATAAGGGTGGGGCTGGCTGCTCTGCTCATTTCCCTCCTATAAATCTTGGTTCCACTCGGGAAAGGGGAACATGGATTTTAGTTCTTACGTGCTAGAGTTCAGACTATGCATCTTCAGGGGTGCTTTCTGAATTTTCCTAACAGCCCAATGAGGAACATATGTGTCTGTCTATTTGAGCTCAGGAACTAACCCTAACCTGAACCCTAACCCTAACCTGAACCCTATCCCTAACCCTATTTCAAGTTCCTGAGCTCAGATAACTTTTCCAAGATCACGCAGCCGAGCAGTGTTTGAGTGCGGTTCTGTTCAGTTCTAGAACTCGTGCTTTTTTTCCTCTGCCACACCACGCTTGTCTCTACATGTTTTATAGAAAAGGAGGCCCAGAGTGTCACAGCACGGCCTAAGAGCACGAGGAAAGTCTGCAGCAGGATTGAAGACAACATGAAGAATGCGTCTAACTCCCGACTCATCATCTGGGCTCCCTCGCTATTCCCAGCGTGTTCAAAATGGTACACAAAATCTTAATATCCGATGTGATCCTTGGAGGACTCATTTGCATTTTGTTTTTCCAGCAAGAAAAATGAAGTGAGCTTCGGCTTGTCGTCCCTTCGGAGGAGCAAGGCATCGGGAAGGAAATGGGTTTGGGCTGTGCAGGGTCTGGTCCTTCTGCTCCTGGGTGGGGTACGCTGAGTCTCACCTTCAACACCTCTAATCCGGGCTTCTCTCCTGCGGACAATCCGTGCACGGCCCCACTGGGCTCAGAGGGGAATGAGAGAGGGGCCTCCGGGCCCTGAGGGGTGGGACCACAGATGCAGGGAGTGGGCCGGGGGGACCACAGCAGGGGCAGCCAGAACCTGTGTCTCCCCCCAGCCACCAGCACATTAATCGTGAGCTCCAGGAGGAATCAGTGGGCGTGGTAGCAGGTTGGCACACTCCCACTCCAGAGACAGGGAAGAGCGGACCCCCTGATGGGCTGCCCCCCAGGGTCTCACACCTCCTGGCTTCATCCGGTTGCTGCTTGCTGGGCCCCTAACAGCCCTCTTCTCCACACTCTGTCTCTCGTGGGTCCTAACCCCCCCTCGCCCAGAGAAGGGTCACTCCCCTCTGCGGGACTCTACCTACATTCTCTCTAAGGGCACAGGGGGCCGCCCTCCTGCCCTAAATGACAGAAGCATTATTCCCTACACAAACGCCAAGCTCTTATCTTTCATATTGAGCACATTCTTGCAACGAGCACAAGTCACCTCAAATGTCATCTTGTGCTGCTAAGATGGGTGGTTTCGCCCAGACTGAGACAGGCAGGGGCTCCTCCTTCTATCCGGAGGGGAAATGGCACTTGTTTATTTAAGAAACCCACACAACAGAGTGTGGTGGGCTGACAGGTGGCCCCAAAGAGAGACTGCGCCCTAATCTCCCAAACATGGAAATGCATCTTCTGTGACAGGGGAGCGAATATTGCCTTGGATGGCAAGACTGCGACTGGGCAGCAGATCTTGCAAAGAGGAGCTTATCTGGACTATCTGGGTCCCCAGTGTGGGCGTGTGTGTCTCTACGAGAGAGAGAGGCACACGGGGCTTGGGGACAGACACACACTGCTGTGGTTTGGATATGGTTTGGTCCCGCCAAGCCCCCTGCTGCAATGCCATGCCCAGTGTGGGGGTGTGGGGGTGCTTGGGTCGTCGTGGGTGCAGATCCCTCATGGATGACCTGGTGCCCTCCTCGTGGTAACCAGCGAGTTTTTGCCCAATTGCTCTGTGAGTTCCACGGAGGACCAATTGTCACAATCGGTCTCTGCACACGCCAGCTCCCCTTGCCCTTCCGGCATGCGTGGAAGCCCCTGCACACATCCCCCCAAGAGACAACGGACCTCTCTGCTCACCAATGACCCGGACTCTGGCTGTCCCCGTACAGCAGCTCCAGGGGACCAAGATGCACCCAGAGTGAGAGGCCACGTGAAGATGGCGGCAGAGACGGGGTGATGCGGCGACAAGCCCGGGAAGACCAGGAGCCCCAGAAGCTCAGGGGGAGTGTGGCCCCCCGATTTCGGACGTCCAGCCTCCAGAGCTGTGGGGGGCACGTTCCCGATGTGCCAGGCCCGTCTGCGGTACTGTGGGACAGAGGAGGCTCCTCCCCGAGTGAAGGTCCGCACCGGTCGGTCCCTGCAGGATCTTGCGGTCCACGCTAACAGGCTTGGGTTTTATTCCAAGGACTCAGGAAACCATTGAAAGATTTTTAAGGAGGAAAGTGATGGATTTGGTTTACATTAAAAATAAACAAGGCGAGCAAAAGCCGTTCCGGCTGCTCCAGGAGAGGAGGCACTGAGGCAAGAAGAGCAGTGGGCAGCGGCCGCTGCAGGAACCCAGGACACTGACCTCCCCCCACTGGGGTGGGGGTGGGGGTGGGTGCTGGGAAGTCGTGGGGTTTGGGGTAACCGAGAGAGAGAGGGCACGACAGAGCTGGGCGACGATCCCAGGGAGGGTGACGGACCAGTGAGGGACGGTCCCGGGGGCGTCGGGAGACAGGGCCGCCGTCTGGACGCCTCTCGCCAGAGCGGCGTGGGGCATCTGCCGGTGGATGAGCCGGCGAGCAGCTGGGCGCGTGAGGCTCTAGCCCGGGAGCAGACGGCCTCGAGTGAGTCACTGGCCCTGTTTGAAGCCGGGGGCTGGATGCCGGGCGAGGGGAGCGAGACGGGAGGTGGCCAGGAGGGGATGGGGCAGAGGAGAGGCAGAGAGGAACACAGGGCGCCCGCTGGTGAGGCAGGAAGTGGCCTGGGGAGGTGCCAACAGGGGAGGCAGAGCCGCTGCGCCAGGGGCTGGGGAAGGTCGAGCATGGCCATGGGGACGTCCTCGACGACGAGGATGGAGGTGACCCTGTGCCAGGCAGGTCGCTGCTGCTGGGAATCGGAAGGAAGCCCTGGGACCGCTTGTCCCGGTGCTTGGCAGGGCGCCGGCTGTGTGAGCCATACGCTCGGGCCAAGCTGCGGTGGGGTCGCGCTTGTGACCCAGGAGGCTGCCGCAAGCAGGGGACGTGCGAGGCACAGAAGCGCCTGCCCCTCCAAGGACACGTACCGTGCATCTCACCGCGAGGCCCTGGGTGCCGGCTCCCACACCTCCGGGGAACGGGAGCTCCAAAACGAATGTTCCTTCTTCCCCGAGGCTGGTCGCCCCTGGAGCCAGGGCGGAGGCTTGTCAGGAACTTTGACAGCCAGAGGGGTCACTGCTCTCCCATCCCAGAGTCCCATCGTGTCGGGAGCGTGCCCCAGAGGCATCTCGATGGCGGAGTTACCCCCCACCCGCTGTGCCACGTGGGCACGTCCGCTCACGCCGCAGGCTCTAGGCCCGGAGTTCCGAAGCTCCTCTGTGAGACATTCCAGAGGCATCGCGTGAAGGTCAGAAGGAGACCAGCTGGCCCAGAGGTTTCTCCACCCTTTGCAGCAATATAATTAATAAATATCAGATATGTTTGCTTATGTCACTATAATTATGTGCATGTAAGTTCAGAGATCCCAGATTACATCCTTGTATAATATGTAACATCAAAACCAAAGCTTTGGCCGGGCACGGTGGCTCACGCCCATAATCCTAGCACTCTGGGAGGCCGAGGCGGGTGGATTGCTCGAGGTCAGGAGTTCAAAACCAGCCTGAGCAAGAGCGAGACCCCGTCTCTACTATAAATACAAAGAAATTAATTGGCCAACTAAACATATATAGAAAAAATTAGCCGGGCATGGTGGCACATGCCTGTAGTCCCAGCTACTTGGGAGGCTGAGGCAGGAGGATTGCTTGACCCCAGGAGTGTGAGGTTGTTGTGAGCTAGGCTGACGCCACGGCACTCACTCTAGCCTGGGCAACAAAGTGAGACTCTGTCTCAAAAAAAAAAAAAAAAAAACCAAAGCTGCCTCGTGTTCCCTATGTGAACCCTCCAAACCTGAACATCTCTGCACACACCTGTCGAGGGGACACCCCCAAACACGGCTGGACTTGGGCAATACATTTTGACATTTTTCTGTCTATAGCAGATGTGTCTATAGCAGACATTTTCTGTCTATAAACCTTCAAAAATATGGAAGCAATTCCCTCCGGGGACGGTGCCGACTTGACCCCGAACAGGTCCTTGGAGTGGGGGGAGATGTCCCCGGCCCCGGGTGGCCCTGTCTGCAGCTGACAGCAGGTGTCTGGGAATGTCCCAGGTCTCACGGGTGCCTCTGATGACAGCAAGACAGGGGGTCGTTCCCCAGACAGCAGCCCTCGTTGCACCTGTAAGACTGACGTCCAGTGCACCGACTTCCTTTCCGGAAAGTAGATTCCTATGAGCCTGCAGCGGAGGACAGGCTGCCCCTGCCTTGGCTACAGCAAATAAGTCTGACGTCATGGGCTGGACAGCTCACGTGAGACCCTCGGGGTTGGGAGTCCTCCCTGGGCCCAGCGCGGCCCTCCCAGCCCCTCCTTGGTGGCACCACAGCATGGAGAACAGGCACAACTCGGTGAGACCGCTGCCCTCTGGAGTCTGGCTCCCGTCGAGTGCCAGAGGCCATACAGAGGGTTTACTTTTCCCCTCGTCCTGGAGGGAGGTGTTGTGAAATTCTCCGGCTAAGTTGGGGCTGCAGGACCAGAGCTGCCGGCAGCCCCGCCCGAGTGGGAACCGCAGGGAGCGGCACCCGAGTGCTCACAGCCCGCCTGTCTCCGGATACTTCTTGTCCCTGGTGGATACCTGACGCCTGGCTGGTCGGACTCCAGCCCGGGGCCCCTCAGCGGGAAACTCGTTTCCACGGCAGACGCCCCACAGCTCTCGCCTGACCGCTGTCCTGTCTATGCCTGTTGTGCCGTCACTCTGGGGCTGGGACCTCAACCTTGTGTCCTCCTTGCACCCCAGGAAACCCAGCCTGGGGCGGCCCCTCGTTCTTCGGATGGAAGGTGCATGTTAATGTCACCAACTGCAAGGGACGCGCTCACAGAGTCTCCACTCACAGGCCCGGGCCAGGCGGTGTGATGAACTGGGAGGGCGGGACGGGGCGGGACGGAGTCCTGGGAGGCAGGAGCGACGATGGGGTCAGGCCGAGAGAGGGAAGGAGCGCCTGGTGACCGGCTGAAGATAGAAGGGATAGAAGTGTGGCCACACCAAGCTCTCCGGCAAACGCCAGAATGGTCGGTTTAAAGGAAGAAGGGGAGAGGGCGCCCAGCCCGCCAGGCGGGAGAGACGCCTCCAGGTTCTCGTGTCTGGGCACCGGCGGGAGCCGTCTGGGTGTGTGCAGAGCGGGAGGCTGCACCCAGGGTGGCTGGGCCCTGCTTCCGGTCTCAGGAAGTCTGACCCATGCTCAGGCTGGATGCCGAGGCCACGTGAGGCTGTAGGGACTCACGCAGAAGGATCAGCCAGTGAGCGCGCCCCGCCCGGCGCCGCCTGAGGGCAGGCCCAGCTCTCGGGGTGCTGCGTACAGAGACGCCCGCGCACGAGGCCCTCGCTAAACCAGCCTCAGATGACTCCATCGCTTAAAATAAAATTTGCAAAACAGACTGGTCTGGCCCCTTCCGAGCTCAGCCATTTGTCAGAGCACAGATGCCGCCGAAACCAAGTGTTCCTTTTAAAGGTTCCGACGGGGCGGCGTCTCCCGCCCCCCAGTGCCGGCACCAGAGCTCCTGCCAAGGCCACCGGAGGGGCAGCCGCGACTCCGGCGCCTGCTCGTGGCCCGGTCACGGGGTCTCCCGCTGCCGTCTGCACCCGCTCGGTGCCGTCCGGCCCGGCCCTGCTAGGCACCGCGCAGAAAACCATTGCCAGGCTTCAGAAGGAATCGTGTTCTGCCGGCGGATACCGGTTTTTATGGCACTGTTGGGCGCGTTCCTTTTCCTTCAAACAGAAGACTGCGGAAACAATTGCAGACCTAGTAGGCTGATAGGCGTGAAGACAAACACGGCTGAGAGACGAGCTGCCGCAGGAGGAAGCCCCCGCCAGGGACGGGCTCCGGGTTGCAGGTGGAGTCGCCGCCCCTGCCAGCCCAGCCCTCAGTGCCACACCTCAGCTCCCTCCTGCGGGGCCTGGCGCAGGTGGGGCCTCTGCTCAGGTGTCCTCCAAAGGAAGGGCAGGAAAACTGTTTGTTCCCAGGACAGTTTTTTCACTGAGGCCAGGAAGAAAGGAAAAAAGGCGGGGGGCAGGGAGCCGTCTGCGCTTTGGTTTTGCTGAAAAGGGCAGGTGCGCAGCGGTGGCCGTGTGACCTGGCTGGGCAGGCCGTCCCTTTGTGGTGAGCTCGACAGCCTCTCTGTCCCACAGAAACTCCACCCACGGAGGAACTGAGATAAAGATCGAATCCGTGCCTGTTTGGGGTTATTGTCTGGGTGTCTGGAGCCTTTGTTTTCAGAGTGGGGCCAGGACAGCTCTGGGGATTCTAGAATTCACCTGGAGGAGAATAGCCTGTCCGTCAGGGCGCCGGGAGCTTAGCGTGCACCTGCCTCAAGGTGAGACAAGGTCAGACTGGGACTCGGTGTCTCCTCCTGTCACTCGGGCGGGGGTGTGTGACTGGGCCTGCCAGGACCGAGCAGCCCCAGACAGGGACATAACCCGACAGGGAGTGACCCGGGAGGGGACACTCGGCCCTTGCAGCTGAGCAGCTTTCACTGAGGCCGTAGAATCCCAGGCTGGGCGGGAGCGGGAGACATACACCTGCCACCCCTTTCTCTTGGTCCTGATCCCATTGGAGTAAGAGCTGCCACGGAATTCTCCAAAGTTTCCATCCACAAACAGCCGGCCTGGGGGCAGGAGGACGCATGGGAACAGAATAGAAACCCCCACCAGCGCTGGGCAACGCAGTTAACCAGAAAGCAGCAGCGTGTGGGTTTTGTCCACTTGTTTACAGTCACAAAGGCAGCAGCAAGGAAGGGGGCAAGCTGATGCCACAGGGCAAGGTGGGGCTCACAGGGCAGGGACCCTGGCCCACCTACCCTGAGCAGAGCCTGGGGGTGGGGAGCAAAGAGCTTGCGGGCCAGGAATCAGGAGCACCTGGATTTGTTGTGATTGCTGTGTGACCCTGGGCACAATGCTTAGCCTCTCTGAGCCCCGGTTTCCTTCTGGGTGTCTGTGCGGGTTGAAAGGGCTCAGGTACAGGCAACGCCCAGTGAGTCTCTGCACCCTGTGTCATCTCAGCAACGTCCCCGTGTGCTGTCCAGGCCACGGCTGGGGCTCCGGGGCTGGTGCCCGTGGTCCCCAGAGAACCAGCCTGGGCGTGGAGGACTCAGGAACAGCAGCAGCTCTTCTTGCCAAGCCAGGCCCCCCGTGAGCGTTTGTCTGCATGAGAAGCTTGCAGGTGGGTGAGCAGGAGCCGCTCAGCCGTGGAAACCCGCTCAGCGCCTCGCTCCCCGCTGGCAAACGCGTGTGCACCGCCTCTTCCGAGCCAGGCCGTGGGTTCTGGGTTAAACCTGGAACCTCAGGAGGGAGCATGGCCGTGGCTGAGCTTCAGAGCTGTCGCTGACCCAGTGACCCAGGCCTGGCCACTGCCTCTCGGTGGGTCCCCGGGCCATCTCTACGTCTGGGGCTGGTCCCCTCCCAGGTGAGGGCACCTTAGGGTCAGGCTCCGTGGAGACGTAGGGCTGGGCCTATGTGGGGATTTTGTTCCAACAGGGCAGGTCTGGCGGGGGCGTGGGGCTGAGTCACCGAGTCACTACAGTTTCCAGGTGACCAGGACGCTTGCCGGGCGGCGAGGCCACCACTGCCCACTCAGGCAGCGGGATTTGCCCCGAGCCTTCTCCGAGCTGCTCTGAGGCCTGGGACGGGCGGGACAGCTGGCCCTTAAGAGGCAGAGGTCACCCCACGGGCCGTTAGGGGCTGGGGACACCCACTGAAGAGGCGTCACTGACCGATTCGGTCCAAGCCTGGCTCAGGCAAGTCCCAGGTGCAGAAACCCACTCGCCCATTGGACCCACCAAGCAGGCCCCATCCGAAGCTGTTGCCTTTTCACGCTAGGGAACGGCGGCACTGGCTGAGAACTTGCTCTGCCCCTACACAGTCCTCAGCTCACAGGAGGGGAAACTGAGGCTCAGAGAGGTGAAGCGTTGGTCCAGGACACACAGCTGGTCACCACGATGTCAGGTGCACAATCCCTGTCTGTCTAGTCCCGGGACCCCGCCCGCTTGCCCCAGCACCGCCACCCTTCGGCCAAACCCAGCTCCATCCCACTGGACCGGCGCTGGGACTTGGCACTGCTCCCGGCGGTCCTTCCCAGAGGGGCCTCCAGCGAAGGACCCACGGTTCCCTGGTCCCCAGGGCCCTGCCTGCAACTCATAGCCGGACTCCTGCCTCCCCACCTCTGCCCCCCACAGGCAGCCACAGGGCCTCTGTCCACCAGGACGTGCTCTGTCCTCCTTCAGAACTGCTCGTCTGCAAGCCCGGACGATGGGCTCTGCGGTCTCAAAGCCGAGCGTGACGGCCTGTGCCCCCCAGTGGGACAGTCTCTCCTCCCGGGTGCTCGGGGTGGCAGACGCGGGTAGGAAGACTCGCAGGTGACTGATGGTTTCCAGAATCACTGGAGTTTTCTTAGGGCTTGGATTTTAATTACAGACAGCGAGGTGGGCGTGGGAAAGGGGATCAGTGGCTGAGAGGGGCACTTAGTGCTCGGCCAAACACCGTGTGTTTATTGTTTCTTAAGTGACACCTTGTGTGTGCAACCGCTAGGCGACGTGTAATTTCCTTGGGAATAGGGCCGTAAGTGCCTGCTGCAGGCTATTTAAAAACTAGATATTTGAATAGGACCTAGTATTTAACTAATGTGTATTCAAATACCTGGTATTTAATAACTAAGTTTAAATGAAATACCCAGTATTTAACGTGTAAGTCTGAATATGAGGTATAAGGCGTATTTAAATAGTAGGTATTTCAAATACCTAATATTTGAGAAGTTAAGTAAATTCCTACTAATTCATTAAGGTCGGTGCAAAAGTAATCACGGTTTCAGCATTGTTGAAATTGGCCATCTGATGTTGGAATATATTGTGGTTATGTTATGCATTATTTTAATGTGCATTTCTTGCTTTATTTTTCTTGCTAATGACTTATTACTTGCTGTTTATTTTGTATTTATTTTTAGACTATGGAAATGATGTTAAGCAAAAAGCAAATTCGAGTGATTTTCTCATTCGAGTTCAAAATGGGCCATAAAGCAGCGGAGACGACTTGCAGCATCAACCACCCATGTGGCCCAGGAACTGCTACCCAACATGCAGCGCAGCGGTGGTTCGAGAAGTTTTGCGAAGAAGACAAGAGCCTTGAAGATGAGGGGCGCAGTGGCCGGCCGTCGGAAGTTGACAATGACCAGTTGAGAGCCATCATCGAAGCTGATCCTCTTACAACTGCCCGAGAAGCTGGCAGAGAACTCAAGGTCAGCCGTTCTACGGTTGTGCAACATTTGAAGCAAATTGGAAGGTGAAAGAGCTCCATAAGCGGGTGCCTCATGAGCTGACTGAAAATCAAAAACACCGTCACTTTGAAGTGTCATCTTCTCTTCTTGTACGCAACAACGAACCATTCCTCGATGAGGTTGTGGCGTGTGATGAGAAGTGGATTGTATGTGACAACCAGCTCAGCGGCTGGACCAAGAGGAGGCTCCGAAGCACTTCCCAAAGCCAAATTTGCACCATAAAAAAGGTCATGGTCACTGTTTGGTGGTCTGCTGCCGGTCAGCTTTCTGGATCCCAGCAAAAGCGATACATCTGAGAAGTGTGCTCAGCAAATCGATGAGATGCTCCGAAAACTGCAACGCCTGCAGCCGGCACTGGTCAACAGAAAGGGCCCGATTCTTCTCCCAGACAACACTCGACCAACGCTTTCACAGTTGAACGAATTGAGCTGCGAAGTTTTGCCTCACCCCCCACGTTCACCTGACCTCTCACCGACCGACCACCACTTCTTCAAGCGTCTCCAAAACTTTGTGCAGGGAAAACGCCTCCACCACCAGCAGGATGCAGAAAATGCTTCCCAAGAGTTCATCCAATCGCGAAGCACGGGTTTTTAAGCTACAGGAATAAACAAACTTGTTTCTCATTACCAAAAATGTGTTAATTGTGATGATACCGATTTTGATTATTGAAGATGTGTTTGAGCCTAGTTATAATGATTAAAAAAAATTCATGGTCCGAAATGCAATTACGTTCACACCAACCTCAATCGTAGGTATTGTCAGGAGAGGCTGAAGACACGATTGAGAAATCCCGACGGGGAGATGGACTCTGGGATGCACTGAGGGCCGGCGTCACGGCGGCAGATGTGAATGGGGAGACACGTCCCTCCCGCGTGTCAGCCCCTGTGCACCTGTCCCCTCTCTCCCGCCGGCCCACGCGCTCTGCTAAGGCAGGACTCGGGTGGTCTGCGTCCCGGCGTCTGGCCTAGAGCTGGACACATTTAAGTCATTTCTAACTCAATAAAGATCTGCAGAGTTTCTTCAAACAGTATCTCCCCTGGGGCAACAAAATGTGATTTTATTTATAAATATATTGATTTTATTAAGCCTCCCAAGAGCTTTATTACCTAAAGGCAGGTTCTCTGCGTGTGTCAGCGCGCACTGGGGTTTTCCCCCAGAAGTGCCCACCGACGGGAAGGCCACATGGGACTCTGCGGGGGGTGGGGGAGAGGCCAAGCGATGCTGGGAGCTGGGGCGTCCTTGCGGGGGACTCGTCCTCTCCTGATGCTCCTGCAGCCAGCTTGCGGGGGAGGGGTCTGCACGGGCCGTGACACCACTAGAGAGGAGGGGGTCCTTGCAGCGCCCGCCCCCTATATCCCCATCCTGCAATGAGGGAGGAGGCCCAGGGCTGGCCGAGGGGACTGCGAAGGGGCTGCCAGGTGATGCTTGTGTGAAAGGCAGCTCCCTAGGGTCAAGTCCCTGAGCCCCGGGGACGCAGGAATCCTGGTGATGGATGGCTCCCAGAGCAAGTCGGGCTGCAGCCTGGATCTTGGAGGGCCTGCCACCCACAGTGCCAGCCGTCTGTGTGCCAGCAGACCCCCTTGGGGACACCAGCACCGCCGTGCTAAGTATAACGAGTCAGGGCTTCTGAGTGATTTTCTATGCAATGTAAATTTGGGCTGATTCAAGGTTTCCCTGTACTAGCATCCTCTGAGTCTGAGCGTGCCCCGCACCCGGCCTGGCCAGGCTCAGCCTGCGGTGGGCAGTGGTGACCTCACAGTCACGGGGTGACTTGCTGGCCACATCAGTTGTCACAGGCATTGAGGTGGGAGGAAGCCTGAGACCCGACTCCGGGAGGCGGGGCCTAATAAGTGATTGACAAGTCAACCCTACCCACAAAGGACCCCAGCCCAGCAATGGCAGCCCCAGGCCCTTATCATAACACAGCCACCAAAGGCCCCCAGCACCCCAGGGATTTGGTGTCCAGCAAGTCACACCGAAGGGACAGTGGCCTCCATGTTCCTCCATGCAGAGGCCCCACCTGGCTCCTCTCTGGGCAGTCACCTGCCAGACACCTGACGACCTGGGGTCAGGTGAAACACGAGCACCTGCTGTTCACTTTGTGCCAGAAACTAGAAGTTGGTTATTTAGCACCCGGAATTTCTTAAAAACGCAGCAACACTTTGCAGACACAGGCCTGTTTGTGAGTGTAAGCCCAACTTTGCGGAAGGTATTAATAAGTCTGAGGCCCAGAGGAGAGATTTTAGTTGACAGGCGGCAGGCGGGTGAGTATAGAGAACCCCACAGCTAGGTTCTGGGTTTCCATGAATCCTGGCCCCAGGCACAGTCTTCTCCAGAGCAGGGAACCTTCGCCCCACAGACATTCCCCGAGGACTTGCCGTGGGCAGGGGCTCCTAGGGCTGGGGACAGGGCAGTGAACAGCCCCCCGATGCCGTGACCCTGGGGAGCGCACATCCCAGTGGGACCGCCGACCCTCTGTGCCGACCCTCTGCGCCGACCCTCTGCTGATGGTTACACTGGATGATGGTGAACTCATAACTCGTGTCTTGAAATTTGATTCTGGAAAACTTCACCTGCTGTTCTCCCAATTCCAAAATGCGCAGGTGACCACATATGCACCGGCTTGCCGAGCTTTTCTGTTTCATTTTATTTGTTCTGAATGAACATCTTGCCGCCCACGATGAGACCCTGTGTCCTCAGGGTCTCAGGCCTGACCCTGCGGCAGGGTCAGAACCAAGGGAGAGCCTGGCCCGGCCACGCCGTGTGCCTGGGCGTGCTCAAGCTCTGGTCCCCTGCCAAGAGGAGGCCACCCAGGGCTGGGGTCCAACCCCGTGTCCATGCCCAGGTGCAGGTTCAGGGACTCACAGGGGACGGTGGGCCCTTCTCTCCCCCAGAGGTCCCAGGGCTGTGTCTTCCCAGGGTTGGAAAGCAGTGCAGTAGGGCCCTGCTCCTCCCTGCCGAGCCTGGGTGTGCCGGAGACCCCAGGGACAGAGGACACCTGGAGGAGCAGGGTGTGTAGACAGCTGCCACACGGGCAGGTGCCTGCGGAGGCCGGATGGCTGCAGTTTCCACTAGAGGGCTCAGGTCCGCACACAGGCCACCGGCCCCAGCTCTGCAGGAGGGCAAGGTGTCCTGCATGGCCGAGCGGCCTGCTGTGAGCTGAGCCAAGGGCGGCCCCGGCCGGGGGCTGCTCCTGGGCCTGCAGCTCCTGGGTCCTGCTTCCAAAAGGACATGGGCCACCGAGGGGCCCCTCCCTCTGTGCTCAGTGGATGTTTCCAAATGCATCATCTCGGGGCTTTTAAAAATATTTCTCTGTCCTTTTGTTCTCATTTCTTCAAATACCTGAGGTCACCTGTAACCCCAAGAACTGTCTGGGACTCTCTACCTTAGTTTCTCTGATGGGGGGACAGAATATGGGTGGGCGAGAGAGAAGGACATGCAGAGCTCGGCCCCTTCCAGCCGGCCGCTGGGGCGCATTCAGCCTCAGACCCGGCTCCCCACGCCCCAACAACGCACGGGTTCCGGGGACCCCAGGTGCTGTTCCTAAGATGCTCACAGACTCGCCGCTGGAGGATCAGGGGACGGTCCGTCCATGGTTTTGAAAGAATGACAGCTCCCATCAGGATGGACAGATGGACGGGGCATCAGTGGTGGATTCCTTGGGGCCTCGGCCAGCTGAGTGGCGGGGTCCATGTCCTTATCCCCAACAGTAGTGTCCCATTAATGTGGGGAAAGGGCCCGAGGGACAAGGAATCTTACCGGCCTCAGGAGTGTCAGTCCCCTCCAGTCCCCTGTGCTAGAGGAAATGGCCACGACCTGTAACTAGGTGACTCTTCTAGGGTGGCTGAGAGGGTGCGGGCATGGCCGGCTCTGTGGAGTTCCCTGCAGAGCTTCCCCAGGAGGGAGGCGTCCGGGCAGAGGAGCCCCGTGCGGGGTGGGCGTGCTGGACCCGGCCAGCCGGCCCCACCCGCGTGCGAGTACAGATTCTGGGCCCGGGACGAGGGTGGCAGGAGGCTGCCGCGGAACCCCTCAGGGAGCTCACGCCGGCGGGGGAAGCCAGACGAGAGGCAAACAAAACCCAAGTCAGCACCGAGCGTGTTGAACAGGAATAAGTGCCAAGTGAGAAACGAAATCACAGCAAGGGAGCACTCCGGGTGTGGACCCCGGGGCGGTGCTGGGGACGCTGCCTTCTAAATAAGGCCACGGGAGGCCTCGTTTGAGCAGAGACCAGAGCAGCCCAGTCATAAACCACAGAGCCGCTGGGCAGACAAAACGACGTGCAAAGGCCCTGTGGCGAGAGATTGCTCTGTGTCTGAGGAACACCCAAGAGGCCAGGGCAGCTGGAGCAAAGTGGAGAGAAAATAATTCCCAGATGACATTGAGTCCGAGGCTCCAACACTGCCCCTGACAGGGGGAAACTGGAGGATTGAAGACAGGAGCTCTCGCTGCAGCCAGGTGGCTGGGGGGGTCGGCTTGCAGGGAGCAGACCCTCAGCAAGGGCGTGCAGCACTCAGCACCCAACAGCCTGGGCTCGACCTGGAGCATAAACAGTCCCCAACCTACAAGAAAGTTTTCCAAGGGCGAGGACCAATTTCAAGGTGTTTACTGATGGCCACCCACCCCCGGCCCTGCCCCCCTTTTTAGGGATTTACTCAGAGCAGCTCGGCGCCTGTGGACAGCAGAACCACCGATCTCGGTCCACCAAGACAGCACGAGTGACCCCAGTGTGGCCTCTCCAAGGCCCCTCATTCGGAGAAGTGACAGCAGCCAGGCCTGGTTCTGGGGGTGGGGGGAGGAGGCCCCTCTGGGTCAGTGGACAATCTGGGCTCCTCGACACCCACTGCTGAAACACAGGGGGACGCCGTTTAAAAAGCGGGTGCCTACTGCATGCTTGCTCTGTGCAACCTCGGATTTCTTCGCCAGGGTGACACTTCCGCAGGGCTTCGGAGCTTCACGGGAAATGTGTCTGTCGTTGTCCTTAAAGCACTTGTGGGTCCCACAGCTCTGTGCTGACCCTGCTATCCTAGGTCTCCAGTTTGATGAGCGAGGCTCCTCCAGGCTCAGCTAAGGTGCCGGGGTTGGGTGGAGAGAGGGGACCCCGGCGTTGGCCCCGGCATTTGGAAGGTTTCAACGAAGCGAGTCGGGACCACTCACACCTTTTCCACTCGGCCGTCCCTGTTGCCTTTGGGGTAAGGATATTGAGGGGAAGGAGAGGAAGGAAGCAGAGAGCTCAGCTGGGCGCCAGGCGTCAGTCACCTCCTTTGGACTGCAGGATCAAGACCAAGACCGTCCCTTCGGCTGGCGGCATCCTGGTGGGTGCGGCCGGTGTGCTCGGGGGCAGAGCTGGGCCTGAGACTGCACCATGAACAGCTGTCCACTCTCCAGTGTCGGCCACACGCTGCGGACAGCGTGGACGCTTCCTGCCTGGCATGCGTGTCCCGTGCTGGCCGGAAAGAGCACAGCGGCCAATAGTCAAGACGGCCCTTAAAGGTCTGCAGCACGGGTGTGGCCTGCTCCATGCAGCCCTGCTCCACGCGCAGAAGCTGGCTGCGCTCAGGGACCGCCATGGAAGAACAGCAGGCGTCCCTGCCCAGGAAGCTCTCCCAGCCCAGCCCGAGATGCAAACCGTGAGTGTGGGCGGCTGGCTGAGGGGCGGCGGGTCCAAGCCCCGCCCAGTGGAGCAGTGCCCTGGATGGGCCGGGGCAGGGACCTCACCAGTCAAGCTGCATTTGTCCCTCGGGGACAGAAACGTGCTCTCCTCCCAGTCGTCCTCCCCCCTTTGCTGAGCATGAGTGGCTGGATTCCTCCAAGGTAAGTGTGGATCTGATTGGCTCCACCACACTGGTGACGAATTAATGGGTGCATGAATAAACGAAGTCGTATGCACGCTTCCGAGGCTCCTCTCTCTGCTGAGGGTGACCTCTGCTCAAGGCCCCTCATGGTCTAGGTGCTGGGAGGACAGAAGCCCACACACGGTCCCCGTGCCCAGGACAGACCCCACTGAACGCAGCTCTGCTCCCTTCCCCGCCGGCACAGGTTCGGCTCAGTGTTCCGGGTCACCCACACCGCTGGCGTGGCCTCTGTCTCTGCCCCAGCGTCCACCATCCGAGAATTCCGCCTTCCGCCTCCAAACCGTTCTTCCGCCTCATCTCCCGACGGTGCCCTTGCCCTCCTCGCTCTGTAGCCTCCAGAGCACTGCCTGTCCTTGTCCTTCTGCCCTCTGTGCCCGGCAGGGCGTCTCCCCGATGGTCCCCGGACACTGGGTCCTAATTCCCTCCCTGCGGAGCGGCCCCAGCCCCCTTGGTGCAAACGCGGCCAGGGCTCCTCGGCTCCCCCACGGCACGTTCCGTCGCCTTCGCTGTGCTTTACTAGCGGCTGCACAACATGGGTCTATTTCCTTTGCAGAACCACGGTGTCCTTGAAGAAGGGGACGTCATTGATCCTCACATGGCCCGTACCTGCATCACGCCTGATGCGTGGTAGGTGCTCAAGGCTCTGGTTGGTTTAATGGCACAGCTGGGGTTCCTGGATAAAGACACCCCAAAAGAGGGTTGCATGGGGGTGCTGCCGGTTCCTCTCTGGAGCCACCGTGTCAGACAGCTGTGGTCCCCAGGGGCCGGCCGTGGTCCACTCTACTTCATCGCCTGCACATTAAGTTTCGATTTTAAAAAGCGATGTGATATTTCTAAACTAATGAGGAAATCTGTCTCATTTCTTTTCATAGAAAGAATTTTAATAACTGACAACATCTTGAAGCAGCTCACAGAACCAACCTTTGCCTTGGTCCAGGCTCTCAGCCGGAACCAGCCTCAGTACTGTCCCTGTCACCATCTTTGATCTGACCGGGACCTTCCCTCGGGAATTTCCCAGAGCAATCCCAGACTGCAGGGAGGGAAGGAGAGGATGCCACTGGCCACCGTGGACCCTGACCCTTGCGGGCTGCCCAGCCCTGCCCAGCAGGATGAGACGCAGGGGCAGCACCAAGATGCACTGCCCAGGGGCAGCAGACCAGACTGGAGGCTCAGGGCATGCGGGTTCCCTGCGTTTCTTAGGGTCCCACTGCCTGGGGACAGATGCCTCAGGCCTCCACCCTGGGACCCTAACACGCAGCTGGCAGAGCCTGTCTGCCCTCCTCTCCCGGGGCTGGCTCCGTCCCTCCTGCCCACGCCTCACACCCACACAGGAAGGAGATGGCGTCCTGTCCTCTAAGGGCTCCGTAGAGACAAACTCCCTCTGCTCCCTGAAATGAACAGATGCAGCTCCCACTCGCAGTTCTTCCAAACTAGCAAATTGCATTCTAAACCCTTGTCCATCATCTATCTGATCTTCACGTTGCTTGTGTTCGGGAGGGTGGGGGCGGGGAAGGTCCACGGGAGATGTTTGCTTCAGCCCAGATTGGAGGATCGGGGAAAGCAAAATATTTAGGTTCTCTGTATCCAGCTTGTTTTCCCTGTTTTCCTTCGAAACGAGAGGTCAGCGCCCTTATGAGTGAACAGATTGTTGACTTCCATGTCTGAAAACACCCAAAATATCTCCTATTAAGGCCCCCGTCCCACTGTCTTTGTTCTGCCTGGGTGGATGAGGCTGTCTGTGTTCCAGAAACAGCTTCGAATTAGATTATTTGAATGAAACCAGCAGCTGCTGATTCGGAAGAAGCGAGGGGCTGGTGTCATCAGATCCTGGATCAAGGAGAGACCTCGGGAAACATCTGGCCGGGCTCCTGCGCGGGCCGGTGGGTGCCCAGACTGAACCCGGTGGAGCAGATGCTTCGCATCCGCTTCCTGCAGGCCCTGGGGACATCTCCCCAGGCCACCCGCTGCTGGCTGGCCCTTTATAGCCCTTCATAGCAACGTCTGCTGGAGCTGAGCTCCTGCCTGCAGGAGGTCGTAGCTTTCAGGGAATAGTGTTTGGAGACGGGGGAGGGTTCCCACCCAGTTCCTGGAAACGGTCCACGGGCCACAGCGACGCCTTCATATTAGCACACGGGACGCTGGCAGTCAGTCACGGAGGCTGCTGGCGCCTCTTGGAGGTGCTCACAGTTGGGATGCCGGGCTCAGCCCTGGGACGGTTTAGTTTCCGTGTCAGCTCGGTTGGGCTCCAGTCCCCCAACGTGGGGCCAAACGTTACTCTGATTGTTTCTGCATGAGTGTTTTCGTATGAAATAAACATTTCAGTTGGGGCGTTGAGTACGGTAGAGGGACCCTCCACGGTGTGAGTGGCCTCATCACCCACCCGACCACAGACCCGAGCAGAACAGACCGAATTCCTCCACGCGAGTGGGAAAGCTGCCAGCAGACGGCATTTGAACTTGAACCTCAGAGTCCACTCTTCCCGGTTCACCGACTGCCCTGGACTCAGGCTGCAGCCTCCCCTGTCTCCAGGCCCCCTCGGACACCATCAGAGTGTGGACTGGCCAAATCTCCACCACTGCGTGAGCCAGCTCCTTAAAAATAACGTTTTGCTATGCACAGTCACGAGCTATTGGTTGTGTTTCTCTGGAAAATCCTGGACTCAGGCAAACACTGAGATCTGACCCTGATAAAAGTCCAGGGTGGATGGTTCAAAAACAACAACAACAAAAAAACAAAGCTGGAGTATTTTATGTGCACCAAAAACAATCATTTGAAAGATGATTTATTTTTATATGTTAGCCTCGGCATGTGGCCACTTTTCTAGTATTTGAGAACTCGGCATGCTTGCAGAATCATCCCCTCAATTCTACCTTGTCAACCTCCTGCCACCATCTGCACTCTGCCACCTGCCAGGAGCAATCGCCCGCCTCTGGTCAGAGCTGCCACATTGGGTGTGGTCTAGTTTGAGCTTTCAGCAGCATTTGACGCGTTTGTCATTTCCTCCTTCTTGACACACATCTCCTTTTGTCTTCCGTGACCCTACACCCTTCTAGGCTGTCTCCTGTCTCACTGGAAGCTCTGCCTCCACATCATCCCGACCCTGTGACTGACCTATAAATGTTGGAAGGTCCCAGAAATGAACTATCCATTCCCCTCTTTGATGCCACCTTTTGTAATATTAGGTAGCTTTTTCTTCATTGCTGGTTTTTGTTAGAGTAGGGGGATGAGAGACAGGGCAGAGACCGGAAACGGGGTCTTGCAAAGTGGGTGCAGGTGTTAAAATAAGCACCCCCCCCCAGGCAGAGGCTAACTAGAGGGGCTGATAACCACAAGAACTGGCTTCAACCAGCTTGTCAGCTCTCTCTGTCACCTCACATGATCTTTGGCCAATGACAATGTCATTTACATTGTGGTTTTAAAATTTCTCCACCCCTGAAATCACCATGACAGTTTTGAAACAACCATATACAGTATTAAAATGGGAGGGAAAGCAATTCTAGAAATTACTACCCAAATTCTTAGTAAAAGCCAACCCCTTGGTCTTAAATCTTCTTCCCCTCAATTAGTAAAACTACAAAAGATCGGAAACCACCTCCTCCCAGGGCGGTTGCTCTCTTTTGTGCCTGTTCTCTCTCCTGAGTGTACTTTCGCCTTCAATAAAAAGCTGTCGCTTGCTTGGCTTACGTGGCGAGTCCTGAAATTCTCTTCCTGTCAACTTCTAAGAACTTGGAGAAACCTCCACTCGGACACCAATAACATCTTGGCTTCCAATGCTGCATGTGCTCCCGGTTTTCCCTGCATCAGTGTTTGTTCCTCCTCACCCGCTTTGAGGTTTTTCTTTCTCTCCACAGATTCTTCAGTTCGGAGAGCCAGAGAGCTCGGGCCTTGGTGTGCTCCTCTGCTCACACATTTTCACTCTCCGCAGATGATCAGTTTGACGGTTTCAAATGACATCATATGCCAGTGACTCCACATTTACATCTTCAGGGAAGACCTTCTCAGAAAGTCCAGGTTCACATACCCGCTGCCTGCTTAATGTCTGCGCATTTGCAAATCCAGCCAGGACACTTCACCCAAACTCCAGGTTTATACAGCCAAAGGCTCAGTCAACATCTCCACAGTACAGTAGCTAATATTTCAAATTCAACGTGTCTAAATTTTAACTCCTAATCTCACTCCAACTTGCCCTAAGGAATGGCACCTCCATCCTTCCAGTTTCTTCCAAATCCTCATCATCCTTGACCCGCTCTTCCTCTCGTCCCCCATGTGCAAGCTCCCAGGTTGCCTTGTCCTCTCTCCCTTCAATACGCATCCAGATCTGCACCTCTGGGTACGACAGGCAAGCTTGTTCTTCGCACAGAAGCACCTGAGCACAGGAAATTTTATATAGACGATGTCTTTTGTATAGAAAATTCAGGAGAAATATCTTTAAAAACAGAAACATCTGCCTGAAGACATCTGAGGGCAGCCAAGGCAGCAGGGATCGGGAAGCAGAGCCCAGGATTGGGTGTGACTTTGCTACGTGAAGCATTTGCTGATTCGACAAAAGGAGGCTGTGAGGCCAGGAAGCCACAGCAGAACTTTCTGCATGCCACAGGGTTGGTGGTGAAAGGCGTTGAAGGCTGCAGGAAGGACGGGCTCTAGCAGACATGCTGGCATCAACTTTGGACCGGGAAGGGCTGTGACCAGGAGTGAGAGCAGACTATAAATAGAAGTGGCCTCCTCCCACCCCCAGAAAAAGGGGGGAAAGGGGGAGGAGGAACAATAGCAACAAAACCATAAATCACAACCTCAAACAGCTTGGTTGCAGCCTGGATTGGGCCGTCCCCCTCCCCACCTCCGGAAGGAGAAGTGTAGAGAGGGCCCGATTCGGCACTGCCCGTGCAGGTAGGTCCTGATTCATTAGCAGAAGTCTGGAGGCCGAAAATCTGGGAGCAAATGGTGGTTTGCAAGCAGAGAAACTGAGCATAGATCTTGGTAATTCCACAGTGTTGGGAAGATAAAATTCAAGTTCAGGACCTTTCAGCCACGAGACACATCTGGCTCCTGATGTCCTATTGTACAAGCAGAATTCAAGAGCTAAATGAAAAACCTAGAGAAAAACAGATCATAGAAATGAACTCATAGTGATTCACAGATGTTGAGATTTCAGACACAAACTTTAAAGTAGCTGTGATTAATACGTTCAGGAAATTTAAGAACAAGATATGGAATTTTGGCAGAGAATTGGAAAACTGTAAAAATAAATCAAAAGAGAAATTCTGGAACTTAAAAAAAAATAAACACATATTAAGCACTTAAAAAGACAAATGCAATGAAAAATGGGCAAAAGGTTTAAGCAGGCACTTCACGACTGAGGATCTGCAGATTGGCCCATTAAACATGACAACATCCTCAACCTCATTAATCACCAAGGGAGCGAAAATTAAAATCGCAAGAGGATGCCGCTGCAGACTGACCAGAACAGCTACAATTAAAACGTCACGGTACCAAGTGGGGAGACCCTGAGACCTTCTTACCCTGCTAGTGGGAGTATAAAATAGTACAATCACTTTTAAAAAGTGTTTGATAATATTTACTGAAGTTCAACCCATGCATATCCTATGACCCGGAAGCCCCACGCCCAGGTGCACGCTAACCAGAACTGCACGTGTAGCCTGCACTAACAGCTTGACTCACAGCGGCCAAAGTGGGACTCAGTTCAAACGTCCATCAGCCGCCAAATGCATAACGGCGTCGGGGTATATGGGAACAATGTGGTTCCCACAGCAACAGAAACTAGTGAGTTCTCACTGTAATCAACTACTGGATGAGCTACCGTGATGTTGAGCAGAAGGAGCCACATGCAGAGGAACACTTGTTGTATGATTCCATTATGTAAATTCAAACACAGGTAAACCTATGGTCTCACAACCTGGGGTCCCCTTGGCAAGCAGCTGGCATGGCTGTGGACAGAGGGGTGCAGGAGACCTGGGTGCTGGGCACGCCATCACGTCCAGTCCCTGGTACTTCACCGTGCGCATATAGTCTGTGCACGACTCTCCGTGAATAACAGTCACACAGACGGTATTTATGCAAAACAGCAGCAACATGTACTGAGGATGTGCCCACCACTCACCACCTCCGTGGTTGTCACTCTGTCCCAAGCCCCTGTCCCCTCCCCCTGGACTTCCACAATGGCCCCCGACGGTCACTCTGCTTCCACCTTGGTCCCCTGCTGTGCTATTCAGCACGGAGCAGCCAGAGGGACCCTTTCCAAACCCACGGAAAACCCTGCAGAATGGGGTGCCTCCCGCCCTGGTGCCCCACTTCCTGCGGCTCTCCCCTCCTGCCCCCGCCTGCCGTCCACCTCCTCTCTCTGTTCCCGGAGCACGCCGTGCTTGTTCTCGCCCCAGAGCACTGGCAGGAGCTCTTCCAGGCACCTGGCAGGTCCTTTGCCCTGGTTGTCACTTGGTGGCATCGTTGTCACCAAGACCTCAGCTGGTCTCCTGGGTGTCCTGCCTTAACTTCCAAGCTGAGGTGGCCGTCCCTTCTCTCGGTCACTTTGGTTCCCTGCACGGCCCTCCCCACACTCACGCTCCCCCCTCCTTTCCTCGCTCTCTGCTCCCCAGTGTGGAACCCACAGGACAGCAGACCCGGTCTGCTCACCATCACCCCATCCCGGGCACCTGAAACAGTGCTTTGCACGTACACGGATGTAATAACTATGTATGAAATGAATAAGATAGGTTTGGGAAACGCTGCCCACCGTTCATCTCTCTTGGAGAGTTCATTGACATTAGCATATTCATGAGTCTGATGAGTCCTACAGTAACAGAAGAAACCTACTTACCTTCGACTCCGAATTTCCCAACCTTTTCTGAACACGACACACTATTTCCGCATGGCACCTGTCAATGCCCACTTCAGGTGATGCCACCTCCAGGGGTTTGCAGCCACCGGTGTGGAGACCGTCCTCGTGAGGGACACAGGGCTGAGCGTTGTGCCCAATTTACGTCCGTCACCATGACAACCCAGAAGGCCGGGCTTGTCACCCTAATTCCGCACGTGAGGACAGTGGGGTGTGCCAAGCGGAAGCGCCACTCCCCACCCCCCGTGATACAGGTAACGCACAGCGAGCTGGGACCTGGCTGCAGTCCCGCCTCTCTCCAAAACCACGCCCTGACCTCCCAGCTGGGCAAACTCCCGGGAAACACCAACGCGAAGCCAGCGCTGACTCCCCACGGCAGCGTACCCGCAGTGAGCAGAGGGTGGGGACCGGCGGTGGAGACCGGGCCGGGGCTGGCCTCCTGCAGAAGGTGGGACCTACTTCGTGCTGCTTTCTGCGTCCCGGTGCTCAGCTCCAAGCCGCAGCCTGGGAGTGGTGTCCACGCACCCTGTCATGGCCGCAGAGCTGCATTTTGTGAAACTCTTGGCCAAACAGACAGGAGAAGACGGCACAACTTAACGACGCCCAGTCTGCACAAGGGGACCATTTAGTAAACCAGCGGACTGGCCAGGGGCTCCTGCTTCACGCTGTTGAGTCCCAGCCATGCCAGGACCTTCTCTCCCGCCGGGCTTTCATCCTCGAGGTGCACCGGAGCAGAACGGCTCTGAAAATCGCCTCTCAGCTGCCACTTCCCAGTGGCAACCCACCTGGTGGCACAAATGAGCTTCCTCCCCGGACTCGAGAACTCACAGACAACGGGGAAGGCTGCCCCT
Organism: Microcebus murinus; assembly: GCF_040939455.1. Classification (NCBI taxonomy): domain Eukaryota; kingdom Metazoa; phylum Chordata; class Mammalia; order Primates; family Cheirogaleidae; genus Microcebus; species Microcebus murinus. The sequence goes on along the minus strand of NC_134105.1, from coordinate 922,844 downwards.
CCCCCAGGCCTGTTCATGTGTGCAACAGCAGTGAACACGCCTGTCCCCCGCTCTGCTGTCCTGTGGAGCCCCTTGAACCTGAGGTGACAGACAGGAAACAGGAATGTCAAAATACTCCAAGAGCTGCAGTAGAAGCCGTGGAAGTCTCAGCAGAGCGGCTCCATCTCGCCGGCCGGCCGAGAGGGAAGACCCCTCACCAGGGTTTCCTGACCTCAGCATCACCGACACGTGTGGCCGGATAACACCGTGTGGGGTTGCCATGCGCAGTGCGGGACACCCAGCTGCATCTCTGCTCTCCGCCCTCTCAGAACGCCAGGACCTCCCTCCCCCTTCCATTCGTGACAACCAGAGATATCTCCACGTGCTGCCGAATGTTTCCAGGGACAGAGGGGCAAACTTATTCCCATTGAGAACCGATAATCTAGATTAGTGAGGGCCGGGCGCGGTGGCTCACGCCTGGAATCCCAGCACTCTGGGAGGCAGAGGCAGGCGGATTGCTCGAGATCAGGAGTTCGAGACCAGCCTGAGCAAGAGCGAGACCCTCCCTGTCTCTACTAAAAATATAAAGAAATTAATTGGCCAACTAAAAAAAAAATATATATATATATAAAATATTAGCCGGGCATGGTGGCACATGCCTGTGGTCCAGCTACTCGGGAGGCTGAGGCAGGAGGATCGCTTGAGCCCAGGAGTTGGAGGTTGCTGTGAGCTAGGCTGATGCCACAGCACTCTAGCCCGAGCGAAAGAGCGAGACTCTGTCTCAAAAAAAAAAAAAAAAAAAAAAAAAGATTAGCAAAGAGTCAAAAATAAAGCAGGTTTAAAAGGAAACGAAGATGAATTAGTCAAACAGCCTGTTGAATCACCAAAATTAAGTGTTTTCCCTCAGGTGCTTATTTTGCTTAAAAAAATAACTCATTTCTTCAACCAGCAAATGTCTCTGAGCATTAAGCACCACGCCAGGTCCAGCCTACATAAGGCCCCGCCTTACAGTCTTAAAGGAAAACCGGAGCAGACAGACTGGTAATCGGCAAACCCATTATAGATCATATCACCGGGGTCCCCCGGTCCTTGGAAACCGGCTACTAACTACAAGAAGTTCAACCTCCCTCCTGCAATCTTGCCTGCGTTGCAAATCTGCTTGGCTGAACCTGCCATTCACGCTGTCCCTTCCTCCTCTCTGAATGTCACAAGCTTAGACCAGCAGCGTCCGTACAGATGAGTCTTGCTGGTCTCCTGGCAAAATGACTTGGGGGAGGTCTTTGCACGCTGGGAGCCCGTCTCACATTCACTGTGGTCCTCTGAAGGGTCTTCTCCTTGCAGACACGGGGAGGGGGACCAGGTGGCTCTTCGGTGGCCTTAGGTGGAGACGGATGAAGCGCCTGGTGCTGCAGCCAGTGTCAACGTTGCTGCTCTCTGTGTGGCTTATTGACAAGGCAATGTGTCCCACGTCTAAAAAATTTCAAAAGAAGTTCTTGGGTGTTAGGGAAGGGCATGTAAGGGGATGCAACGAGATGTATTTTTCCAATAAAATCTGTTTCATGGGGGGGGGAGATGATTTAGTTGTGCTGGGTAGAACAAAAGAGAAGGGGAAATAAAAGCTAAGCCCAGCACATTTGAAAAGTAGTCCCCAACAGCCCTCCAAATGGAGCTGGGTCGCCCTTTAGAGGAGGGGTCCCCCCTCCCTCCCTCCTGCACCCACAGTGGGTTTGGTTTAGAAGCGTCAGCCCCCCCCCCCCAGGAGTGAGTCTTGGAGGCTTCTCTCTGTCCCCGACCACCCTCCCGGCCGACGGGCTTCTGTGGCAGAGCCACCTCCCCGTCCCCCATCCCTCCCCAGCTCCTGCAGCACCAGGTCAGACCTAAAAGCATCAAACGGCAGCACAGACAAAAATCAATGCTGTCGGTCAAACCGTGAGAAGTGCCGCCAAGTGCCAGGAAGGCGTGTGCGTCTGTGCACACGCAACGCATTTGCCTTTCATGCCTTGTCATTTCTCAGGAGCCGTCCCCGGGATGCCCTTCACCAAAAGAAGCTGGCGTCCGGAGGGAATAGATCTTAAAAGGCGGAAGACGAGAGCCTTCTGGAAGCCTTGCACACCTCTCTTCCCAGCGGGCCCCTTCCGCGACCTCATCCCACGGAGGGCTTTCTGGCTTTCGTGACCTGTCGCCAGCACCCAGGAAAGTCCCGGGTGGCAAAACTGTCGCTGACACCAAGGTCTCACAGAAAGTAGGGAGTGAGGGGGGAAGACAGAAGTGCCACCATTCCTACTGAGCCTTCCACCGTGAGGTCGCCAGGTGGGGCTGGGGCAGGTGCATCAACATGTCCAAGGGGCGGGGAGGGGCAAGGGAGCCGTCACCGCACAGTCCCCCCGCCCTGCGTTCGGGGCGGCCTCACGTGGGGGCCGTGCTATCCTATCGGAGCGGGCGCGACAGAGGCGGGAGCTGCTGCCGGAGTTTCTCGTCTCCCGAAAAGGTCCCGTAGACGCCCGCGGTCCGCCTGGGGTCCTGCCATGCACACCTTGATTTTCTCTGTCGGTGACGTGACTTTCTTTACCTTCACTTGTTCCCCGAGAGCTCTCTTTGGGCATTAGTAGGACACAGAGAGTGTAAAAGGGAAGTGTTTTCATACACCCAAATGACCGTCGAAGCGGAGCGTAAGAAGAGTAACTAGCCTCTGTCACCTGGGCGTGCCGAGCACGGTTTAAGGGCTCCCTGGATGTCACCAGTGAGGGAGAACTCGGCTCATCTCGCCAACTGCCACGTCCCGAGGACGGCGGCGAAACAGCGTGGCTGCAGCCAAGCCCAGTCCAGGGCTCGGCGTGGGCGGGTGGGGGAGGGGAGACAATGCCACTGCGGCAAGAGCACGCAGGGGGAGGGCGAGCCGGGGACAGAGGGGTCTGGGAGTCTGGGTTTGCGTCGTTCCGCACAAGGCTTTCACTGCTCGGCTCCGACTGGGATGTTCGCGGTGCGATCATTTAGAGTCCGTGGACATGGCCAGCCAGGCAAGGGTCTCGGACCAAATTCCGATGAGCAAACAATCGCTTGATCAACGGGTGGGCTGGCGCGGTGAGCCGCCTAGTGTCCTCGAGTGAGGTTGTTTGCCCAGATGAGCCGACTATTGTTCAGCTAAGTGGGCTCTGGGATGTTGCTGAAGCTAATAATTCAGTGACTTGCTCTTTTACTGCTTCATCTTCCTGGGCACAAACCGTGCAGTTATGCCGGGGCAAGTGCCTTCGCGTTAATCCCGGTACTTAAGCTGTGGGGCTGTGATCACCATAGTCCTCGACCGCTTCAACAGTCTCTTGTGGTAGGTGCTAGTATTGGACCCCATGTTCCCACTAAAGAAAGGAAGGCCCAGAGAGGTTAAGTAACGTGCCTAAAGTCAAACAGCTAGTGAGTGGCAGAGCCAGGATTTGAATGGGGGCCATCTGGCTCAGGATTCTACGGCTAGGGTGCATTGCCATCTGTAAAAACAAGTCCTAAAAAGCCACAGGAAAGGCAGAAGCCAGATAAATCTGCAGAGAGGGCCCATGAAGCTGTCCACGAAGCCCACAGTTTAATTAGAAATGACAGGGTGTCACTCAGCGAGTGAGGTGACAAGGAGTCTCTCTGTGCCAGAGCAGGACACACCCTGCCCCACGGGGCCACAGGTGAGAAAGGACAAGAGCTTCCTCAGAGCACCTTTGTTGAAGGGAACAGAACTGAGTCCCACAGAGGTAAAAGCCCGGATGTTAAAATGTTTGGAATATTCTGACAAACAAATAACGCCTCCATGTCAAAGCCACTGCTGGTGAGATCGGTGAGAATACAATGCCGTGGCCGGACAACAGTTTCTACCTTGTCCGAGCCCAACCCCTAACATGGCTCTGTGAGTGGTAGAGCCATTCCTCACTCCCCGACCTTCTGCAACTTCCAGCTGGAGTCTTGCTTAGGTTCCTGTGTTGACACACGCAGCAAATGCAGCTTCGCCAGGCTCTGAGCTCCGGGGTCCGGCTAAGGGGGCAGGAGGACACCGGAGCAGGAGGCAGCTGGCGCGGGCAGTGGGGAGGTGGGACAGCGAGCTCCCAGGTGTGGGTGGTGAGTAGCCGGTCTGCTCGGAGGAGAAAGCTCCTCTTTGCGGCAGGAGAGGGAAACAGAGTCCGTGGAGAGGGGCAGGAATTTTGAACATGATCCCAGAGGCAACGGGGAGCCACTGAAGGTTCCTGAGTGAGGGACACGCCTGCAGCAAAGCAGACCGAGACTCAGGACGTCAGAGGAGCAGCGATGTGAAAACGGGTTTTGAAACGTGCAAACCGTGTCTCCTTGAGAGGCAACGGACCTTTGGCAAATGATTAAGAAAACAGAATTTCGAGTCGGACCCCCAGGGAGGGGCAGGGGTTAAACTCTGACTCTGCTGTGCCGCGCTCGGCCCTTCGGGGAGCAGGCTCGAGCTCGAGCTCGACCCCTCCCTGGGAGGAGGAATCGCTGAGCCAGGGGCTTTGCCACCAGGCGCAAGCTCACGCTGGCCTGGGCAAGGGGCGCTCCCTCCCGCGCGGAAATCGATGCTGCTCTATATTCAAGAGCCCTTAAACGTGAGCGGCGCGATCTGTCTTCGCTGACTGCGGGACGGGGGGAGGAAAGCTGCCGTGCTAAATAACCGAGAGGGGCGGCGCAAAGGTCGTCATCGTGAGATGCGGCGTCTTCCGGAACCGAGTCAGCAGCAGGAGGACGGGGCTGGGGGTGGGGGGGTGTGGGGGGGGTCCTCACAGATGCCCTGAGAAGCGGCAATGGCGGCAGGGCTGGGGCTGGCCGTGGCGGTGCTCTGGGCTGAGCTGCGTCCCCTCAAGCCCTCCGGCTGAGGTCCGGGTCCTCGGTGCCTCGCCACGTGGCTGCGCTCGGAGGTGGAGCCTTCACAGGAGTAATTAAGCTATTAATAAAACGAGGCCACTGGGGGGCCCTAACCCAATCTGCCCCGGTCCCTGCAGGAGAGATGGGGACACAGACACGGAGAGGGTCGGCGCTGTGAGGACACAGGGAGGGGACGGCGTCTGCAGGCCCAGGAGGGGCCCCGGGGGGACCAGCCCTGGACGCTGGCCTGGGGCTTGCAGCCCCCGGGACCGTGAGAGACTCGGGCCCCGCCCCGCCGTCCAGGGCGCCATCTGTGGTGCCGCGTCGTGGCAGCCCGGCCTGCCCGAGGGAGGGGTGACACATGGGTGGTCCACGTTCCGTGCCTCCCTCTCCAAGGGAGGCCGCACAGCCGGTAGCAGATTGGCTACTCACAGACGGACAGTCCGAACGAATGAAACCCAGCGGGGTCCAAAATCAGGCCTTTAAAAAGGGGTTAGGGGCCAGGCGTGGTGGCTCACGCCTGTAATCCTAGCACTCTGGGAGGCCGAGGCGAGATCGTCGCTCGAGGTCAGGAGTTCGAGACCAGCCTGAGCAAGAGCGAGACCCCCCTCTCTACTAAAAAAAAAAAAAAGAAAAGAAAAAAGAAAAATAGAAAGAAATTATCTGGAAAACTAATATATATATAAAATTATATATATATAAATATATATATATATTTTATATATATATTTTATATATATATTATATATATATATATATATATATATATATATATAAATAAAATTTAGCCAGGCATGGTGGTGAATACCTGTAGTCCCAGCTACTCGGGAGGCTGAGGCAGGAGGATCGCTTGAGCCCAGGAGTTTGAGGTTGCTGTGAGCTGGCACTCACTTGCCACAGCACTCACTCTAGCCCGGGCAGCAGAGCCAGACTCTGTCTCAACAAAAAGAAAAAGGAGGTTGGTGGTTAAGTGTTTTACGAGCCTGTGTGTGAGTTGGAGCGCTTCGCAGAGACTGACTTTGACATTGGAGACACGTGAGGATGTCTCATCTCCGTGCGGATCTCTCCGGGTTCCCGGAGGCCTCCCAGCCGGGTCCTCGCGGAACTGACTTGTCATCCAGACGGCGAAGGTGAACGGGACACTCCCGGGTGGGAGGAAAGTCCCAGGCAAGGGCAGTTCCTGTAACCGCTTTCTATTCTTGCAGCTACGCCCACCAGCCTCGCTGGAGCTGGCGGCCACATACATGGCAGGCTTGGATGGTCCAGCCACCTTGCTTGGGCGCCCCGGCTCCCTAACCCTGCCCCGACATGCACGGCAAGTTGGTGAGTGAGAAGGCTCAGGCCCGCCATGCGTCTGCTGGGCAGAACCCAGCCACAGCACCCTGCTCTCCCTCTGCCTCCTGCTCCCCCAAATGCCACTGCTTCTGCGGCCCCCTTGCTCTGTCTTTGCCGCGTGTTCCAGTCCAGTCCCCCCCGCCCGCCGCCGCTCGGAGGTGGAGGGCAGCTGCTGCCGGGGTCAGGGGCCCCTCTCCCTGCCGACACAGGAAGGGTTAACTGGCTGATGGCTGCATCTCCCAGCTGGGAAGGGGACGCACACTCACCCTCCAGGCAGGCAAGGGAGAGAGCGACTGCCCGTAACCCCAATTACCCGAGAATAACAAGACTCAGCAGACACCTCCAAGGTGCGGGTGGTATTTGTACCTGCTCAGCAGTTTCCTCTTAGAAGCCAACTATCTATATCCATCACGGCCTTCGCAGACCTGATGGGGACCAAATGCACTTGGCGTTCTCCCTAGGAAGGGTCTCCTGTAACCGTTTTATTTTTATGAGTAGGGGCGTTAAATCTTTAGAGAAGGAAAGTTCATTCCGTGCTCACAGCGGGGGGGGGGGGGCAGGGGATGGGAGAGGGCCACCTTGGCGTGACTTTGTCAACGTCCTCCACTGGCTCCCCGGCAGCACCTGGTGATCAGAGCCAGTGGCCCCATTGGGGTTTGGTTTGTGGATTGCTCACGGTCCCTTTGGGGTCCCCGCCACGGTTCCCCACCTAGGCTCTCTCCCTGTGACAAGCGTATTCGCACACCTGAAGGCAGGGGTCTGGGGCTCCGAGTGCTAAACTCTCCCATCGCTGGACTGAAGTGAGCAGGGAGGAGGCTCAGAGACGGAAGGGAGCCCATACCCACCACCCTGGCCGGAGACGCTGGGGGTAGGAGAACCGGCGTCGGTTAGAAGTCTCCCACGTGTTTCTAACACGCAGCTGGGGTGGAGAGCAGCCGTCCCAACCTAAACCACCGACCCCGTCCACGTTTCCGGTCGCCTGCCCAGAAGCGGGTGAGAGCAGAGACGCCCGGTCCCCTGGCCCAGCTGCTGCTGGGCTAACTAGCTCAGTGCCCAGGATGAAGGAAGGGCAGAAGGAGAAGGGAATGGGCGTTTATTGGACGTCTGCCTGTGTCAGGCGCCCAGAAAGACGTTTTGATATTTTCCTTCTTCTAGTTCTTCCAGCAGTGCTTGGAGGCAAACATCATCTTCTAATGCAGAGAAAGATTAAACTGTGGCCAAAACAAAATCTTTTACTGCTCCTCCCATGGGGAGGCGGAACCCTCGCTGCCCTGCTCGCATCTGGGTGTGCTCTGGGGCTACTTGTCCCGTCGACGCTGGCGGGAGCGAGTCTGCGCCACCCCCGGCCAGCGCCTTCGGACACGGGCGGCTTCCCCTCCCGCTATCTCCCAAGGCTCCTTCTCTGGGAAGACATTTGCCGTGTAAGGAACCAGATGCTGGGAAACAACCCCGCCGCGGGGAAGCCCAAGCCAGCCGCGCGGGAGCCCGCAGGAGGGAGGGCTGCCCGCCCGCACCTGTCCTTCCCGCCACCCTGCGTCCCTGCCCAGGACCCTTCCAGCCCGGCCGGGCCTCCGGGTGACTCCGGACGCAGCCGGCACCTGCATGTGACCGGGAGGAAGTCCAAATGAAAACCCTAAGAGCAGTGCTCCCCAGCCTCCCGGAGGTAACATGCAGTCACTGCTAGGCCTCTTGGTTCTGGGGTGGTCTGCTGCCCAGCAAAGGACAATGAGCATGCTCGTTCGTCCTGATCGTGTTAATAAAGAAAGTGAGGCTCAGAACGATCAACTTCTCTGAATCCACCAGATTATTAAAAGGTCGAGGCTGAAACCGGAGTTTCCTTGGTTTGGAGACTGCTTCTCCCCCCCCAAACCGTAACCTGCGGTAGTGTCCGAATTCACGGCTCAACCCGAACTGGAGGAAGGGCTTTACAGCCCTCCCTGGTGCTATCACCGTCGTCTAACCCGGTCAGGCCCTGCAAGCCCCCTCATCCGCACCTGCACGTCCAGACGTCCCCCCACCCCCAGGAGAGCAGCACTGAGAGCCCCCTTTTAGAGGGGAGCTGAGTCTAGGCACCGACTGCGGAGCGTCAGCCCCCACCCCCGTGCCGAGGAATATCCATCAAGACGCCGCGGCACGGGGTTCCTGCCTGCTGCTCCGACGAGCTCCACTCTCAGAAATGCCATTACACTCTAATGAGCCGCTCGGAAGCATCAGCTCTTCAGCCTGCCCAGCTGCTGCGAGGGCATTTATGGCTTCACTGCAAAGATAAAAACACCCAGAAAATTCCTGAAACTGATCTTAAGCTATGCTTTGCTGGGAGGCAATCTGGCGCTCTGCTGTCGGCTGGTTGAACTCTGAAGGTCACTTTGACAGGGAAGGCACAGCAGCAAGGGCTAGGTGACCATGGGCCCAGCCCCTTCCTTCTGACCTGGGCTTGGCCGGCAAGGCCACCCACTCTCAGGGACCCGGACGTCCCAGGGCCAGAACGATGCCCCGACTCCCCAGAATGGGTCGTTCCTTCTCTTCCCTGCTGCCAGGAGTCACAGACCACGGGGCACCTAACACGGCAATGGGTAAGAAACAGCAGGACCTAAGGGAGGCAATAGCCCACCTTGCAGCAGGGGGTGCCGGACTCCAACCCAACAGGGTCAGAACGGAGCTGGCCCAGCCGGTCTGTTCGGTTTTGGCCAAAGCAAGTACATCAGGGCCAGTGGGTCAAATGCACCTTCTACATTAGTGCCTCCTGTCTGGCACTAACGATTACAGTGATGGTGACAATGGTATTGAGAGCAACAATGACAATAAGAAAAACAGCAAAGCTGCAGGAGCAATGTTTGTGGAAGGCTCTTACCTGCACCAGGTACTCGCTTAACAGGAATTACTCTACTGAGCCCTCCCCTGCCTTGGAGGGAGTGGCCAAACCTTAGCCAGGGCAGTGACCTGCCTGAAGCCACCCTGCTAGGAGGGGGACCCTGGCACCAGCTCATTCCTGAGCATCAGCACTTACCCTGCTTCCTGCATGGGAGCCCTGGCCCTTCCCACCTGCTCCTCCCTGTCCCGCTCAGACTCTTCTTGTGAGGTTTGCAGCAGTTACTGGGACCTAGGTAAGAATCTAGCTTGGTAAGTGTCACTTCTTTAAAGCACAGGATCCGCATTTTGTTTTTCTTGAAGTTGACAGAACTGTCTTCCAATATCTGAGGTTGTTCTGTGCCCTAGAGCCACCACACACCGCCAACAAAACGCCCCTCCTTGGTCCATGCACACCTGTGGGTCTGGGAAACAGTCACCCCCTGGAACTTACCTCTACCCCTTTTTATTAAGCGTCTACTATATGGGCAAGACCACCATGCTGTCTGTGTCAGAACACGGGGCAGTCTCTGTCACCTGACAGCCACAACTTTAAAAACGTGTCCCCACAAACGTGGCGTGATGCATTGTTGGCATAGCGTTAAATACACTTGCATGATTGCACAACAATGAGTTCTCTCCGCAGTGAAATTATTTTATTATTATGTGCATATATTAGGAGATTAAACAGTCAAATAACCAAATGCAGCAATAATAACTTACTATGCTTTTCCACATAATTTTGCTTATGATATGTTGATGGAACTCAAGTTCATTATTCCAGGCAATATTGACCTACTTTGCTCCATCTGATATCATCCAGTGGCATTTTCACACATTCTCGCAGCCATCAGAGCTGTCCTGTCCTTGATATATGGGACTCAGGCAGGGAACTGCAGCTTTCGGGCCAGCGGCTGGTGTAGCAGGGGCTGGGAACGCCGGCTCGCCCGGCCGGAGAGTCGGGTCTCCACGCCGGCCCACGCCTGCGCCCGTGTTCCGTCCTGCTCGGCTCTTCCCTCCGACTTTGGGAGTCAGGACAGGAGGGGTGGAGGACGGTCTGCGCTGGGGACATTGTCCGGGAATATCTGCAGAGGTGGAAGAGTTTCCATGCATCCCCCTCCCCACCCTTCCCTCTCGTGCTGTGTCATCTCAGAGATCTGACAAAGGCCACGGAGTTGCTGAGGTGGCCATCTGCCACGCTGGACAGAGAGCTCCAACTCCGGCCATTGTCCTTGAACGTGGCGAGGCGTCACTTCCTGGTGGTTTCATCCAAGCCATGCCGCCCCCTCCCCCACGCCCAACTGCACTCCCCGGCTAATGAGCACCTGCTCTTCAGCTCTCTGCGTGACCTGACAGCCCCAGCCTGTCCCTCCTCTGGCTCCATCGCTGTCCTGCACTCGCCCCATCCCATTGCCATCGCTCCTTCCGTTGTCCCAAGAGGACCTGAGCTCTGAGTGTGGGGAACTTCACTTGGTTTGTCTTTGGGCTCCCGTGTCTAGTCCAGGATCCCAACACATCATTGAATGAAATGGATTCAGGACACAGAATCCTGGAACTTAAGGAAGAACCTTTGGTTGGTCCTAATTCCCTGTGTCTTCAAGTAGTGAAAATCTAACCCCCTGAGGACAATCCATCCTTTTCTGTAAATATCATCGAGAATTGGTGCAATTATGACAGGCCACCCACCACGAGGGGAAGATATCTCCCAGATGGGGCCCAAGGTCATTTTGGGGATTGTTAAGAGGGCCGGATATTTTGATGATGCCATCCTGACCTGTCTAAATGAAGAACAGCTCCCAACCCATTGTCAGGTTATTTGTGCATTCATTCACTCACTCATTTGTTCATTCAATACACATGGATTAAGGACTGGCGGTGTGCTAAGAACTTTATGCCAGATGTTGGAAAACAAGACTATTTGAGAGTTTAAGAAACTCCCAGGCCGGTAAGGGAGCATGGGGGTAAGCAAGTATTTAGGAAGCTGGTTGCAGGGTGGTGCACTGCAAGGGAAGGTTGGCCAGGTAGAGGACACAATCTGTGCGTGCAGAGAATTGGCCTTACAGGGACCTCGCTGGGACCCACCTTCCAGGCAGTGCATGCCTGCTGGGCCCCAGGAAACTTGCCCCTCTGTGCAGGTGTGGAACCCCAAGGCTCTCTGAGAACCCCCGCTTCCCTCGGATTCACAGGCGCTACTCCAAGCGGTGGTAGGTGGAGACCCGGACATGGGTCATTTTTCTTCCCCCAGGAATGTCAGTGTTTTGGACCAAGGGTCCTTTCAGCTCTAACCTTCCACACTGAGAAGCTTCAAAAGTGCAGCTGGTTTGGCCCCACACAGGACTCTTGTTTTGTCTGACAATTGCTTCGCTGCTCATGGCTGCCCGGGGAGCAAAGGGCATAGCTGACAGCTCGCCGGGGGCAACCGCCACCAATCGCAGCTCGTTCTGGTGGCGGATGGACCCTCTGGCTCTGCTCCAAGGAGCTGGTCCTCACTGCCCTCCAGTGAGGACCAGCTCCTTCAACCTGTGAAATCACCAGATTCACGGGCTGGTGACTTGACCTGCTCGGGCCACAGTGAGCAGAGCAAACCCTGAGTCCCGAACCCCATGAACCGGAGTGGAGGTGGAGAAGGCAGAGGGCAGGCTTCCCGAGTGTGTGTTTCCATTCCACCCTGGGGCCTTCCTGGTTTGGGACTGTGTCTTCGTAAGAGCTCATATTTTCTCAAAAAAAAAAAAATTCAATGCATTAAGATTTTCCTGAGTACTCCTGAGATACACAGACTGAGTGGAGTTCCAGGTTCCTTTCTCCACCTTTTCCTTGAAATCCAGGCTTAGAAATCTGCCTTTGGTCAGCCGGTGGCTAAGCCAGTCCCCGGAGTAGTTCAGCCGCCAACAGTGACAGCCCCAGAAGGGCCACAGCTTTTCTCCCGTCCCCTGCGGGCCTGCGCAGGTCTCAACGCTTTCCGTCTCGGATCTCTTCATGTCCTTATAAAAAAAATATCGAGGATCCCAAAGAGCTTTGATTTATACCTATTCACATTTATTGTATTAGAAATGAAAACTGAGACATTCTCAAAATCTTTATTATTTTATTAAACAGTACACTTTTTACCTATTCATATAAATAAAATATTTTAATAAAAAGGACTATATTTTATAAAACAAAAAAAAATTAGTGGAAAGAGTGGCTTTAGTTCAAAAGCTTTACGACTCTCTTGAATCTCTGGTCTAAGAGAAGACTTGCACTCAGAGCTGCTTCTCTGTCCAGCCACTTGTGATACTACAGGTCACGCAGCTTCCAGAAAATTCCGCGCCGCTCAACCTGAGGGAATGAGAATGCAGAGGGCAGATAACAACGTCATAGCATCTGGCTGGAAATCGTTTTGACCTTGAAGACCCTGCCCTGCACACTCAGTGTCTCAGGAACTCCGGGAGCCCCCGGGCCACCTTTTGAGGATCTGGGCTCCCCACAATGCTCGGGTAAAACCCTCAAGCTCTGGAGAGGCTTACGGGTCTTAAATCCCCGAGTGTAATCCGAGTCTGATCACTTATGAGCTGCGTGTGGCCTGGCGCGAGCCATCTGACTCCTGCTCACACCATGCATCTCTAGAACGGGACTGGCAACACCTGCGTTTAGGTCGCTGCAAAGACTAGACGCGGTGGAGGGGCAGCGGTGACGCACGCAGCACCGGGCGGGGCGCTGGCTTCCGTGGACCGTCCTCCCAGGAATGTTTCCTCCGCTGCACGGTCTTCAGTCTGCAGATCCCCGCCCGCCTCGCTCTGCCTCTCTGCTCTCTCCTCTCCCCCAGGCAGCCGAATGACCTCTCCCGCAGGCAAATCGGGGAGGAAAAGCCCGCCAGGATGGCGCAGCAGAGCGCTGGCGCTAGAGCTGCACGGTCCATGCCGTCGGCTGCCGGTAGCCACGTTCCCGTGTCACCTTCCGTGAGCCAACGCTGCTTAGTTTTATTTCTCCATTTGCTCAGAGCCCGGTGAAGGGGAGACAGGTGCAGCCGTGACGGGAGGTCTGGAGGTCCCCCCAGCTGGTGCCACCGTCGTCATCCTCGTTTGTGCACTGGACTCCTTTGGTTCTGTAGAAATCGTCATCGTGGCCACTGAGATGCAGGGACACACACACGCCACACCCTCCAACGTCTGAGTGACAGACTCCTTAGTCCACCTCAAATTTTGCACAAATGAAATATTTGAAAGCGCTTTCCTAATCTAGGCATCGCCAACTGGACTCAGGAGTGAGGGATTAAGAATAAATCGAAATTTGAGTAACTAATTTCAGGGCTGAAAATTTAACGTCAGGGCATTATTTCACCGAGCAACACAGGCATGCAGACCTCGGGAACAAATGAATCCTCTTCCGTGCATGAGGAATTTGAGAGCAGCTGTCTAATTCTCAGCAACTCTCGTTCTATTCATTCGGAGGCTGCTGGCTGGTCCTCCCATGGTGTTAAAGAAGGAAAGTCTCCTCTAGGATGTGCTTTCTAGGAAGGAAAGCACCCTGCCCAGGGGCGCCGCCAACCTTGCAAACGTCCAGAAGCCTTGGTCGGGACGGGAGCCCAGCTGCCCACGTGCGCTGCCCGCCAGTGGCTACGCCGCCTGCCTCAGCCACAGCCCTTCCCTTCCCCTGTATCCAGGCATGCTTGACACTGTTTACACAGCTGGATGAAGTTCCAGACTCCCTTCTAATCCATTTGTGGGGGATTTGAATGCCGTACTCTAGGCCATTGGCTCCCGGGGCTGTGGTTCTGTCGGCCGTTTCTCTCCCTGGCCCAGCTCGGCCGCTGCGCAGAAGCTGCGCTGACTGTCGCGTGCAGGACGCCAGGGTGCCATGGGGTCCCTGAGGCCGGGCACGGCCGAGAGCACCCTCGTTAGTAACTCTCACCAGAACCTTTGCTGTCGCTTAAATAATTAGAGCCACTTAATGAAACGGAGCCAATTAACCTCCAGTTTATGACCAAGAAATAATTTCACCATGTGGCACGGGCTCCGCTCTGGGAAGGGACGAGTGCTGCCGGAATCCCAGGGCAGGGAAATGTTCCTCGTTTTACCCATGTGGGCTCGGGGACCCTTCGCCCAACTCCTTCAACATGCCACACTCGACACAGGACAGGGAACCCTGGAAATGCCCAGCGTGGTCTCCAGCTCGCCAGGATGACAAAGACACCCCCTGGTTATCTGTCTTGGACAGTGTGCACCACAGTCCTGGAGGCCTAGAGGCAGGGCAGGAAGGGACCCCAACGTGGACCACGATGTTACCTTTGCCGCTTCGACACCCGGGCTGCAGCCTTTCTTGCGGCGTCTCACCCGTCCCACCCCCAGAGGCAGCTGCGCGAGGACTGCTTCCTAAGAGTCTCACTCTCCCCCAGTCCGTCTGAGCCATGGTTAAAACCGGTCACCCTGGCGGGGCATTTTGCAGGTCACCACATGGTCCCTGGTGACATCAAATCCAACATGCTCCAGAGCGATCTTTACAGCGACAAGACGAGTTGCAGAGACCTGGGCCTCAATTTCCCAGCCTGCACCTTCTGATCTCCATCTGCGGGGCAGGTCACAGCAGCGAGAGGTGAGGCAGCACCCGCGCCATCCCCAGAACGCCGGCTTTGCCCGCAGTCTCTCTGGGGAACAGCGGGGTAGCTCCCGTCCCGTCCTCCAAGATGTCTCCAGATCCTGGTCTTAGCCGGGGCTGCCTACTGTTCACATAGCAGGGAGGGGCCCCAGACTGGTCCAGGGGAGTGGGGGACAGAGATGAACAAGGCGTGGTCCTTCTCGAGAATATAGAAGGTGGGTCAAAACAGGCGACCAGACAGTTCTGGTGTAGGGCAGCTGCCGAGGACATGTGCCACGAGAAGAGGAGCAGATGATGGGTCCAGAGAGAGGGATGGTGACTGGGGGTGGAGATTCAGGGAAGGCTTCCTGGAGGAGGTGCCTTTGTGAAGGCTGTTGAGTGACTTAGGGGAGGACAGATGAGAAAAGATGAAGGAGTAACACAAAGCAGGGCAAAGAGAACAAAAACACCCAGCGCGGAATAAGGACGGATGAAGCCAAGTGTCAGAGAGACGCAGGAGCTAAGTGTGACACCCCTGTGATCTATCACCTGTGCCAGGTGGGTGAGTGGGAAGAGCGCTGGGGACACCCAAGTCCCAGGTTTGGACAGCAGGGTAAAGGTGGCAGCGGGTTTGCTAAGTGGCTGAGTTGAGTTTGGGCACACTTAGTCAAGAAGCAAGTGGAGCCTGCAGATGGATGCTGAAGCTTTGGAAACATCTGGAGTTTGAGAAACCAGGTGAACCAGACACAGGTGCGGGAGTCGTGGGCACGGAACTGGCGCCGAGATGAAAGCTGAGCCTCCGAGGGAAGAAGCCGCGCCACCGAGATAGGGGGCTGGAGTGGGGAGAGCAGGCACCCTGCACACGGACGTTGGGGCGTGGGCGGACCACAGGTGCACCCTGAGGAGACGGGCCGTGGGCGGCCAAAGAGAGCAAGAGGAGGGGCTGGGTGAGCACATCTGTCTCCTCTGCCTGCAGGACGCCACCACCCCCGGAATTGAGAGGCACCTGCTGTTGCTCGGTTCTCCGTCCCATCCCCTGCGCTTCTCACTGTGCCTGCGCTCCAGAAGTTACTCAACAGACGTTGACAGTCTAACAACTGAAATGCGGGGGCTGCAGTTTCAGGGGTGGGGTGACCCTGGGAAACATGAAGCAACCGGAAGGTGAGATGCTCGGGTCAAAGCGGGTCTTCAGGGCTCATCAAAAAAAGCTTACGTAGGTTTGGCATTTCCCTTCTCACAGCATCGCCAAAGGGGGCATGTATTGCTGCCCTTGGCGGATAAACTTTGCTTCAAGGAATGAAAAATTTGAGATCTTGATCATGCCCCATGCCCAGGAGCCCCTTGCTGTGAGCCCTTATTGGGGTAGGAGGGAAAGAGTCAAGTTCAGCCCATCCGGAGCAGAGCCGGCACCCACAGAGGACCAAGGGGTCCCCAGAGCTCTTCCCAGCCTCTGATAAAGTCTAACACTGCCAGTATTTTCTTCTGTTATCAGATGACATCTATTACAAATGCAAATTCCTACAAGAAAATTCACTTTTTTTAACCCATCATTATTACTTAATGTGCATATAGAGCCTAAGAAAAAGAAAAGTACAATCGGAGACAGACGGAGACAGGCACTGGGTTTCGCATGGAAGGAAGAAAAGGCCACCAGGTAGGAAAAACACAGCCCACGTGAAAGCCAGAGCTAAAGGCACAAGTCCCCAAATTACAAGTTTTGCCTGCGGATTTTGGCTGAAAAGTCTGCTGAGAGAGTTTGCAGACATGGAGTTTTAGTTGTTTGGTGTCTTGCCGTCGAGGCTGGACTGGAAGGTCCACCTGCTGAATGCCATGGAACTGGCTCTCTGATGCGGTTTAGGGTCCTGTTTGGACTTTTCTAAGCTCTAAACAATAATTGATTCCCGAGATACTTAGCCGAATCTGACCACACACAGTGAAATTATTTCTTGGTCATAAACTGAAAAGTTAATTGGCTTCATTTCTTTAAATAGACTCAATTATTTAAGCAACCATGAATCTTCCAGAGGTACTTACAAGTCAGGGATGCCTAAGAAGATGAAGGTTTAGAGCACGCTACCGAAGGCCTTTGCAAGCCACCACCAAGGAGCTTGCAGATTGGAAAGGGATTTATTTGTGCTTATAAAATATAAAAACTGCCCTCAATGGCGTGATTAGATTGGATGCAACCAGCTTATTAAAAATTAACACGGCCAAGAAATGATGCCCGTATCTGCAACGGGATTCAGTACTGTTGAGAACGGCGGGGAGTTTATAAGTGGGGCGTCTAGATGGAGAGCCACCGCCTCCCCAGTCACCCCACCCCCCGGGAAAGCAGCTAAACCACACCCCTGGGGGCGTCTCTTCCTCACTGGCTGCTCGGTGACATTCTTCTCCTTCAGCAGGGCTCACTCCTGGGCTCTGAATGAAAAGGTTAATTCTGGAAGCTCACGGAGGAAAACCAGAGTCATGGCTGGATTCATCCCTAAGCATGAGGCTTTCCTTCTGCACACCAGACATCTGAAGATTTAGTTCACACGCCTATTCCCACCGTGTTCTATCTCCCCGACAGCTTTGGCCCTGACTCTGAATGTTAATCAGCCCCGGAATAAAGTGTCAGTAATTAGCTGAGGATCTGACCCAACCTCCAACCCTCTTCCTTGGTAAAGGTTGCCTGGAATCGCCCTGACCCTGCGGCCCAAGCATGGTTCGCCCTCATTCCCGCCCTCTCGTGTGCGTGAATTGCCTTCCGAAAGAACATGCTTAAAAGCATGAGTTGAGTCATTAACCTTAACCCAAAATTTAACTAAAGCAAAGACATTTGAAACTGCAGGGTTAGGTGGGTTAATTGGGAGCTGCTATCTATCTTTTTCTTATGACAAATGAAGACAAGAGATGAGATCAAGGGACGGATGATCACACGCCTACTTAGCAGCGTGGCGTGGTCCAGCTCGTAAGCTGGATGTTTTCTCTGATGGAACCAGGACAAGAAAAACAGGAACCCCCACCTTCGAGTTCCAGCAGGGGCTCACTCCGAGGATAAGGGAGGAGATAACGGAATCAGCTTTTGGAGAAGGGGCTTATCCACTCCCAGAGAGGACATCTGGGCAGCGGTGGAGCTGTCCAGAGGACCCGGTGCTGAAAGCGTTTAGGTGAAATATTAATAAATACTTTTTAATATTAATATTAAAGCCCGAGCACAGAGGCACAAGTCCCCAACTTACAAGTTTTGCCGGAGGATTTTGGCTGGAAAAATCTGTTGAGAGAGTTTGCAGATGAGGAGTTTGGGTTGTTTGGTGTCCTGCCGTCAGAGGCTGGGCTGGACTATCAATAATAGAGCAGGTGGAATGTTAATAATACAGCAGGTACGTCTTGAGATAACCATCCAAGCTGCACTTGTTCTCTCTCCAGGGTCCAAAGTAGGTCATACTGAAGAGCGGAGAGTTTGAGACTACACAGTGAAGGAATGCCTTCCTGAAAAAAAGGACAAAAGTCCACTTTGACGTTTTCCCCCGAATGCAGTGAATCGGTTTGGGCGAGGTTTACTGTCACACAGCTTGTCTAGGACAGGGGCTTATGACGGCAGCACCAGGAGACACCCTATCAGACGGCACCTTTGCCGGTGTGTGAGTGAGCTAAAGGGTCAGGAAAACCACTGACACTGGATTTCCCCGTCAGAGGGCCCCTGCCCGGCCCAAGCGTGACACACCGCAGCCAGAGCTGTGTGGACAGTGTCGTCTGTCTGCCTTCACGGAGCTTCTCTTCCCAGCGACGCCGGCATGCCCAAGTCACTTCACCGTTCACGCAACGTGTCTATGCACTCCTCCACTTCCCCCCCAAAAATCATTCGATGTTAAAAGCGCAAAAACTAGTGTCAATATGGAATTAATTAAATCTATCTATGCTTAAGTCTTTTCAGAATTAAATTATGGAGTGTTTGCCAGTCAAACTATTAACATGTTCCTCTCAAGATAATGAGTCAGTTTAAGGTTATTTAATTACCGGCGGAATTACAGTATTTACACCAAAGTCTGCTCTGAAGCTCTGTTCTCATGTGTGGTATGTGATTTAAACGTGTTCGAGTCTAGCTCCCTCAGACACTGGGGTGATTATTTTCACCTGAAATGATGAAATCTGTGTAACAGGTCTTGGTTGGGTGGGTGTCTTTGGAACCTCTGTCTGTGTATACAGAAGTCACTCAATGAGGCTTAAAGGATCACCCTCCCCATGTCAGTGTGGCTGAAAGGGTCAGGGCAAGTCTTGAAACTCAGCCTCTGGCTCCCTTCCCGTGCAGGATACCTCAGGCTGAGACTCAGTGGGCACCAACTCCCAGCCCCATTGGGAGTTGCACCTTCACGGCAGGTCCTCTGAGTCCTTGCTGGATGGCACCAAAACGTCCAGTTGAATGGCCCTTGTGGCACCTTTACTCAGCCATTCAGCACTGGTGAGGGCCCAGGTAGCCACCCATCCTGTGGGTCACTGCTGAGCACCGAATGTGCCCCCCACTTTCCCCTAAACAAGCCCTGCTTCCCTGCGGGCAATCCAGCCAGACGCGGCAGCCGGGGCCTGGAGCAAGGGCCTCCACGCTGTGACCTGTCAGAGACTGAGCACGTCAAACCTGGTGGCCGCTTTGATACAGCTGCTTCTCCAGCCGGAGTGTCGACAGCCAACCTTTATCTGATGACAGAGCAAGACAGAAAACCGCTACCGGCAGCAGGGATGACGCTGCCGAGAGGCAGAGGAGAGGCGGAGGCTGGAGAGGCCTGCAGCAAGATCTGGGCCCGGTTCCTCCTGGACAGAGCAGCTCCGGGGGGCAGAGCTAAACAGAGCTCGGTGTCACAGAGCTAAACAAGTGTCAACGGCCGTCCTTGAGCTCTGTGGCGTGTCCAGTTAGAGAACAAAAGACAGAATAGAATAGGGGGGAAGCTAAGTGCTCCACGTCCAGGGCTGCGGGATCAGGGAAAGGTGTTCTCACCCACGCCTTCCTCTCACGGTGGTGGGGAAAGAGCCCCCGGGCCGGGGTGAGGGAGTCTGTCCGGTTAGAGGGGACGAGGACGAGAGGAGACAGCCCGGGCTCTGGGAGGAGAAGTTCTGTGGGCGGTTCAGCATCCCGGGCTCCAGTCCCAGGAAACCCTGTGGCGGCAGAGCCGTTCTCGAACATGGAGCAGCAGTCCTCGGACTGCTGGGTCTCGTTCACCTGCTTGTGCGGGTTACCCTTCAGTGGGACGCCGCGCCCTTCAGTCCCCTCCGGATCTGCCGTCTGTAAAGGAGCGCTAAGGAGGCGCAGCCCTCCCATCTCCCACCCTGCAAGGGCTCCCCAGAAGACCCTCGGTGTCCCGTGCCTCTTCCGCTGGCCAATCGGAGCCAAGCGGTGGCCGCTCCCCTCCAGGGCCGGCTTTCCCTCCGCCAGGAAGGCAGCACCTGCAGCTGATTCTCTGCAGGTTGCCATAGAAGCGAGGTGACCTTATAGGGCTCTTCAGCAAACACAGGTGTAGAAGATTCCAGAGCCCTCAGAACACCTGGATGTGCTCAAAAAAAGTAGGTATAACCTCCCCTCCCCTCCCCTATTTTTTTTTTTTTTTTTTTTTTTGGTCCTCTCCTGTCTTTGCTACAGCCAACCTTGGATCTCACAAAGAGACACCTGCTTCTCCCAGGTTCCCTCCACTGGCTTGGGGACAGGGCCGGAGCAGCAGCCAGGCCACCAACCCCGCCCAGGTCTCTGCCCGATAGAAGCATCCACCCACCTCCAGCACCACCGTCTTTCCACTTCCAACCGCCTCCCTGGGATGCCCCAAGCGCTGCAAGACAAGCAGGAGGGGAGGCAAAGCTATGGAATAGGAAGACTATCATTTTTTTAAAAAAAGGGATAAATAAAGCTCTCTGCCCCTGAGAGACAGGCTGTGGGGTTCTCGAATCTAACACAAAATGCTGAGATCTCAGATGCAGCTAGCTTTCCCCAGGAAGGCCTACAGCTCCTCATGCTCGGAAACAAGGAAGCCAATTTCATGCTCCAGGGAATTGCGGACAGTCTGTGGGGTCAGGAAGGGACTCCTTCATGTAGGAGCACGGCTCTCTGCAGGGGGTGCGCGTGAGATGTTGCAAACTTAGAATCTCGGGAGACCCGCAGCGCGGCCGGACGCAGACAGCGGGATGGTGAGGACAGTGGAGAAATGCCGTGATGAAAACAAAACCCAGCAAAGCTTGCGGGAGGGGAAATGGATGGCTTTAATCCCACCACCCTCCTGCTCATTTTTAATAACAGTGTTGCCTTTGCAATATTAGCTCCATCAATTCTCCCCCCCCCATTCAATTTGCCTTTGTTTTCGCACGCCTGTGCTGTAATTCTCAATTTAATTAGTTGCAGTTCTGTTCGATGGCAACAGGTCCCGGTTTATCTTTGCAGCTAATACTGCTAATTGTTTATCCAGTCTTCAGTAATATCTCATTAACTTTATAGGCTATCGTTTCCACATCATCTACGGAATTAATTTTCTGCAAATCTAGATGTTGGTGCTTGTGAACGTTTTCCTTCAGAAACAAAAATAAAACCAAATAGAAAAGGAGGGGAAAAAAAAAAAACCCTGACAAAGTTGGAGAAGCAGTTGTCATTTTTGTGCTGTGGTTGTCCCTCAAGGAAATGTCTAAGAATGATCTTTCCTTTAATTTTTTTTTTTAAAGAGCTCACCTAGGCAATTTGTCATTTTTATAACCGCCATTACCCATAAGGTGTGTTCCGATGCGCAGACAAAAGACGCTGGCCGTGCACGCAAAACGTTTGTAGGCAACACAACGAAGCCTTCGGATTGTTTGATATAATGAAGTTGTGTTCTTCAGATGATTTTTATAGCATCCGGCTTGATTTCTCAGAATGGTTAATAACTGCCCCCCCCCCGCCTTCTGCTTTGGAGCGGGGACGATTTGGAAGACAACAGTGCACGATTCAGCGCTAACCCACCAGGACCCATCCAAGAGCTGACACCTGACTCCATCCTACTCCCCGCCTTACTTCTCCGCTGCTCACCTCTGAACTGAATGCTTGCCTTTCCCCCATTCCCCTCCTCACCCCAGCACTGGCCTCTTTGTGCCCCACATGGTCCCTGGTATTTAAGACCAAAAAAATGCATTATACCCTCTCCCCACTCCTCCGCCACCCTCGGACCACCTGGATTGACTGAGCCTCTTTTCTGAGTTGCAGACAGCACAAAATGGCATTCTTGGCCACAAGCACAAGAGAGTTTTGCCTGTAGAACGTCCTACAGGTAAGTGTGCCCAGTCTCAGCCGCTGTGACTGCCCCCGCCCCTGCCTTGGCCTCTGGCCGCCTTCCTCAGCTGCCGGGGCGGCACGAGGGCTGTGATTCTGCAGGAGGATGCCCCCAGGTGGCCAGAGCTTCAGTCCCTTCTGCCTGGGGGAATGTGTGGACCTTTCCGCCGCCCGGCTGCCCACCAGGAATGCACTCTCAGCGCCCACGTTGCCGTTCCTACGGAACCCGGGCTGCCACTCACCAGCCAGCAGCACGGTGGGGAAACTCGGTCCGCTGGGCTGGGGACAGCAGGAGCTCCGGTTCTGCCTGCAGGTCACCGTGGCCACGGCAAAGATGGGGAACAACGTCAGCGTCATTGGATCGGCACACGGTGGTCCTGCTGTGAGGGGGAACATCCCTGCAGCAAGGGTGTCCTGAGAAAGAAAATGACGCGTCTCAGGACAGAAGGGAGGATTCCAGGGCAGCAATGGGCTCGGGTTTCCCTTAATTGACCATGAGTCGTGCAATCTGGGCAGGTATCCTGGCCCTAATGGGCTTCCGGGATGGATTCGGATAACTGGGGCACACAAGCGAGTCCTGCCCCACCGCCCTGCTCCCCGTTTCCCACACGGAGCCCCCTCCCTACACCCCACCCACGCGGCACCTGCGCCTGGTCCTCCGTTCTTTATCCTGCTGAGTTTCAAGCCCCTTCAGCAATGGGAGGATAGGTTGGAACAGGGCACGTCTGTTCCCAAGCACATCGCAGAGCTTAGGTCTCTGGGGGTGTGAGGCCACCAGTCACCACGGCAGCCCTGTTCCACGTGTGCGGAGCCCAGAGCGGCCAGGAAGTCGGGAAAAGTCTTCTGCGTGCTTTGGAGACAAGGATGAGATGAAGCCTCACGGTGCAGCCCTTGCCGACCCACGGCGCCAGGATCATCGCTTGGTACTTAAGCGTTTGTCCCTTCATGTCACCGTCTCTGGAAATGGCAAATATTTTTGCTGCAAGCCTGCAAATATTTTCATGCACTGACAGTGAGCCAGCAACAGTGACATCCTGGGTGCTCTCAGGGAGAAGTGCAACTCAAAATAGTGGCAGCTTAACGGGGCGCGGTGGCTCACGCCTGTAATCCTAGCTCTCTGGGAGGCCGAGGCGGGCGGATCGCTCAAGGTCAGGAGTTCAAAACCAGCCTGAGCAAGAGCTAGACCCCATCTCTACTAAAAGTAGAAAGAAATTAATTGGCCAACTAAAAATATATAGAAAAAAATTAGCCGGGTATGGTGGCGCATGCCTGTTAGTCCCAGCTACTCGGGAGGCTGAGGCAGGAGGATTGCTTGAGCCCAACTGTTGGAGGTTGCTGTGAGCTAGGCTGATGCCACGGCACTCTAGCCCGGGAAACAGAGTGAGACTCTGTCTCAAAAAAAAAAAAAATAGTTGCAGCTGAAATGGGGTTTATTGGCTCTTGTGGCTGAGCTGTCCAAAGGCAGAGGTAGACTCAGGTGTCCCCACACTGTGGTCAGGTGTCCAAACATCCTTATGCTTTCAAAGTCTCCCTCTCTCTGTCTCTGTCTTTCTCTGTCTCCGTTTCTCTCTCTCTTTCTGTCTCTGTCTCCTGCCCTTGTTCTCTCCACTGCTGTCTCCGCTTCTGCAGGGGGGCTTCTTCCATGAAAGGAGGAGAGAGTGAGGAAGGGGAGAGTGAGGAAGCACAGCCAGGAGGCTCGGAGCTCCTGTCCTGTCGTTCGGTGTCCAGCATGAAGGGACCGTGTGTCTTTTCTTCTTGGACCATGAAGGAAGAGGCCCAAGCCTGGGTTGAACAGGTTCGCTCTGGCTTCTATTTTAATAACCAGACACAGTGGGGAAGTGACCGAAGTCCGTGTGAGTTTCAAGGCACAGCAGCATGTCCTTCCAGGACGGATGTGGGGCGTGGGAAAGAGAAGAGTTAGAAAGGGTACCATGGTCTTTTGGCCCAAGGAAGTAGAAACGTGACATTTCTATCACCTTTACATGAACTATTAACTCTATACAGATTGCATTACTATAGCATAACTCATTCTGCAGTGCCTTTTATCACTTGACACTCTGTTCTGGAGATGCTTCAGTAGAGAGAGCCACAGACGGAGGTGCAGGTGCAGATACAGGTACAGGTGTATCTGCCTACAGGTGCAGGTGCAGATACAGGTGCAGGTGCAGGTGCAGATACAGGTGCAGGTGCAGATGCAAGTGCAGGTACAGATACAGGTGCAGGTGTATCTGCCTACAGGTGCGGGTGCAGGTGTAGATACAGGTGCAGATGCAGATACAGGTGCAGGTGCAGGTGCAAGTGTGGGAATAGGTAGAGATACGGATGCAGGTTGATGTAGACTTAGATAATACAAAACTGGTACACTGTCGCTAGGGCTGCCGTAACAAGTTGCCATGAGCCGGTGGCTCAAATGGCAGGAACCTGCTCCCCACAGTTCCGGAGGCATCCAGCACAAGGCCAAGTGATGGTAGGGCTGGTTCCTCCTGAGGCTCTGAGGAAGATCTATTCTGTGCCTCTCCCCTAACTGCTAGCGTTTGCTGCAACCTTTGTCACTCTTTCACTTGTGAAAGCATCACCTGCATTTCTGCCCTCACCTTTACACGGTGCCCTCCCCACGTGGTCTCCAAATTTCTCCTTTTAA
This sequence comes from Microcebus murinus, assembly GCF_040939455.1. Lineage (NCBI taxonomy): Eukaryota > Metazoa > Chordata > Mammalia > Primates > Cheirogaleidae > Microcebus > Microcebus murinus. The sequence continues at coordinate 898,389 of NC_134105.1, read as the reverse complement.
GTAAGACCACCAGTCACATTGGATTAGGGGCCCGCTGTATTCTAGGATGACATGGTCCTAACTAACCCTATTTCCAAATAAGGTCTGAGGGTTAGGACTGCAACCTATGAATTTGGGGGAGCCACAGTTCAACCCATGATATATAGGTATTGGTGCAGGTAAAAGGACAGGTGCAAGTCTAGATATAGGTATAGACAGATATAGGCAGAGCTATGCTCTACAGTTGTACAGACATAGGTATAAGTAGATGCAGACTGGTATAAGTAGATGCGGATACAGACAGAGCTACGTGACCTCAGCAAGCACTTCCTGCACCTGAATACACCACCATTTTTCCACTTCCACTTAGAAGAGTAATTTGGGGGTTTACAATGTCACTATTGCCAGGAAAGCCTGGGCACCCACCCCCAGGCCTCCGGGCCAGCATCTCTCTAGGATAGAACCTATAACAGACTCACTGTCATGATGTCCACTGTCACAGAACCTGCCACCCGCCTCTAGAGACAGAGCACAGAACTCCCCTCCCCCGAGCCACACGTGCCCATCTTACATGGCATGTCGCAGTTTGCTGTAGGCACCTCCTCACCCTTCAGCTTCGTGTCCTGGTGTTCAATGTCCTCTGTCCTTCTCTGGGTAGACCTGGTCCTTGGATGTCATGGCAGGGACCAGGTGAAAAGCCACACAGCATCTGTCTCCACCAATTATGAGCCACACTTGGGCACTGAGGGTGGGCCTCAGGCCAGTCTAAATCCCTGGCATCTGGGGTTTCCTTCTAAGCAGGGGCCATCGGACAGCTGGTGAGAAACCACCTGCTTTATCACGACGTCCCACTCACCGACCGGGGGCGAAGTGATCTGCAAAGCCCGGAGTTCTCGCACAGGCAGGCTCGGGAAAACCCTATTCCCGCCACTGTCACTCTCGCCCGGCGCCCCAGTCCCTCCCCAGCCCTCCTAGACGCCCTGCCACCTGGGTCACCCCTACCGGGGACAAGAGCTATGTCACAGGTGTACCATTTTTTATCTCTTGTACCATATTTTCACTGTACCTTTTCTACGTGTGGATACGTTTAGATTCCAAATACTTCCCGTTGTGTTGCAGCTGCCTGCAGAATTCGGTGCAGCCACGTGCCGTGCGGCCACGCTGTAGCCCGGCAGCGACAGGCCGGACCACGCAGCCCGGCAGCGCGGCAGGCTGGGCTGCCTAGGCCTGTCACAGGGCACCCCAAAGTGTCCGCACAATGAGAAATCAGCTGAGGACCCATTTCGCAGAACATAGCCCCCTCGTTACTGCTCCCCGACACCTAGCGATGTCAAGCTCCTTCACGTAGACTTTTGGGGGCTGATAGGATCCTTTGCAATTGTTGCTTTTCTGCTTATTCAAGAAATCCTTCCCTGTCCCTGATCCCCTGCGATACAGACATCCTTTCTCATTTTTTTTAAACTGTTAAAGCTTTATTTTCCACACTTAACAACTTTAATTCACCTGAAATTCATTTTGTGTGTGCAGTTTTGAGGCACAAATTCGATTTTCCTACCACGAATTTAATGCCACGTCTGTCAAAATCAAGATCATGTGGATGTGTGTGTCTGTCCACTCCTGGCCTCTGATTTGTTCCATCGCATTAATTTCTAATCACCGCGCCAGAGGCACAGTTTTTATTTCTGTAATTTTGTAATGAATTTGGACGTATGATAGGGCCAGTCTCACATTTTTGTGCAGCTTTTTCAAAATTTTCTTGGCTATTTTTAAATTCTTACTCTTCTATATAATTTCAATAGTCAGTTCTTTTATTTTTATTTTTTTATTTCAGAGTATTACGGAGGTACACACACTTCGGTTACATAAATTGCATTTGCGGCACCCAACAAGTGTGCCCATCCCCCAGACAGTTAGGTGTGGATTTACCCATCCCCCCCAACCTGTTTGATTTCTGATGAATGTTATTTCCATGTATGCACAGACGTGTTGATCGATTAGTACCAATTTGATGGTGAATACATGTGGAGCTTGTTTTCCCATTCTTGTGATACCTCACTTATTTAGAATGGGCTCCAGTTCCATCCAGGAAAATACAAGAGGTGCTAGATCACCATTATTTTTTTCATGGCTGAGTAGAACTCCATGGTATACATGTACCACATTTTATTGATCCACTCATGCATTGATGGGCACTTGGGTTATTTCCACATCTTTGCAATTGTGAATTGTGTTGCTATAAATATTTGAGTGCAGATATCTTTTATATAGACTATCTTTTTTTCCTTTGGCTACTATACCCAGTAGTGGGATTCCTGGATCAAATGGTAGGTCTACTTTTGGTCCTTCGAGGTATCTCCATATTACTTTTCACAGAGGTTGTACTAGTTTGCAGTCCCACTAGCAGTGTATGAATGTTCCTATCTTTCTGCATCCACCCAGCATTTGTTGTTTTGGGAATTCTTCATAAAAGCCATTCTCATTGGAGTCTAATGATATCTCATTGTGGTTTTGATTTGCATTTCCCTGATGATTAGAGATGTTGAGCATTTTTTCCTATGTTTATTAGCCATTATTCTATCTTCTTTTGAACAGTGTCTGTTCATGTCCTTTGCCCACTTTTTGATAGGGTTGTTTAATTTTTTCTTGCTGATTTTCCTTAGTTCTATATAGGTTCTAGTTATCAGCCATTTATCAGATGTGTAGCATGCGAATATTTTCTCCCATTCTGTAAGTTGTCTGTTTGCTCTATTGATTATGTTGTTTGGCTGTGCAGAAGCTTTTAAATTTGATCAGGTCACATTTATTTATTTTTGTTGTTGCTGTGATTGTTTTTGGGGTTTTCTTCATAAATTCTCTGCCTAGGCTAATGTCTATAAGAGCTTTTCCAATATTTTCTTCTAGAATTCTTATGGTTTCATGCCTTAGGTTTGAGTCTGTTATCCATCGTGAGTTGATTTTTGTGAGAGGTGAGGGTTTTTAACTTTCATTAAATAACTTGTTAGTTTTTTGGAATCCCATGAAGTTTGTAGATTAGTTCATTCACATATTTTATATTTGTGCCATAGGTATCTTATAATTTGATGTTCTGAATAAGAGATTTTTCAAACTTCCATTTTCTATTTTTTTTGTTTTAGAAATTCTTAGGTGATATTTGGAATATGCAGTACATGCAGAGAATAAAACAATATATGCTCATGTACCCATCTCCAAGGTCAAGGGAGAAATGTCACCAATGTAACTGAAGCCCCCTGGCCACCCCTCCTCACACATGCCTCGTGCTCTCCCTAAGAGGTGACACATTCTAAGTTTGCTCCTGGCACAGCACGCATCTCTCTTCCTTGCACTTCATATATACACACACGCATATGTGTTGCTGTGTGTGCTTTTGATCGTCATATAAGCAACATCTATGGTACATTCTTTGGCAACTTGTATTTCTAATTTTTTAAAATTTAAAATATTTTTGTCCCAACACATTTGTGAGACATACCTCTCATGAAAATTGTAGCTCTTGATCATTTATACTCATTGATATAGTATCCTGTGATAATATATATATATATATATATTTCCATAGTTGGGCATTTTAGCTATTTCTCTGATTTTTTTTCTATTACTAGCAAAACTACTATGAACTCTTTTACTTGTCTTCTTTTGAACATATATATAGGAGAGTCTCTATGGGCTCATAGGTAGGAACAGAATCGCCGGGCCTTAGGGTGTCTCCCATCTCCCTGGGATAGAAATATTGTTCCCAGCAGTTATAAGATCTGCCTCCAGCCAGCAGTGCAAAAAGGTTCCTGTTATTGTTTTATATCATGTATTTATTGGCCACCTGTATATTCTTTTTATCGAATTGCCCATTCATACATTTTGCCCATTTTCTTATTCTAGTCACATTTCAAAGTTGCATAAGTATCCTAAATACCTAAATGCCTTAGGTTTGAGTCTGTTATCCATCGTGAGTTGATTTTTGTGAGAGGTGAGGGTTTTTAACTTTCATTAAATAACTTGTTAGTCTTTTGGAATCCCATGAAGTTTGTAGATTAGTTCATTCACATATTTTATATTTGTGCCATAGTTATCTTATAATTTGATGTTCTGAATAAGAGAGATTTTTCCTTTGCTGTTAACTATGCTACAAATACCTTTGCTCAGTCTGTGGCGTGTGTGCACATATCCACACAAAATTCACCCCTTTGAAGTGAACACTCACAAGATGTGCAGCCAACACCACTGTCTAATTCCAGAATGTTTAACTAACCCCAAGTGAGATATCCCATTAGCGCTTAATCCTATTCCCACCTGCCCAGGCCCTGGGGACCGCCAGTCTGCTCTTTATGTCTATGGATTGGCCAGTTCTGGACATATCATACTAATGGAATCCTACACTATGTGGCCTTTCTGTCCAGTCTCTTCCAGTCACCATAGTGTTTTTGAGATTTTTCTGTGCTGTAACACGTATCAATGCTTCCTGTCTGCTTGTGGCTGAATATTCCAGCATATGAATATATTGCATTTTGTTTGTTCATTTATCAGTTTTTGAACATTTGGGTCATTTCTACTTTTTAGCTACAAGGAATAACGCTGCTATGAGCATTCATGTACATATGTTTGTGTGGACGTAGTGTTTGCAATTCTCTTGGGTATGTGCCTAGGAATGGAATATCGAGTGTATGAGTTCCTTATTCCTATTGTAACAAATCAGCACAAATTTAGTGGCATAAACAATTCGAGTTTTTTACCCTGCAGTTCTAGAGATCAGAAGTCCCAAATCCGTCCACTGGACAAAAATCTGCATGGCGGCAGGGCTGTGTTCCTGGAACGTTCTGGAACATTCCAGGAGTCAGTTGTAGCTGCCTTGCCCTGCTCCTAGCTGCTGCTCTCACTCCTTCTTCAGCACCCACTGTCTTCTTTCCTCGCTGACCCCTGCATCCACTGTCCCTGCTTCTCTCTCCGTCCTGCCTCTTACAAAGACACTTGTCACAACACAGGGGCCAGCTGGGTAATCCAGGATGATTTCCCCTCTCAACATGTTTAACTTAATCCAATCACACCTGCAAAGTCTCTTTGGCACATAGGGTGACACACTCACAGGTTCCAGGTTTGGGACGTGGACATCTGTAGGGGCCGCTGTTCAGCCCACTGTCCTGGGTCATAGGGGAACTCTGTGTTTAAAACATTTTAGGAATTCCCACAAGTTCTATTGCAAAGCGGCTGCACCATTTTGCATTCCCACCATCAGGTTAGGAGGGTTCCAACTTCTCCACGTCCTCCCCAGCACGTACATTATCTGTCTTTTTGATTTGGTTTGATATGATTATAGCGTCATATCGGTATGAAGTGGCATGTCATGGCGGATCTTGGATCACTTTCCCTAAACATGAACAATAATGCCACACATCTTTTCAGATGCTTGTAGACCCTTTGTATGTCGCCTCTGGAGAAATGTCAATTTGAATCCTTGGCCCATTTTTTAAATTGAGTTATGTGTCTTTTTATTGTCGAGCCATAAGAGTTCTTTATATGTACTGAATAATAGAACCTGATCAGATACAGGAAGTGAAATCTTTTTTCACAGCTTCTGAGCCATTATTTCATTTCCTTGTGTCCTTTGAAGTGCAGAAGTTTTTAATTGTGGTGAACCTCAACTCATTTATTGTTTTATTTTGTTGCTTGTACTTTAAGCTGTCGTGTCTGAGACACCCTTGCCTAGTCCAAGATTCATGCTATGCTTTCCTCTAAGAGTTCTATAGTTGAGCTCCTACGTTTAGGCCTTTGATCCACTGTGAGTTAACCTTTGCATGTGGTGTGAGGTTGGCATCCAACTTCATGCTTTTGTGTGTGGACGTCCAGCTGCAGCAGCACTGCTTGTTAAAAATAGTATTATGTCCCCAGTTGAACTGTCTTGTCACTGTTGTTGAAAATCAGTTCCCCAAGAACGTATGGGTTTATTTCTGGACCGTCAATACTGTTCCACTGGTCTACAGGTCTGTGCTTGTGCCAGTACCATGCAGTCTTAACTACCGTAGCTCTGCAGTAAGTTTTGTAATTGGTATTCCCGTAGTAGGTTTTGAAAGTTTTCTAGGTTATTTTGAGTATTCTGAGTTCCTTGAATTTTCATATGTATTTTTAGATTACCTTGTCAATCTCTTCAAAAAATTTTAAAAAGCCACCTGGTATTTTGGTAGAGATTGCATATGAATCTGAAGATCAATTCAGATTTGCCGTCTTAACTATATAGTAAGCCTTCCAATCCGTGCACATAGGGTATCTTTTCATTTCTAGGGTTTTATTTTCTTTCAATGATATTTTATAATTTTCAATGTATAAGACTTACACTTCTTTTGTTAAATTTATTCCTAAGTCTTTTATTCTTTTTATGCTATTGTAAATGGTACTGTTTTATTAATTTTGTTATTAGATTGTGCATTGCTGATGTATATAAATACAATAGATGGTTATGTATTGATCTTGTATTCATGTTCATTGGCTCTAATAGTTTTTTTGTGGATTCTATAGAATATTCTATGTATAAAATCATGTCATCTAAAAATAGAGAAAATGGTTTTACTTCTTCCCTTCCAGTATGGATGTTGTTTATTTATTTTTTCTTTACTCTTTCTTTCTTTTCTTTTTCTTTTTTTTTCTTTCTTTTTTTTTTTTTTTTTTTTTGGCTAATTGCTCTAACCTGTGGTTATCTTTGCATTTTTACGATAGTATCTTCTGATAATAGAAAGGTTTTTCTTTTTTTTAATTTAATGTAGTTGAATTTAGCAATTATTTCCTTTGTGGCTTTGCCTTTTTAATTCTTCTTTTAGAAATACATCTAGGCTGGGCAGTGGCTCATGCCTGTAATTCTAGCACTCTGGGAGGCCTAGGCTTGAGGATCGCTTGAGGTCAGAAGTTCAAGACCAGCCTGAGCAAGAGCAAGACCCATCTCTACTTAAAAAAATAGCAGAATTAGCCGCGTGTGCTGGCACATGCCCGTAGTCCCAGCTACTTGGCAGGCTGAGGCAGGAGGATTGCTTGAGCCCAGGAGCTTGAGGTTGCTGTGAGCTAGGCTGATGCCACAGCACTTTAGCTGGTGTAACAGAGCAAATGTCTCAAAAAAAAAATACAGCCCTATTGTGAAATTTTGAAGATAATCCATACTTTTTTTCCCCTAAATTAAATTATTTTGCTTTTCTCATTCAGATCTTTATGCAAGTGGAATTCGATATTGGATGTGGCATGAGACAATGAGATAGAGACTTAATTTTGTTTTATTTCCTATGTGGATAATCAATTGTTCCAGCTCCGTTCATTGATTAGTCCATTGTTTCACCACTGGTCTGTAATAGCACTTTTCTCGTATTTGAATCTTCCGTACAAGCATGGGTATGTTTTGTGGCACCGTATTCAAGTCGGCTGGTCTTCTGTTAATCCCGTTGCTTTCCCGCCATAACTGTATCGTTTGTTCTGCCATCTGACAGGGCAGCCTCCCAGCACCCCCCACATCTCCTTGTTTAACTTCCTCACAATGGTCCGGGCCATTTTCATCCTTTTGCTTTTACATTTAAATTGTAGAATCAGTACATCCATTTTCTTTATATAAAGGATTAGAATTTTAATTGGAACTGCGTCACATTATAGATTAATTTGAAGATAGTTTTAATTTGTATTAAATGTGACACGCTGATCATGTTTTCTGTAGTGTTTTAAAATAAATCTCTTGTAATTTTCTCCATAAAATTCGTGAACATCTTCTATTAGATTTTTTAAAATCGTTTTTTAGTTTCCATTTACGAAAGCAATAAAAGCAAAAATTCCATTTCATTTTCATTGCTGATACATGGAATTGAAATGTTTTCTTCTACCATGTTCTTATCGTTGTTCGTCTGTTCAAGAAACCATCTATCACATCCTCTCTGTATGCCAGACCCTACTCCAGGGACAGGGACTACACAAGTTTCCTGAACGGACTCAAGTTCTGGCCTTCCTGGAGCCAAAGCTGTCCTGCTGAGAAGGGACAAGCGGGTGAACACGTGATGTGTCCCGTGGTGGGAAATGCCGTGGAGGGATCACGCCAGGCAGGGGCAGGGGAGTGGTCCCAAGGCGGGCCACCAGGGAGGGCTGCTCCCATGACAGCCAACGTGGCAGCTGAGTGGAGCCTCAAGGAAGGGAGGGAGCGAGTCCCCCAGGTTCCCAGAGAAGGGGAGCGGCAGGTGCAGAGGCGGGGAGCCCTGCGTGTCCTGCGAGCTCCAGGACCACCCAGGAGGCGGCCGGCGTGGCTGGTGACCAGTGACCAGGACGAGTGTGGGAAGAGAGAGCCCTTCCCGGATCTTTGCAAGGCTGCCTCTTCCCGTGCCTGCCCTCAGCTCCAGTTTCCCTGACCTCAGGGAGGTCAGCTCCGTGACCGTGTTCTCTCTGTTAGCTTGGACCATACATCATGAACTGAGGTCGTGTTGATTTGTGGCGTGTGCTCTGCCTCTGCCCTCCCCACAGATGTGAGCCCCAGGACGGCAGCTTCGGAACTGCTGCTTGGTCAACCCCCGGGACTTTGCACTTTTAATCACCAGGCTCACGAAGGGCTGCACCCACGGCCCAGCACAGAACTCCCCCTGCCCCTCCCCGCTAAGTCTGCCGTACCCCTGTGCTCACACGGCCACCCATGCCGTCCCTGTGCTCTAGTTCCTGTTATTTCTTTCTCGATTCTGGGCTTTAAAGAGAGAGCCTGGCTGTTCCCTTCTCCGTCACCCGCCCCTGACATAGATAGAGGTCGTCACGCTTACGGCCTGTGAATTTATCAAATAAATGTTTTCCAAGACAACGTGATGGAGAGACCCCAGCCTTCTGCTCTAGAAGATGACAGATCAGGATGTGTGGAACAGGCCCTGCGCTTCCAAATCTAATCGGCAACATCAACTGGTGCATAAAGTGTTTTAGGTCCTTAAAATATTTTCACTATGGAAAATTTCAAGCACACACAGAACTAGAATGAACAGTGCAATGAACCCCATGTTCCTACCATCCAACTGCTATTATTCTGCCTCTCCTGGGGTTATTTTGAGACAAATTTTGGGCATGACATCATCTCTTCTGTAAATGTTTTGGCTTGTACCCTCAGAAGATAAGGACTCATTTAAAAATCCATGTAACCATGTCATTATTGCACACAGAACTCAACAATCATTCCATAATATCACCAAATAGTTGTCGTTCAAATTACCTAATTGTCACATTTTTTTCCCTTTATAGAGTTTTTGTTTGTTTGAATTAAAATCCAAGTACGGCCTGGTGCGGTGGCTCACGCCTGTAATCCTAGCACACTGGGAGGCCGAGGCGGGCAGATCGCTCGAGGTCAGGAGTTCAAAACCAGCCTGAGCAAGATTGAGACCCCGTCTCTACTATAAATAGAAAGAAATTAATTGGCCAACTAATATATACAGAAAAAATTAGCCAGGCATGGTAGCGCATGCCTGTAGCCCCAGCTACTTGGGAAACTGAGGCAGCAGGATCACTTGAGCCCAGGAGTTCGAGGTTGCTGTGAGCTAGGCTGATGCCACGGCACTCACCCTAGCCTGGGCAACACAGCGAGACTCTGTCTCAAAATAAATAAATAAATAAATAAAATCCAAGTAGACTCACACAGTTGAACTGGCAGGTGTGTCTCCTGTGGGTCCCCTCCCTCTGCCTTTGTCCCCTCCCAACCCGAGTTGTCCCTCGGGGTCTCCGGCAGCCTGGGTCTTGCTACCGCACCTGCACGAGGTTGTTTAACACGCCACTCGTCCCCTCTTATCTGTACAACGTTAGTTAGACGCGGGAGTTTGACCAGATCCAGGTTCGATTGTTGGGGCTGGAGCATCCCATCGCCGCGCTGCGCATTTGCACCCGGGAAACGGGGAAACGCCGCCCGTCTCGTCCTTTGTGACGTGAGAGGCTGTTGGTGACCATGGCCCGGATCCATTGTTTCGTGAGGGGTTGAAAAATGGCAACAGTCTATATTTTCCCTTCCTCGTTTTTTGATCGGCTACAATATAAAAAGAAACCTCCCCTCATTGAAGTAATAGTTAAAAGAAGTTGCCTGATTCCTCCCCTTGATCAACAGTTTTCAGAATAACGATTCCGTTCACCAGCGTCTTCCAAATGTGACAGCGAGTTTTAGATTCATCTGTTCCACCATTTTAGTTTTTGTTTGTTCTTTGTGTGGCTGTGAACTCATGAATGTAAACATCTTTGATGTGTTTTGGTTGATTACCACTATTATTCTTAATGATGATCACATTGCTCCATTTATGGCCAGTAGAAATCTCTTTAATCTGCCTGGTGAGGTTTGTTGTTTGTTATTAATATTATTGTGATTGCTACCTCTGTTATTATTACGCAACCCTACTAGTCTCCAGTAGCTTCCTCCGTCCCTTTCGTTCTGATGTGGCAGGGTGATTTGGACACAGCCTATTCATCTTCTGTCTCATGTTTGGAATCAGCTGTTTATTTAAGGAGCCCTCGTTCCTCTAATCGTATCTAGAGACTTAAGTCTGAGTGCCAGGAGTTGCTCATTGCTACCGGGTGTGTCAGAATTTCTAACTCTTTTACTGGATAGTATGGAATCACAGATATTTAGGAAACATTTTTTAATTAATAAGAAAATATGTCATTGGTTTATATGGATGTCTTCAATTTAAAGTAAGAACTATGCCATATCTACTAAACAGCATCATCTTACATCTGTATCATATTCCTGCACAATTAAAATTCTATTTTCCTGATACCAACATACATGCTCACTCTCTTCATCCCAAAACACATACAGAACTGTCTCAGAAAAATAACACTACCACCAAAAACGTGATTTATGAGAGCTGTACAAGTATCTCTACGTTGATTTTACCTTACAGTATATCTTACCAGAGTTGTATAATCCAATCCGTTTAAAGTCTTTTAAACTAGTTCTTTTCTGTGGTTACAAAACCCAACTCAGCATATAGCTAAGTTCATTCTTATTTCTGTGTTAGATTTCTTTGGACTGCTTTGGGTACTTGATCCATTTTAGGGTTTCTCTATGGTGTGAGGTAGAGATGCAACTTCATTCTTTTGCATGTAGATGACCAGCTGAACATGCTCATTATGTTTTTTAACCTAATTTTAACTTCTATAAAATATTTATAAGTTTCCAGAATCAAATCTACAAAACAATGCGTATTGTTCTGGTTCTATCCCTCTTCTCTTTAACCTTTTGTGTCAATGTCTCTACAGAGCACCAATTTGTGTTTTGTGTCTTATCTTTCTACAATGCTTTAAGATAAAAAATAAACAACAAATATAAATCTTTTAAAAATATTGTATTTGGGGATAATTCTAGATAGAAATTTGTGAAGACAGTACAGACAGTTCCTGTGTCCGGCTTCTTCTAGTATTCACATCTTACTTTTACTTAATCAGGGTCTATCTTTCACAGTTAGGGAATTAATACTAGAAAATACTGTTAATTAAACTGTAGACTGTGTTTGGAGGTCGCCACTTTTCCCCACGAATATCCTCTGCCTGTTCCAGGACCCGGTGGGGGAGACCATGCTGCGCCTGGTTGTCCTGTCTCCTCAGTTGCCTACGAGAGATCCTGTAGTTCCTCGGCCTCCCCTCCATCTCTATGACCTTGGAGCTTTTGAAGTGCACTGGTTGGGAATTTTCTAGAAGACCTCTCCATCTATGCTTGTCGATCACACTGAGCTGAACTTTGGAGAAGAAGATCACAGGAGTAAGGTGACCGCATGGTGTTGGAGTTGCGGACGCTAACATGACTCCACACTGGCGATGTTAACCTTGAACCTCGCTGAGATGGGATCTATCAGGTTTCTCCATCATAAAGTCACGATTTTCTATTTGCATCCTCTATTTTTTGGAAGTGTGTCTGTAAGTCTAGCCCACCCCCAGGGAGGGGGAAATTGAGCCCCACCTCCTGGAAGGGGAAGTGTCTGTATTTACTAACTGGGGTTTTCCTATAAGGAAAGGATCTGTCTCTACCATCACTTGATTGATCGGTTGATATAATCGTTTACTTATATCAGTATGGACCTGGATATCGATTTTATTGTTTGGGTTATTATCTAATACTGTCATTTTGTTGCTCAAATCATTCCAGCTTTGATAGTCCTTTCAGGTTGATTCCTATGTCCTTTTGACATGCAAATATGTATATATATTATTTTTTAATACAAGAAAAAAATATTTTTTTTCTGTTTCATTTACCACCTTGCTGTTTTCACTTAACTCTACATCCTGGAGGTTGCTGCAGAGCTATTCAAAGAGAGACCCTCACCCCTCCTTACAGCAGCAGAATACCTGCCGGTCCGGATGTGCCACGGGCTGCTCAGGCAGTGTCCAGCGTGGACTTGGGGACTGTGACCTGTCTTCTGTGCTTCCCTGTGCCGGATGCACCTGTGCTCGTGTCTTTTCGTGTTTGTTCCAGAGGTGGATTCCGGGCTCAAAGGGTAAACGCTTATAGGATTTTGCTAGATCTTGTCCATTTTTCCTTCATGGGGTGCTACTATTTTGCATTTCTACCCGCAGTGTTTCCCCACAGCGAGCCGAAGAAGCGTGTTGGCGATGCCATCTACCCCTGCAATCTGCTGGGAGAGGCTGTGCGTGCTGTGCAGAGCCGAGAGGAAGTCAAGGGGGACCCCTGAGTGGTGCCCCACACGAAACCTCACACGAAAGGTAGAAGACGGATGAATGAGAAGCTCTTTGGGTTCTAACGCATGGTGGGGGGGCTTCCACTTCTCCCCCGCCCAGGCGATCCTCGAATAAACCTTAGGACAGCACACAGCCCCGCTCAGAACCTTGAGATCCCGTAATCAGACCCTTGGTATTGTTGGAGTTAAACGCACCGTTCTTTTCTCCATAGGAACGAAGCCCACGGGTCAGACGGGGAAGATGTGCCAGGCAATTCCCCCGGGAGTCCCCGTTCAATCTCACAGCGACCTTATGAGGTGAGCCATCGCCTGCCATTTTTTAAACTGAGGCTCAGAGATGCTAAGCGATGTCCTCTGTGTCCACAGGAGCATCCAGATGCACCTGGATGGGACCTGAAGGTTTTCTCACGTTCGGGAACATCGTCCTTTTGCGAGTGGGTGAAGCCAGGATTGGAAGCCTCTGCCCTTGCTTAGGACCTTGCCTTTTGGACCCCACATCCGCCGACGCGTCCTTGAGTCAAGGTCGAGCTTGTCTTGCTGCGGTGCCTGGTCCCCGACTCTGGGGCAGGGGCTGCTGACACGCACGCCCCGCAGCTAGGGGCCGCTCTCCGAGCCCCCCCACCCCGCCCCCCGCAGCAGCCGGTATTTTGCAGTCAGTCCCTGCAGCTTCCCCGCGGTCAGCTGAGCAGAAGGGAAGAGGCGCTACATTCTGCCTTCTGCCTCGCTGCTTCTGTCCAAGACGTGGAGATAAAGATAGCTCGAGTGCTCTGTGCATTGCAAGGCCTGCTCCTCTCTCTGCTAATGAGTTTGTGTTCACAGATGAGACTTTCCTGGCTAAAGAAGGAACAGATACAATTTGCAACAACTTTTCTGGGTTTCTTTCCCCAGCCCTCACATCGCTATGACTCCCGCATGCTGGATCCCAAAGTGGCGGGCTTGAGTTTGCAGTTAAAGATTGGACGGTTCCTAATTTTTTCCAAGCTTTTCAAACGTCCTCTCTGACGTTCCTTTTACTTGCCCTGTCCGGTTTCTGCCGCCGGACGCCTCTGGCATCTTTGCGTCTTAGACGCAGATTGGAAGTAGAAACCAACATTGTCCAACGAGCGCCTTTCTCAGGAGGCCCCCTGGGTCCTGAGACCCTTTCCCCGAAGGGCAGAGCCCCGAGGGGAGAGGCTGGCTCCGGACCCGGGATGGGGCACACACGCCCAGCCCTTCTGGCCTCCCTGACAGCCACACTGCGGCCAGGTGTTATATAGCCGAGATTCGCGGGGCCGAGGGACGGAGAGACAGAGTCACCGAGGCTGTAATTATCAATAGGCGTTTTATTGTCTAGCTCCAGCTAGGGTCCGAGCCCCCAGAGTGCCATCGCAGTGGCCTCTTCTTCAGGCAGGGACCCCCCCCCCTTGTGTGCTAGTGAGCCTTTTATACCTAAGCTGTTTACATGCTGATCATGCCTCCGCCCCCCACAGCGATTCTTACTTCATCCTGCCCCTGATAGGCTCCAACCTGTTCCGGGTCCTCGCCGAGAGACTCTGGTTTCCATGTTCTTGTCTTTCTCCTCTGCATCCCATAATGTACTCCTAATGCCTTGCGGTTAGCAAGCAAGCAGTAAACGGAAGCTGGAAGGTGTCCATTGTCCTTATAGCCCAGTATCTTACACAGGCGCCCAAGGAATTGCCCTAAGGGGCCTCGTTTTGCTTCTGAACAAGGAAACTCTGGAACGATGCAGTGCGGTTAACCAGGTCAGACTTCTGGGAGGCAATTCGGTAGCGCACAGAGGGGACACTCACGTCACCACCGTCAGAGGTCGCTGCGCTGAGTGCTTTGCACGGGGGATCCTGGGTAGACGATGTTCAGGAGCTCCGTGAAGGAGGCTGCTATGTCTCCACCCCACGGGGGGCTGCCGGGTCCCTCCGCTGTACAGTTACCATTTCGACTTGCCCAGGTGAGGAGATGGGGGCTGGCTGAGGCTAAGCGACCTGCCCGAGAACCTTCCGCCAGTGAGCTGCGCTGCCGGCACACCTGTCTGGGGGGGCGTCCTGGCGCTGAGCCCCGAGCCCTGGCCCAGCAAAGACGCTCGCCGCAGGGGCTGACTCACAGGTCTCGGGAGGAGCCTCGGCCGAGCTCTCGAGAGAGAGGGGAAAGTGTCCACCTGCGGGTGAGTCACACAGAGACAGGGCGTGAGCCTGTGCGCTCCTGGGTGCTTTGTTTTCATGACTCAAATCCCGACGAGCCTCGTTCTCTAGAGAAACAGAGCCAATAGGGTGTAGGGGGGGGTGGGGGGGGAGAGATGGAGGGAGATTTTAGGGATGATGGAGGCTGCAATTCTGGAATCTGCGGGGTGGGCTGGAGGCTGGAGCCCCACGGGAGAGCTGATGTTGCAGCTCAAGGTCAAAGGCCGTCAGCGGGCAGAATTGCCGCCTCCCAGGGAGACCTTAATCTTCTTCGCAAAGCCTGATTGGATGAGGCCTGCTCACATTGTAGAGACTCGTGGGCTTCATTCCAATCCCACTGCTTCAAGTGCTAATCCCATCCAAAAGACACCTTCGCAGAAACATCTAGAATAGAGTTGGACAAAATAGCTGGGCACTGCGGCTAAGCCAAGTCCACACATAAAATTGACCACCGCAGAGGCCTTCTCACGGCGGCTGCGAGCTATCCTCAGCTGCGGAGACGTGCGATTTCGAGGGGCACAGAGGGGAAGGCCCCAGCCCCGCCGGGGGCAGGCCTGTGCAGCTGGTAGGCCTGCCTTGTGCCGGGAACCAGTGTGCGCGGGTCTCCGGTTGACCCGTCTCGGACCAGAAACACGCTACCTGCTTGGAACCGGCCTGTCATGTTGTCCCGGGATCACGTCCGATCTTCTGTAGCTTCTTTGAACGGAGGCCTGATGGCAGATTGCACTTCTGAGTGTTGGTCTCCCGCCGGGATTTCGGTCTGGGCAGACAGCACTGGGAGGGCTCTGACCCGTCCCTTCTCCCTCCCAAGGGGACTGGCAGACATGGGCAGCCACCAGGGTGGCCTGAGGTCACAAATGCTCCAAGTACGGCTACAGATGCCGTGTTGTTTCCTTGCTCCCTGCGGTGTCAGTGAACAGGTCCCCCACGAGACACGCAAGGTAGCAGCCCGTCAGGGAGGGCGACCTTTCACCTTGACTCAGCCAGCCGAAATGAAAAAATGGACTCCACAAAGGGAGTGTTTTGCAAACTTCCCGCTGAATATTGGATTTATCATAACCCTTGGACCAAAGATCGGCTTCTGCTAGCTAGCAAACTTGTGGGCTCAAAGGTGATTTTTAAAAATAGCCTCCAGATAACGCAGTTGCTAATGAGAGCGCAGGGCTGTGTCTGGAGGGGCGGGTCGTTTTTGTGCAGTGTTGGCCAGCAGCCCCTCTCTGGAAAATGCTTTCCAGACACCCGTTTTCAACCGTTGCTTACAAACTTCCCAGCTGCTGCTCCAGAGCCGCCCTTAGTTTTCTACTCAGGATTTAAACCCTCACCCTTTCCGCCCGCCTTTTACGGCTTGCCCTGCGCACACGGCTCCCCATGCAGCCCTTGCGGGGAGAAATCAATAGCGAAGCCATTGCAGGCTCATTTCTTTCTTTCTTTTCTTTTTTTTTTTTTTTTCTTTGAGACAGAGTCTCACTCTGTTGCCCAGGCTAGAGTGAGTGCCATGGTGTCAGCCTAGCTCACAGCAACCTCAAACTCCTGGGCTCAAGCAATCCTCCTGCCTCAGCCTCCCGAGTAGCTTGGGACTACAGGCATGCAGTTGGTCAATTAATTCCTTTATACTTTTTTAGTAGAGACGGGGGTCTTGCTCTTGCTCAGGCTGGTCTCGAACTCCTGACCTCAAGCAATCCTCCCGCCTCGGCCTTCCAGAGTGCTAGGATTACAGGCTCGAGCCACAGCTCCCGGCCTTGCCGGCTCATTTCTAAACCGCCGGAAGCCCAAACCCTTGCCGGGGTTTCAGGGTCACTGTGCATCTCACAA
Organism: Microcebus murinus; assembly: GCF_040939455.1. Lineage (NCBI taxonomy): Eukaryota > Metazoa > Chordata > Mammalia > Primates > Cheirogaleidae > Microcebus > Microcebus murinus. The sequence goes on along the minus strand of NC_134105.1, from coordinate 881,753 downwards.
CGAGTCCCACGCCTTCTTAAGAACCGTATTTTCCCACCTTGAAGGAAGTACCTGCATCTTCCCTGAACACCTAATGACCCTGAAACCTACTGAGACCTAACGCTAGCTCGTTGATTGACGTTCTTCCCGCCGGAACTCCCTGCCGAGTGTGCCCCCACCACTGCACGGCCCAAAGCCGCCCAGCCGCCTGCAGGGCAGTAACAGGTGCACGGGCCGGTGGGGCTGGGAGGACAGCCTGTGGCCTCTGTCCCTCCACCATGCAGCCCACAGCGCTGTGGGTTCTCCTGGGTCTTTGAGCATCGAGACTCGGTGTGTCTTTGGGGACTTGCATACGTAATCACTGTGTCTTTAAACAAATAAAGAGCATGACCCAGAAGTCACAGAGCTCGGGAAGGAAGACACCAGCGCCGGGCTGCTCAGAGTGGCATCAGAGGAGGACAAGCGGTGGCTGGCCGCGAGTTCCTGTCTGTCCCTTTTCTCAAGAGCGTGCCTGAGCCGGCAGGCAGGTGTCTTCCCACAGCCTGATGTTTCCCCGGATTCTTTTCACCTTGCCTTCTTTCTCCCTTGGGCCTCCCCAGCAGGCAGGACCTGGGACGCTTCTTTAGCCGGGAATCCGTGCGGGGGCCCCGAGTCAGCCATGCGCGTTCGGGGGCTTCCTGGGGCCGGGCAACAGGGACAGCGATGAGGATGACCCTGAGTGGGGAGGTGGGCAGGACTCAGATGCCTGCCCGGTCAGGCTCCAGCCAGGAGGCCAGGACAGGGCGATCTTCCAGGCTCTCGGACGCCGACTCCTCGGCAGAGGGAGAAGCGGAGATCCGAGTGGCGCCTTCCGCTCACACCTCTGGGGGAGCCCGGTCTGCCCCTACAAAGATGCACCTGAGGGCTCTGGGCCCCGCCCGGGACCCTCCTGAGAGCCCCTCCCCGCCTCTGTGAGAACACTGACTCCCAGCCTGTCCCCCCGGGCAGCGTCACCCCTTTGTCCCCAAGAATCTGTCATCGACCACCTTCACGGCCACAGATCCCGGAACTTGGCCATAGTGGAGCCGAGGAGCCGAGGTGACTTTGACTGGCAGCAATTCAATCACACCTCACGGCCTCCCGGACACCTTGGTGGTTCCCACGAGGAGGGAGCCTGCGCTTACTCTAGCTTCCCTTCCCCCATGCCCTGCACCCCCAAAGGGCTTTAGAGACATTCCTTCCAATCCAAGGCAACTTCAGAAAGGAAAGAAAAAGGCAGGAGCTGCCTTCGAGTCGTTTCTGCCCACTGCGCACAGTGGAGCCGGCTGTGGCGCCCAGAGCTGGTGCACGAGCAGAGAAAACCAGGCACAGGCCCCGAGCGCGGGCTAGGTGTGCGGCGCCCGCCGCCCAGGCGGGAAGGCGGGTGGGACGCTGTTCGTCCGCCGACCCAGCCTCCACCCAGCGACTCTGGGTTGGTGGGGACAGGCTGTACACCCTGGGATTGCACCGTAGCGGCTGAACACTCACACTGGCTCGCAGAGGCTCTGCGGCCGCACCCCTGCACTGACATATCCACCCGGAGGGGCAGGGGCGCCGGCTCCCAGGCAGGGAGATAATAAGACGAGATGTTTGTTTGCAGAGGGCCGGGAGCCGCGGCGAGCCGGTTGCCTGCTTATTAAACAAGAGGAACGAGCCACTCTTCTCCTAGAGACAACGGGCCGAAAGGGCAAGGACTTCTCATGAATTTTTAAACTTTCTGGGCTTTGCCAACAGTCTGTTTCAGAGCATCCGCCAGGTAGTCCTGCGCTGCAGCCTGTGGTCAGGTGTAAAACTCGTGGCTTTCTTCTCCGTCCTTAGGTGCAAGCAGGACGACTCAGGTGTGACAGGGACTCCAGGCCCACGGTGACCCTAGGGGGAGATGATTCCGGTGCCACTCACGCCATCTGGTCCATGACACCCACGAGCCGGCCACGCCCCTCCATGGCCACTCTCGAGGTGAGGCGGGCCGGCCAGGCGGGGAGCCCACCCGGGACCCCAGCAAGAGCACACACTTCCAGAATCAGGCCATTCACAGCTGGGCATGGAGTCACCTGTCTGTTTACTTTCTCTCCCCTCCTTTAGTTTGACGTGGGTGTTAGCATGCGATCCACGCTCCGGCGACACTCTTCCTTTTACGCAAAGCAATCTGTCCTGGAAATGGCTCCACAGTAGCCCGTGACCATCTTCTTTATTATTATGATGATGATGGTTATTATTTAATACTGTCTTGCTCTGTCACCCCAGGCTAGAGTGTAGTGGCATCATCACAGCCCACAGCAATTTCAAACTCCTGGGCTCAAGTGATCCTCCTGCCTCAGCCTCCCGAGTAGCTGGGACTACAGGCATGCGCCACCATGCCCGGCTAATTTTTCTAGTTTTAGTAGAGACGGGGTCTGGCTCTTGCTCAGCCTCGAACTCATGAGCTCAAGCAATCCTCCCACCTCGGAGGGAGTGCTGGGATTCCAGGCGTGAGCCACTGCGCCTGGCCCCTTTTTTCTTGTGACAGCTGTGTGCTGCTCCATCCTCTGGGTGCACCACAGTTTATTCAACCTGTCTTATTCATACTAAACCCCCAAGTTAGTATGATACTAAACCCCCAAGTAAGTGCGAAAGAGTCCTGTGAAGTCTGGATCTTTCTTTACAATGCCTCTTTCGATGCTTAAAAACACACACAGTTATTCAGGTTGTTTCTGATATTTTGCAATCACAAACAATCCTATAATAAATAATCTCATGCATATTTATTTCTACGTTGTTGGAGGGCAACTTCAGGGTAAATTTCTACAAGAGGGACTTCTGGCCCCAAGGTGACAGCACATGCAGTGCCGTCACCTGTTGCCAGATTCCCAGGCGGAAGGATGGAGAGGCACTGGGTGCTGCTTTCCTTCCTTCCTGGCGCTGGTCCCCTGTGGCAGATTTGGAGCTAGAATCTGTGCAAAACTTAACAACTAAATTGCGTGAAATTGGAGCAAGAGCCAACATTTAACGACTGCTCTTCTGAAATAGAGGAGCCTGGCGGTCTTCCAAGCTTTCTGAAGGACTGCAACACTAACAACGGAACTGTAGACAGCGACCTTTACTTTGCAATAACTTTGCCATAACCGTTTCTTAATTCATCTTTCCTAAAAATCCCTGTGGCCGGTAAGTAACCGGAGTGATAATAACCCTGCCCCATTTCACGAGATGAAAACACACATTATCGGGGAGCCCAGCAGCCTGCCCCGGAGACACAGGACACCCCCTGTTGAAGACGATACTAAACCCCCACGTAAGTGCGAGGGAGTCCTGTGAAGTCTGGATCTCTCTTTACGATGCCTCTTTCGATGCTTAAAAACACACACAGTCATTCCTCACCATCCACGGATTCCACGTTTGCACACCTGCCTGCTCTCTAAAATTTATCTGTGACCCCGGCATCGTGGCCACTCACAGAGTGGTGAGGATTCCGAGTCCCGAGGGTGCTCGTCCCAGCTGAGGTTGAAAACAGTAACATTTGTCCTCCGGTTTCAGCTCTCAGACATAAACAAGTGTCTTCTGGCAGGCTATTTAGCACCACCTTTTTTTGCATCGTGGAGCTTTTTGTCGGTGGCTTTGCTGTTTCAGAAGGCCCCAAGCGCAGATCTGAACCACCGTCCCCTGTCCCCCAGCCCCAGGAGGCTGTGACTTGCCTTGCGGGGAGATCTCGTGTTGGAGAAGCTCCGAGCAGGCACGAGTTACAGCGCTGCTGGCCGTGGGCCCCGGGTGCGGCGTTAATAAATCCACGGTGCTTGTCAAATCAGGTGTCTTTAAGGAGGAACGCACAAGGCAAGGTCGTGCCTTGCTTGGTGAAAATGTTTCGTCCAGAGGCTGCCGGGAGCCGGCCGTCTGCCCCCTCAGTGTTGGCCGCTCAGTGTGCCCGACAGCTTCGCAGGACAGAATGACTAGAATAACGGGAAATAACTGCAAAGGCGATACCGCCCCCATCTTTGGTTTCTCTGACGACCCCTCAGGCAGCTGCGTGGGGTGCCTAGCGCAGAAGCCAGCGCCGGACCCTTGGGTGCAGGGAGGCCTGGGCAGACAAGCTCTCCGCCCGCCCCAGTCTTGGGGATCGCCCTGGCCCCAAGCTGCCGGCCTCCCTCGGGTTCCAACGTCCAACACGGCTGGATTCTTGGGGCCGCAGCTGCGTGTCCTGGGCCCGGCCCTGCAGAGCCCTCCTGTCCAATCCCACGGTTGGGAAGAGAGAACAGCCCTTCTCGGGAGAGACCCCTTGAGACAGTGAGGACGGGGCACCCACTGGGGCCCCAAACTTTGACTCAGCACACGTCTAGTAAGGCCTTTTGCGTGCCCGGCACCACACGGAAGTTGGGAGTGAAAAGGCAACCAAGACCTGCCCCGCAGAGCTCGGGACCTGGGCGGGGGGGGGGGGGGGGAGGGGCCAGGGAGTGAGAAACCACCACAGCAGGTGACACGCTAGGACAGAGTTGTCTAAGACAGGGCAGGTGACATGCTAAGGCAGAGTTATCTAAGACAGGGCAGGTGACACGCTAGGACCGAGCAGTCTAAGACAGGGCAGGTGACACGCTAGGACCGAGCAGCCTAAGACAGGGTGGTGCACTTTCTCTGTAAAGGAAACATCATATATAATTTCACCTTTGTTGGCCAGATGCCCTCTGTGGCCGCTGCTCAGCCCTGTGGATTGTCCTGTGAAAGCAGCCCAGAAAATCCGTGAGTGACGGGCGTGTCCGCGTCCCACGGAAACGTTCTTTACCCGATGGACAGCTGTCTCTGCGCCCTGCTTTGCCAGCCTCTGCCCTCAGACACTGCCCCAGATGCACGTGAGCGTCCTGGAGCTGTCCGCTCTGCAGAGACTTCCCGAAGGGGGTGGGGGCTGAGCTGGTGCCCGGAGGGTGCACTACTTTGCGACCCAGATGGGGGAGGCCACCGCGGGCAGAACACGGCTGGGCTGGAAACACCTGCCGGGCGCAGCCCTGGTCAGCGGGCGGGGCCGCCTCTGCTCTCACAGCCCCTCCGCCCCACCCCGCGCGGCAGAGAGCCAGATGGGGACAGGAGCTCGTTTTGAAATTCGCCATTTGCTCTGCGAGAGCATTTGGCAACCATCTGCCCCAGGGGTGTGGGACTAATCAGAACAAACATCCTGACCCCGTCCCTAGAGCCCTGCGCTGCCTGTGCTAACCGGGTTTAATTTGTGTCGTGATCATCCTTATCACCCTAACGTTCAGTCCACAGTGGTCGGCATTTGGCCTTCTATTCCCCCCTCCCACCCCCCACGAAAATGCTTCCTCTCTCCCCGGAGAGCGTCTCGGGGCTCGCTCAGCCGACGGCCAAGCCACACACGTGTGCTTCTTCCCCGAGTGTTGACAGTGGCCGGTGGGGACTGGAGGGGCCGAGAACTGGGGCAACGGGCTGGAAGGACAAGCGAGGTACCACCCACCCGTTCCGTGTTCAAGGACTGGCGTCAGGGAATCGCTGCTCGGCCTTTCTGAACACACCAGGAAGTGCAAGAGCAAGAAGCTAAACAGTGGATTGGAAAGCTCCGTTGTGAGTTTCTAAATCCTATTTCACCTGCGTGGGATTAAGCACCTATGGATGCTTACTCCGAGAGAGTAACTCAACATGATTTGATAACTACCACTGATCCATCTGGACCCACGCTTCAGGGGTGGGGTTTCACCAGCAGCCTTTGAAAAATCTGTGATTCTCATGGCCGGCCGCGGTGGCTCACGCCTGTAACCCTAGCACTCTGGGAGGCTGAGGCGGGAGGATCGGTTGAGCTCCAGAGTTCGAAACCAGCCTGAGCAAGAGCGAGACCCTGTCTCTACTAAAAAAAAAAATAGAAAGAAATTATCTGGACAACTTAAAATATATAAAAAAAATTAGGCGGGCATGGTGGTGCACGCCTGTAGTCCCAGATACTCGGGAGGCTGAGGCAGGAGGATCGCTTGAGCCCAGGAGTTTGAGGTTGCTGTGAGTTGAGCTGATGCCATAGCACTCTAGCCCAGGTAACAGAGCGAGATTCTATCTCAAAAAAAAAAGTGTATGTTTCTCAGAGTGGCATCTCTGGGCCAATGGCATCAGCATCACCTGAAAACTCGCTGGAAATGCGAGTGACCCGTCCCCAGCCCTGCTGGTGCAGGGGCTCCGGGGAGGAGGCCGGGGAACCTGCTTTGCCGAGCTCCCAGGTGGCCCTGACAGTGTCCCAGCTTGAGACCCCTGCCCCAGCCTGCCCGGTGAGCCCGCGCCCTGCCTGCGTGCTCGCCTGAGAAGGGGGAACAGCCAACACGAGCAGCCTCGTAATCAAAATGCTGCGGGTTCCTCCTGGTTCAGCTGAAATTCGCCTTTTCATTCTCTGCGAACAAAGGGCCTGGTAAGAAAACGAATTAAATGAACACAGTTACTAAGGGAGCTATTCAAAGGGAAAAGAGTGTTTTTGGATACCTTATTACATTAATTGTCTATATGCAAATCATTTCTCCTAATCACAAACGAGTCTTTACCGTCAGAGCTGATGCGCCGGGACGCACCGGGAATGCCCAAGTCCGCGCACGGCTCAGACTGGAAGGGGACCCAGCAGTAACGCCCTCCAACGTGGACCCCACTGAAATCCAGGCCATTTCACCCTCACGCTGGCAAGTAGCCTCCTAAGAGCGGGCAGCGGAGCAAAGAAACCTTCATTCCTATTGATAAATTGCCAAGAAAATGCCCACGTCTATTGCCCTTCCGACTCCGGGCCGAGAGCCGCAAGGGCACCTGAAACATAGCGGGGGAACGGGCCCTGCGGTGCCGGGCGCCCTCCCGGACACGCCTGTCGCACGGAGCCGCGGAGAACCTCCGGGCAGGCACATGCAAATAGGCGTGTGTTTTCCTAACCTCATATTGACTTTGGCTTCCAAAATCAATTTTCTTTATTAGCTGATGAATCTCTGCGAAAGACTGGCTGTGCAGAATCTGGATAAATTATTTAAGCAGTAAATTGTTTCCATTCTAGCTGGTAACAGCAGGGAGATCTAACGGTGTGCAGCAGAAGCCTGGGGCCTCGGGGAAGGTCACCCTGAAAGGGAAAAACAAGATCTTCTCTCGAACCCACGAAGGTGCGTCTCTGAGGTCAGAACCAGGCAGGACATCCACACACAGCGGGACTCCGCAGGGCGCTGCTTGCATCGTAGCCTAAATGCGGTTGCCCTGGGCGGCCCTATATGGTGACGGGGCAGGGGAGGGGAGGGAGGGAGATTTATATTTATCTTAAGGAACTGGCCCACGTGGCGGTGGAGCCTTCCCGTCCAGCGGGGAGGAGACAGACACAGCGAAGAGTTGACGTCGCAGCTCCAGATCAACGGCTGCCTCGGGGCAGGTCCCCCCTCTTCTGGGGAAACTCAGTCTTTCTCTTCAGGCCTTCCACTGATTGGACGAGGCCCACCACATTATGGACGGCAATCGGAGTCTCTCAACGTCTGCTGATGTCAATGTCAATTTCATCTACAAAACACCTTCACACAAACCTTTAGAGTACTATTTGACCAAAGAGCTGGGCCCCACAGCCTAGCCAAGTCGACCGGTGAAATGAACCATTCCAAGGGAACTCAGCTGCCTTGGAGCCCATACCTCCTTTGCTGGGAGCCTGGCCCATCCCGTCCTCACGTGCTACTCCCCCACCCACTCCTGGGAACACGGGGTTTGGGTGCAGAGACGGAGCCCTGGGTTTCAGGCACAGATGGCTGAGCCAGGCCTGCCCAGCTGGCTGATCTTCCTGCGCCCACAAACTCACCCCCTGCAAGCCATGGACATGGGCTTTTCCCCTCACCTCCACTCCCGGCCAGCGTGGTTGGTGGATCCAGGGCTCGGCTATAGCCTCAGTGGTCCCTACGTGACCCTACTCTGGTCACATTGTGTGAACCACTGGGAGAACAGCACGTGGGAGATGAGGGGGGAGAGAGAAAATCTGAGAGTGCTTCAATGCCATTAGAACCCCTGAGCTAGAGTGTTTCTATCCTGAGGCTGTGGTTCCAACGTTGGCTCCAGGAGGACAGGGCACAGGTGCCCTCACATCTCCAGCTACAGCGCCTGGAATCATGCCCAGCACATAGTAGGAGCACAAGGATGTATCTGAATGAATGAATGAACCGATGATGCCCCCTTCTTGCTTAAGCCGGTGGGGCATCTGTCACCCGTGGACAAGCACCTGCCCACGTGAAGCTCAGTGTCCCGGGACAACAGGCCGTGGACGCCGCCAAGACTCGTGGTCTCGTCGAACCCACAGGCCATTCTGGTTTTCGATGCAGGTCATAGCTTCGCTCCCTCCAAAGTAAGCGGACGGCAAAAACAAGCCTAGAGCGTTTCCTCCCTTTGTAAGTGACACTGATGTACTCCAGAGTTTGTCCTTGCAACAACCTGCCAAGTTTCCGATGCAAATCAGGTGCTAGCAGCCGAGAGACCTGGCAGCATATTCACGCTCCGGGGCAAGATGACCCTTCGCTGGGCCCGCCAGAGGCACTTTACGCAAGGGCAGGTGATGCTGTGGTTTGATCCAAAGATTCGGAAAGGAGCTAGTTCAAAGTTCTTGCTAAAAGTGAGTTTTGGAATTCTTCTGTGTTGGATACTCGTGAGGAAAGAGAGTTCCCTCATGCCCAACGAGCTGCAGAATTCATTGGCGGAAACGGCAGGGGGTGTTTTAGGGCTCAGTCACCAAACCGTGAAAGGTACAGGGGAGCAAGGGCTCCGAGCACTGGAGATGGGGGGTGTCTGTGGTGGGGAGGTGGAGGGAGCCTGGGTTTGGGGAACAAACTCTGGCGGGCTGATGGCCAAGGGTCACCCGGGATGGGGCCGTCAGCGCTGAGCCCACACAGCCCGGGCCTTGGGGTGCATCTCGGAGGCCCCGCGTGTGGAAGGCAGCGTAGCCCTGCCTCCGTCCCCTCCCACGTAGGCCCATCACTCACGCCAGTCCCCTTCCTCCAGCAGCCCCGGCTGGGGAGGCTGTGCCTGGCTGCCAAGACACTTGTCATTTGTCCCAACTGCAACTCTGTAATAACGACCGCAGCACCAAGGTCCCCAAGCAGCTCAGAACCTCCCGTCTGAAGGGCGTCCCGCAGGGACACGTGATGTCGGGGTACCCTTAGCCAGGGCGAACAGGATGTGGGCGAGGAAACCAGGCCACCCGGCTGGCACGACGACAGTGACAGAGGGGGGTCTCCTCTTTGTGCCCCGAATTTGAGGCTTCTCCCCGAAACCAATTTCATGTCCCTCCTCAGAACATTTCTTCTCTCCAGAAAGGAAACGCTGGGTTCGTTTTCCCCGGAGCTTCGATCTCCCTGTGTCCTGATGACTTTCCTTTCTCTCGACCCAAACTAGACTCTCAAATCACCAAATGATGGCCCAGGTGACAAGCTCTTCCCCAGCTCTGCCAACAGAGAGTGCAAAGAGAGAGATGCCGTCTCTTCTCCACCTGAGTGTACAGTCCCCTGTCGGGGACGCGTCCTGCTGTGTTGCATGGTGACTCTCCGTTGCCAAGTGCCGCCGGCCGTGCACACGGGGCTGACCGTGCCTTTGCCAGAGGGGCCACAGAGCCTCGGTGGGAGGCCAGCGCGGAGCAGGGGTCGGAAGGGAATTCGCGGGCACTGACAGCACCGCTGCAGGGAGCCGCCCGCCGCGGCCCCCGTGGGGAGAAGCCCCCAGAGGTGAGGCTGGGCGAGGCTGGCCAGGCAGGGTGAGGTCATTCACGGAGCTCTAGGAGCGTCAGGTGAGAAGGAGGGACAAAGGTCGCCAGAGAGGCCTGGGGACCATGTGAGGGCCGATTCCAGCCGGAGCGGGCGGCTGAGTTAGTGGGAAGCAGCTGAGTGGACGCTCGCGAAGACTACGCTGCTTTGCAGATGGTGTCGGTGAAACTTTGTCAACTGCCATCCCCTCTGTCTCCACCGCTGTGCCATAGGACTCCCGTAGCGGCCTCCACCTGCAGGGGACTAGGTGGTCCTGGACCCAGAAACCGGGGTCGGCTCGTTGGCCACCTGGCGAGGGGGAACCGTCACGCGTGTCTCCGCTGAGGACGATTCACGCGGCGGCCCCATCTCCTCCCGCGTCAGGGAGCCTCTGCCAGCTCCCCAGAGGGTCGCCTGTGACCTGAAGGTCTGTGGAGCTGCCAGCTGCAGCCTGGCAGGGACCGGCTGTCCGTTTCCCAGGGGAGCCCGCAGGCTGCCCGGCCCGGCTCCTGCAGACAGCTGCGGCGCGGGGCCGGGTCTGACAGAGTGGATGGCGATGGTGGAGGGAGCCGCGCCAGGCAGCCCGCGGGACTCGCCTCGGTGCTCCCTGCATGCTCAATGAGCCTCTGTCCCGTGCTCAGGCATTGACACCCATGCGTGGAACTGCCCACCGCAGAGCTGCCTGGGGGGACCGCGGCGCTCACCCTTGGCGGGGTCACAGGTCTGATTCATTAATGCAATAATGCCACATGCCTGGCGTCGCCCGGATCACCGTGTTTTTCTCGGGATGGATGACTGATGCCGTGTGGGTTAAAGTTTAGAATATTTAGCCTTGTCTCTCTCACTTCGTAGACTCCCCTACCCTGTTAGACTGTCTTCGTCGGCACCTGCCTTCATCACGTATAACCCGTGTCTACACTCTCTCCTTAGGAGCGCTGACTGGGGCACTCCCTGGAGCAGGAGTCTGCAAAGAGCTCCGAGCGTATCCCCTCCGCAGCGGAGCTCGCTTCTGTGGCCGGCTTTTTGCAAATAGAAGCAGCAGTGGGGGCTGCTCCTTGCGCTTCTTGGGTGGAGAGACGGGAGCATTCACTGAGATGGTCCCAGCGAGCTGCCTCCGCCGGCTACTGACCCCAGCCCTGGGCTCCTGGTGGGGCCACACCTCATGCACCAGCGACTCACCTTCTGCCGTTCCCCAGGTTGGGGCAGGAGGGAGCTCGCTGCCTCCCAACTCACCCGCTGCCCTCCCTGTCCCCAGACAGGCGCCCTGTTGCCAAAACACGCACAGACAGACAGACAGACAGTGCCAGGGCCCCAGGCCATCTCAGAGCGGCCTCCGAGCCTCACTTGCAGCCACCAGACAGCAGGGCCGGGACAGGTGCCTGCCGCCTTCCTTGGGAAAAACACTTCACGTTTAGAAACAACAAGGCTTTTGACTGTGCGGACGGAGGGGAAGAGGCGGCTCGCCAGAAGTGGCAATTAATACGCCTAACTTCTCCATCCAAAGCTGTTGCAAATCCGTCTCAAGCTGTTCCTCACTGAGCTCGTCGGCATTAAGAACGTTGGTGTTTAAAGCCAAGGTGGGGCAGACCCTGCGGACGGCGGGGGCCAGGGGGTGCCCCGTCCCCCGCACACACTCTACTCGATCTCGTGATTCTCCCAGCTCAGGGGTCGCAAACCGTGGCCGCGGCCAAATGCGGCCCACCACCTGTTTCTGTGCAGCCTGCGAGCTAAGAATGGCTTTTACATTTTTAAATAGTTGGGGGGAAAAAAAATCAAAGGATAGATGTTATTTTGTGATATGTGAGAATGATATGAGAGTCAAATTTTAGCATCCACAAATGGAGCTTCACGGGAACGCGGCCACGGCTCGTCCACGTCCACGCGGCCTCTGGCTGCTTTTGCGCTGCCACAGCGGAGCGGAGCAGTGGCGAGGCCATGGCCAGAGAGCCCAGAGAGCTCGCTCTGCGGCCCGGTGCGGGGAACGTGCTGATCCCTTGTTTAGAGAAATCGTAGTGTAGGAAGGAACCGGGAGAGGGTGTTTGGGACGCTGCAGCCAGAGTTTGGCTGGGATGTGAGTTTGTAGATTCAATTCACCCTTGAAGCCCAAACCCGGGTGTCAGCAGGGCCACCTTCCAAAGGCGCAAGAGGAGGATCCTCCTGACTCCGCTAGCTGTGGTGGCCCCGGGCATCTCTGGGCTTGTGGCCGCGTCACTGCAGTCTCTGCCTCTGTCATCACAGCGCTGTGTCCTCTGTCTCTCGGTTTCTTCTCTTCCTAAAATGCTTGTCATGGGACTTAGCACCGGCCCACATCCAAGGTGCTGCCACAGCAAGATCCTTTACTTATTGTTCTTTGCAAAGGCCTTTTTCCCCCCAAATAAAGTCCCCTTCACAGGTTCACAAGGGTTAGGAGGGGGACATACCTTTTGGGGGTGACATGCTGAGGAGCAGAGAGCTTTGTCCCGTGTGAGAGCTTTGTCGCCATTGTTTCTGCTCCTGGGGCCACTGTCCTTCCCGGGGTACTGTCCCCACCGTGGCTGGCAGCCTTTGGACAAAAATGTCCCAGCCAACACTTCCTCCAAGTCCAGGCGCTATAACCGGATCAGCAGAAACCAGCCAGGGCCCCGTGCGCAGAGCACTTAGGCGTGTTCAGGGCAGCCCATTGGAAATATTTCGCTCACAGCGTCTCGTGGTGCCGTGTCTCGCTCAACACGGGGATGTGATGGAGACACAGGCAGACACTGGGGCGGTTTCAAGCCCAACGCCCACCCTCTGCGCAAGTCGCAGGGGCCCTGCTGGGGCTGCTGTAGTGGTGGGGTGGGGGGCATATTGATCTGGGGGTGTCCTGGAGAAGGCTGGGCACCGTGCACACATACACTCGCATGCACACGCACCCACCCGTGACCTTGGGAGCTCCCCTGGCCCCTCATCTGCAGAGTGGAGGTTTATCTCTGACCAGCACAGGGGGCCCAGCTCAAGATGCGTCCCCAAAGGCATGACTCCTCCAGGACAGACACTTGTGCCCCTCAGCTTTGGATGTCCGGAGCAGACAAGGGCCGCAGGCTCAGAGCCAGGCCTTCTGCTCCCAGGGACCTGTGGGGAGGCGCCTGCTCCGGCCGGCCCCTCTTCAGGGACGAGCCCGGGGTCGGCAGCACCATGGAGAGCTCCCCACAGCAGCCTCTCTGCAGCCAGGCCCGCTCTCCCTCCTCGCAGGGGCTGCTGCTTTTCTCCAGAAAGCCATTTTGCTGGGAAAAGAGCTCATTTATCGACCGGGTAATAGAAAGTCTGCCTGCTTTGCTTCATAGCTTTATATGCAAATTGCGTCTCGATTGTTAAACCTGCCTCCCTCTCCCCATCAAGTTCAATGAGCACCGCCCAGCAAAGCAGGCCCCGTGGGGGACAGTGGAGGGCCCCTGCCATCCCTGGATACTAAGGGAGCAGCTCTGGGCCCCCCGACACCCAGCTGAATGGGTGAGAGGAGGGCTGGGTGCGGGAGAGGAAGGCATTGCCTGGGGGCGCCCTTCTACAGACAGAGTGGGCTGAGCTGTTGGGGTGCAGCACAGGGCTGGGGTCAGAGGCCCAGCTTGGGCACATCCGGGCCGTCCATCTAGCCGGTTCCCGCCCACTGTAGTCTCACATTTCCCAGCTGTAAGGGGAAGACTGGGACAGGGGCCATTGTCACCGTCCTGCTCACCTCCAAGGTCTGGGATGCTCTGTCCATGCACCTGTTCATTCCCTCACTCACCTGTGCTGCCTGTGCCGGCGCCTTCGGGACAGGGAGGTGAAGGCGGGTCTGCAGGAGGTGGATGGGACCCCAGAGGCCAGCCATGGGAGAGGTGCCATCAGGGAAGGTGCTCCTGGGGTGTCTTCACTGTCCCCACCTGTGTGGGGGCCCTGAGGACTCTGACCATTTTTCTGTCTTGCCCCAATTTCCTCCTAAGAGGCCTGGCGAGTCCCTCCTACAGTAGACACAATCTCCTTGAACGAGCTTTTGTTAGCCGGGTGGTATGTGGCTGCCTTCTCGGCCTGACTCTGGGGTGGGATCACGTGACAGAGCCAGGAGCCTCCTGGCAGACTCCGCCCCGACTCTCGCAACTTTCCCCTGACTCCAGGTCTTGAGACAAAGCTTGTCTCTTCAACCAGTTGCTACCTAAACAGCCTCTAAAACCCATGATGACTCGTGTGCCCCCAAGTCTGGAGGCCACAGCGACGCATGCCACCCATGCACTGATTCATGGTTTTACCTGGAATTCCTGCCCCCAGGAACATGGGAAACCAACCGCAACCCTGCCCCCTGGGGCCAGTCCCCCAGGACCTCCTGACACTGCCGAGTCAATAGTTGCACAAATTGCTGCCGTTGCCCCAGTTGCACATACTTGCCCCAGAACGCACCTCTTTAAATTATTTCAGAGTTTGGGTTTTTTTTTCTACCGACACCCTGAAATGCAATGACAAATCCTGACCCGTCTCCCCATCTCTGGTCTCTGGTCTCTGGTCAGACGTCTGCATCCCCCAGTCCCACCGTTCCCCCCAAACCCCCGCTTCCTCCTCGTCTCTGCCCAAGTGGCTCCAGCCCCTCTGACGCTCAACGTAACTTCTCCACGCTCTCCTCCTGCTCAGCCCTCCCGAGCCCTCGCTCCGGGGCCAGCTCTTGCCTCCAGCTGAGGGAGGCCACGCCGCTTCTGTAAAGGGACCGAAAGCCAGACTTTCCTCTGCACAGACTGCGTGGCCTCTACTCCACTCCGCTGTTGGAGCTCGAAAGCCACCACCGTACGTCCATGAATGGGCACCGCCGTGTCCCGACAGAACTTCAGAGTCGGGCACTGAGATGGGAGTTCCATAGAACTTTCATGGTTCGTGAAAGAAGTTTACTTTTGGTTTCTTTCTCAGCCGTCTAAAAATGTAAAAGCCATTCTCTGCCCACAGGCTATACGGCAACTGGCAGGGGCTACACCTGGCTGCAGCCTGTCCACTGGCTTAAAACAGCCCCCCGTGCAGGGCTGCACCACCCCTTCCACACCCAGACCCCCCCCACCTGTGTGTCCCACAGCTCTGTCACCTGTGTATCCACAGCTCTGTCACCTGCGTCCACCTGACTCTGCTATAGCTGTCCATCTCCACACGTCAGCACGGCCTGGCCGCCCCGCCAGGACAGCAGAGCAGAGCCGGGGACAACTAACTACCCGTGACATGCACCTGCCCCATCCCACCCGCCTGGGACTGCAGGGGACACTGGGTGTCCTCAGGGACTCGGGCACCTTGATGGGCCAGGCGGTATCGAGAAAGACAGAGAGAGGGTGGCCGGGAAGCCGAGAGGCTGACCTCTCGACCAGACACAGACACAGACTTGGGAAGTCACAGTTCCCAGTAATAGGGACTGGGGTCACTCTGGACCACAGGCTTCTTCTCCTCTCGCCAGGCAGACCCTAAAGTGTTGCCTGAGCCGGGAGGTCTGGCTCCCTGTCTGCCTGGGCGGGGGTCAGTGGTCCTCATTCACAGTCCGTCACGTCGCAAGGCCCATCGGGCCGGCAGAGGAGCTCCCACACGTCGGGAGTGGCCGTGCCACTGCTGAGGAATCCCAGAAGTTTCTGGACTGTCTAACCCACACCTTTCGATTGGACAAAAAGTCTGTACATTTGCCTCTAAGTTCCGTTTTGAAGGTGACTTGCCGGGTCTACTGCCGTCACTCCCATCCAGAACGCGTTCTGCCCCCGGATGTTTGGTGGTGTCTGAGACGCCTTTGCTTGTCACACCGAGGGGAGGTCAGGGGTGGTGACAAACACCCTACAGTGCATGGGACCGTCAACCGCGCCGGGGCTGAGCAGCTCTGCTCTGCACACCCCTCTGGGCTTGGGCAGGCCCTCGGAGCGAGCAGGTCTCCTCCCCGGCGGGTCACATGGAGACTGCGGTCAGAGCCGTGTCTGTGGTCCAGGCCTCTGCGGCACTTCTGTCCTTTTCCAGAAACGCCGACTGTGCAGGAGCGTGGGGGCCACGGAGGCCTCCACCCCGGCGGGCAGAGGCAGCTGGTTGGGCCGGAACGCATTCGCGCCGTCCCCAGCGCCTGGCGGGTCCCCGATGAGCAAGGCGCCTCCAGGTCCTTGCGAAAGACACACACGCTGCCCTCTGACCCCGCGGCACTCGGAAGCGGGGCTGTCCCGGGAGTGTGAACGCTTCGCTGGTTTGCAGTAGCTTCTCTCGCACCTCCCTCAGCTCAGGGCGGTAAAAATAGCGGGATCGCGACATCAACACGGCTCTCCTTGCGAGAGCCGCCCAAGGGCAGCGCTTTGAGAGTTCCAGGCTGTGCTCTTTGAAATCAACACCAGGCTGAGGCCCTGCTCCCCTCCTCGCCCCCACAAAAGGCCTCCTTTCCCTGCGATTTTATTATAAATTCATAATCCATAGCTCCATCTCAGGTATTTTCTAAATTCCTGTGTCTTTTCCGTTAGCATCATCCCACGGACGTGATAGGCCCCAAAGCCCTCGCTCCATCTGGGGGGCCCGTCCACACTCGTCCTCTGTCCCTGCGGCCTGCCTTGTCCTCGCCTTTCCCCAGTGAAACGCAAGGTGACAAGCATCAAGCATCGCAGTTCCCTTCCTGAGGAAGGACAGGTGCAGGCCTGGCCTTCGCCTGCAGAGCACACGGGGGGGCCAGTCTGCACCCCCCGCCCAGGGCGCGGTTCTCCTCAAACCAGCCCCGACCCACCTCTCGGCAGAGGCCAGGCACCCACATTCTGCCCCGTGCCCCTCCTGCCCGCTCGGCGCAGGCACCTGAAGGTGGTCACCTGCCATCGTCACCTGGTGGACAGCACCACGCTGTCCCCAGAGTCGGAGCTGGGAGATGCGGAGGTCCGGGCTGGTCAGCCGTGGATGAGTTACACTGACGGTGCACCTGCCTGTGGGCCACGCAGGAGCAGGTGGAGGGGCAGAGGGGACCAGGGGGGCCCGGGAGAGCCCAGGGGACCTCAGTGTAGAAACCCCCATGTCGCTGACAGCCCCGGGCACAGCCCTGCCAACTCCGAGCCACACAGGTGACTTTCCGACCTTGACTGCAGCCTGAGCCCTGACCTTTGGCCCCAGAAAGGCAGGTCAAATGGCAGCTTTGGGACTTAGTAGAGCCAGGCCACAGTCCGCGAGAGTGATCTCAGGCAAGGAGGCCCGGACGTCTGGCTGCTCCTACAGGAAGTGGGGTGACAGACGGGGTCATAGTTCACATTCTAACTCCCCATGATGTCAGGAGGCTCCCAGGAGGGGACGGTGCTGAAATCATCTTGCACCAACGAGGATCTCTGAGAGAGAAGGGACTCTTATCACCGCGAGTCCAGTCTCTGTGTCCCGCTTGAGAATCTGCCGCTAATCCGTTCAACGGCCCTTGCCGGTGGTACCTCGTCAGCGTTAGGGCTGGAAGCAGAGTCCTGACGCCACAGTTCATGGCACCTGTGACTTTCATCTCAGCCGCATCGCCGGAAAGGGCAAGGTACGGGTGTCCCCCCTGTGCTCTGCGTGCTACCTGGCGAGTCTCTCCTCCTGCCGGGGGCGATGCACCTCCATCCCGCCCTCCCCAAGAAAGGCGGTTTGTCACGGGCCCCTCGGGTGACAAAGAAATGACAGAGGGGCCTGCCCGGGTGCTCTGAGCCCCGGAGCCCTTGCGCCACACGGCCCGAGGGGGCCCGGTCTCCTCGCAGCTGTGCCTGGCGGCCCTGCCGGGGTTGGACGCGGCAGGAACGAGCGTGGCCAGTGCAGATGGGGGGTGGAGACCGCCCGCCCGCCCGCCCGTGGGGGTGCGCCAAGCCAGCCCGCCTGCCACGGACCCACGCGGGACGGGCAGAGGCGGCAACGCAGCCCGCTCCGCTCCACCGGCCCCCTGCCGTGCCTGCCCTCCTGCGCCCCGCTTGTCTCTTGTCTCGTGACGTGCTCTGGGTTCACCCGTGTTGTCACAAGCGGCAGGGTCACTCTCCTTTTCAAGGCCACATGCTGTTCCGTCGTAAGCGTGCACCACGTTTCCGAAATCCATCCGTTCACTGACGGACGTTCCGGCTGTTTCCGCATCGTGGCTGCAGTGACATGCAGGATCTAAAACACTCAAACCCCTCGGAGCAGGGAACGGAAGGGGGTCGCGGGGCGGGGGCGGGGCGGGAGTTGCTGTCTGCTGGTGTGAAGCCCCAGTTAGGCGGCGGGTGTGTCCTGCTGACCCGCTGCGAGTCACGCCTGTGTGCAGCGACCTTCATGGGACACGCAGAGCGCTGTGCCGAGAGCGGATCCCACGCTGTGTTCTAACACAACAAAAAGAAAGAGAGAAAAAGAAAAGGAAAGAGACTCGCCCAGCTCACGGCAGTAACGTCCAGGGCTCCGCTCCTCCCCCGTGGTCCTGGCACCAGGCACCTGCGTCAGCTGCTGGCCGACCCTGGAAGCTCCAGCCCTGGCAGACCCTTCCCACCCCCCCCACGAAGTCCGAATCACTTTACCTGGTAGCGGCGCTGCACTGTCAGAGACACAGGCACGTCCAGCGGGAGCACACGTGTTTAGAAACACCTGATCCTCAGAGGGTCCACGCCCACTGGGTCAACACTTGAGCCGCCCCGGCGCGGACTCACTTAGGAAAATGTTCCTGTACTGACGAAACAAATGCCCACCTGTCCAGAGAGCGAGGCCTCAGCTTTAGTGAGGGGACCCACCTGTCAGCCCAGAGCACCTGTGGCACGCCCGGAAGCACGCACCTTGCGCCCGCGGTCGGGGGTATCCGTGTCACCCCAGGCTTTTGCAGGGCATGGCGCCCACGGCCGCTCATCTGCATAAATGCTCAGGAAAGGCTGAATATTCATGACATGCAAATCGCAGGAGGTGAAGCTGCCACCATTCACCTGCTGTCCCGTCTCACTTCCTCCAACTCGCCCGGGCACCGAGCGTCCTCAGGGTGGACACGTTTTCCCAGGGCTGAAGCTGTCACGGGGACGATGGCCGAGACCCAGCCCGGCATCTGAGGAGAGCTGTCTCCAAGGCTTTCCTGCTTCCCTGGGAAGGACGGTAGCCAATGACGCCTTAGTGGGAGGAGGCCAACTGATGTTTCTAACAGAGGGTCCCTCGCAGCCACTGTCAGAAGCTGAGTGGCTTTTCTCCACCTCTTGTCATTTGTCACTTTGTCTTCCTTATCACACTTTATACCTTTAGGGCCAGGAAGGTGGAAAGCCCTGGAGGGAACGTGCCACCCCTCACTGTTCTGCCCCCAGTTCATCTCTAGGGGGTGTGGGGACAAGGACAGGAGACCCAACAGCTCGGGACTGTGGCTAGAGCTGCTCACAGGTGGCAGCCGGCCCCACGGCACGAGAGCTGCGCCCTTGTGGGCCCCGTGCTCAGCGGGCTGTGCCTGCCCCTGGTTTGACGCTCTGCTGTGGCCATCGTGAAATTCCTAAAGAGATGGAGCGAAGAAGGGCCCTGCAGTTTCCTTTTGCTCTGCAGTTTCCTTGTCTTAGCCTGCTCTGGCTGCTCTAACAAAGTCCCCTGGACGAGGTGGCTAACGAGCAGTTGGAATGTATTTCCACGGTTCCGGAGGCTGGAGGGCCAAGGTCAGGTGCCGGCAGGTCGGGGTCTGGTGAGGCCCCTTCCTAGTGCACAGCCGGTGCCTTCTCCCTGCATCCTCACGTGGTAGACGGGGCTGTCCTGTCCCTCGGCCACCTTTATAAGGACACTAGTATCAGTCCCAAGGGCTCCACCCTCATGACCTAATCCCCTCCGAAAGGCCCTGCCTCCTGAAACCATCCTCTTGAGGGTTGGGCTTTCAACACAAGAATTTGTGGGGACACAAACCTTCAGTCCACTGCAGCCCTGGGAGTTAGGTCTGTGGCCCTGGTTAGGGGGCCTGGACTGCACCCACCGAATGTGACGGGGACCCCCCACGTCTGGAGGTGCCGGGGAGCAGTAACCAGCTTCAGTAGGCTCCATCTGCCTCGAGTGTTGGAAACTGCAGCACCACTGAGCACGAGGACCCCTCGTGACAACCTGGAGGTCTGCCCTCCTGGCCTGGGAGCCGGCCGGTGACTCCCATCCCCAAGGAGACAGTGGAAGTAACAGGCACCGTTCTCACCTCTGCAGCCGCAGGTTGCAGAACCTGAAATAAACAGTGGAGTCATCAACACTTATGCAAATGCCACCTACCAGAGTGCCAGGACCATGACTCGGGTTCTGAAGGGGAGTAGCCAGGGCCACCCAGAACTGCACTGGCTTTGACTTGTCATTCTTACTTTATGCATTAGGAGAATAATGTTAATCTTATATGCAGTCCTAACCTAAAGTTTCCCAGTCTGTCCCCTAATGTCCTTTACAGCTTACTTTTGAAGTCCAGGCTCTGATCAAAGATCACGCATTGCCTTTAGTGGACGTGTGTCTCTGTCTAGTTTAGTATGGAACAGCTTCCTTGCCCTATTTTTTATTTTATTTATGTTTGATGATCGACGTTTTGGAGCATGCGGGAGAGACGGCTGTTTTGTGGAATCCCAATAACTGGATCCGTCTGCTTGTTCCCCAACATTAAATTGGGGTGAGGCATTTTTGTCCATGTACACACGATGTCACTTGGTCCCAGTACCAGTCAGAGTGGCATCGCCTGACCTCTGCGTCGAAAGGCACCTTTGCTGTGGGTGATCACAGGGACCCCGAAGCCAGCACCTGGGGTACCTGTGAGTCAGCTCAGGCAGCTGCACAAACAATAACATGCACTGGGGGCCTTAAACAGCAAATACTTATTTTATTTTATTTTATTTTTACATAGCTGGAAAGGGGATGCCCAAGATCAAGGTGCCCGTGGGGCTGGTTCCCTCGGGGACCCACAAACCGTTTCCCATGTTCTCACAGGGTCTTCCCTGTCTGCACATCCGTGTCCCGGTCTCCTCCTCGTGTAAGGGCACCAGTCACACCGCATGAGTGCCCACCCTAACGGCCTCGTTTTAACTGAATCACCTCTTCGAAGCCCCTGTCTCTAAATATAGCCACGTTCTGGGGTCCTGGGGTCAGGGCGTCAACAGACGGATTTGGGGGAGGAGAACAGTCTAGCCCATCACAACCCTCAACTTGTATCCAAGAGTTCAGCGCATTGATGGCCCTGCTTGCATCTTCTAGTCCAGTAGTGGCTGCAAATAGCCAGGTTCTAATCCCATCGCTGCCCCGACACCTGTTAGCTCTTTGTTTTTTCCTGTAAAGAACTGTCCATCCACCACCCATCCCAGAAGACTTTCTGAGGACCACTATGGATAGGAAGATTTTTTTAATCTCAATGTCTTATCACCATCACCGTCTCCATCCTCTCTGCTGCTCACGTCACCCCACACTGGGCCGGCAGGACCCCACGCAGTGGAGGCCGCGTGTCCTTCCACTCACCGGCTTGCTCAGGAGCAGGAAGGTGAGCCGGGGCCCCCGAGTCCCCCCCTGTCCTGGGCTCGGCCATTTCTCCAGCGAGCTCTGTCCCCGCTAGTGGGAAACAGGATGGAGAAACCAAGATCCGGGCCCTGGGGTCTTGTTCTGTTCTGTTCTGCTTCCAGGGCCTCCCAAGGCCACATGTTTTTCAGGGAATCAGTGGGTAGAACTTGGATGTTCAGAGCTCTTTAAACCAGGTTCTATAAAAAGTCTCTTACGAAAGAATTAAAATACGCTCGAGGCCACGTCGTGTTGTACATGGAGGAGGATATTAAAGGCAGAAGGAAAACAAAGTCTCGACATGGAGAGGAGCCGGTGATGGGCCCCCAGGAATCGTTGCTGAGGCTAAATGTGTTTGAAATCTGACAAATTTTCCGATAAAGAGTCACCGCGTCGTGATTTCTGCACGCTCAGAAACGGCTGTAAGCGTTTCTCCCGAGGTGGAGCCGGCAAGTCCGTGGAACAGAGCGGAGAGAAGGTGGGAGAAGGTGGCTGACAGGCAGGAAAGGGGGGCTGTGGGATTTGGTGTAGGCCAGCACAGAGCAACAGTTTTGGGGAGACGCAACCCTGGTTGCCTTACGGAGTGATGGGTTTCGAGTCACGGGCGATGGCCCCAGAAGGAGGTGTCACCGTCACTAGCTGTGGTGGCATCATCTTCAGATGTCCTCCCGAGGCAGCTACGCCCCACCCCGCGTGTTCCCCGAGCTCAGTGACACAGCTTCTCGGCGCCACGTGCCTGTCCGCGTTGCCCCCTGCACGCTTGTTCCTCGAGGCCTACAGATGGGCGTCTCCCCTGGGCCAGGCCTGCGGGCGTGGAGAAGAACACGTGAAGCAAATGCAGCCCAGTTCAGCCTGCGCGGAGCATGGAGTCCAGTGGGGTAGAGACAACCCCTACGTGACGCTTAATAAAAACAGGTGCTACCAAGAGGGCCGGTGGCCACCAAGCCCAAGGGCCGGGTGCTGGAGCGAGTCGTAACTACGGGGAGGTCTAGGGGCAAGACAGATCTGGGGAGGGGACAGCAAGGGTCCCAGTAGGACGAGTAACTGCGCCAAGGCCTGGAGTTGGGTGCAGGAGGTGGAGTGTGAGAACCACGAGAGACAAAAGCAGGCTGCGCAAGGACAGCAGAGAAAGGAAAGGAGCGGATAACGGGAAGGGACAGGGGCTGGTTTGTCATGGAGTGACTTTTAGAAGCCGGTGGAGGGTGCTGGGTAGACACCTACCCCCCACGTCCAATATCCACCCCTCGAGGAGGGGTCTTCCTTTAACAAGCCCGACCTCCTTCCGTGGACTGAATTGTGCCCCCAAAATCCACATGCAGGAGCCCTAACCCCCAGTGTGCTGGTGTTTGGAGGCCGGGCCCTTGGGGGGTGATTGGGGTTAGAGGAGGTCATGAGGGTAGGGCCCCGTGATGGGATCAGTGCCCTGTAAGAGGAGGACAAGAGGCCAGAGCTTTCTGTCCACCACGCAAGGACACAGTGAGGAGGCGGCTCTCTGCACACGAGGAAGAGAGCCCTGGACAGACACCAACTCCGCTGGCACCTTGACCTTGGACTTCGTAGTCTCCAGAACTGTGAGAAGCACATGTCCCCGTCCGTGACATTCTGTCACAGCAGCCAAATGGACACTCCCTGCTCTAAGCATGCTCTGCGTCTCCAGGCCTTGAGATTTAGGGGGCAAGCTCTGCCTGCAGGGTGGGGGCCACCTGTGACGGGGCGGGCGACTGTCCACTCTGGAGTGCGCTAGCTGGGAGCCCCGCTGTTGTCCTTCACCTAAGGTGTGGCCTCCAGTGTGACCCCGAGTGACGGAACTGGCATTTCGGACCCCATCTGACTGACCTCTTGTTTGTTTCAGAATTTTTCCTACAACTAAGTAGGGACAGGGGTGCGACCCTCCCGTCTCCCAGCCTGGGGGCAGCGTACGACTAGACGTGGCCGTGTTGTACGAAACAGGAGGGAGGGCGCAGCCAGGGTGCTGGTGGAGCAGCTGGGAGGCTCTGGCCGTCCAGGTGAGACCTGGGGCTGGCGGTGATGGGTGGCGGAGAGAGTGCAGGTGAGTCAGGGGGTGCTCGGGACGCCAGTGGGAAGCGCTTGGTGGTATTGGCAGTAGGTGGGGGAGAAGAAGGTCTCGGACAATTCTCGCCATTTGGTCGAGACGCTCCCTGGAGAGAGAGCACCCTGGCGTGTGGGCCGCCTGGGGCTGGGAATAGGGGATGAACGCAGTCGGCCCCCTTTGCCCTGACAAGCACGGGCAATCAACAGGTCAACAAGTCAACTGCTTACCTAATCGCTGGTGACGGCTGTTCTGAAAGACAGCGGAGACTCGAGGTGGGTCTGTGCCGCGGAGCCCAGGGTGCCTTGGAGACGTCAGGGAGGAGCCCAGGTGGCCCCGAGGTGCCTGCTCACGCCGAGTCCTCCCCTTACTCGCTCACCTAAACTGAACTCGGGGCGCAGAGCATTGCTTCCATCTGGTAAAGGTCAAGGGTGATGTCTCCCTGGAAGTGGGAGCCACTCCGAGGATGGGACACTGGGGGTGTCCCGGGGCACTGGGCGCCTGTTCAGTGGGGCTCAGGCCACTTGAGGTGACGTCGCTTAAAGGGAAAACGTCCCTTCGAGGTTCAGCCTAATCGGCACCACTGGTGGCTCTTTAACCTGAAACTCCATTGTGGAACCACAGATGTATTTTGTTTTACTTTGTGCATATTTTCCCTGACAGATATTTCAGATAAGGATGGAAGATAGTGGGTAGGAAGCAGGTCTGATGGCCCCTAGCAAAGAATCACCCGAACCCACACACGTGCTGAGTGCTGAGTATGTTCTCAGCACTTTACATAGATTACCATATAAATTAGCAAATGTGTGTATGTGTATATACTTGTGTGTGTGTGTGTGTGTGTGTGTGCGCGTGCATACATAAAGCACAATTATCCCTATTTCCAGATGTGGAAACCTGGGCACAAAGAGGTGAGTGAGTCAGACCCTGCTATGGTCTGAATGTTTGTGTCTCCCCCACCATCAGTGCGTTGGAAGCTAATTCCCGCTGTGTTGACACTGGGAGCTGGCTGGGTCCTGGGGCAGAGCCCTGTGAACGGGATCACAGAGGAGGCCGAGGGAGCCAGCTGTCCCCGCCCACCACGTGAGGCTGCAGGGAGAAGCCACCACCCAGGAAGCAGAGACTGGGCCTCCCAGACACGAACCTGCAGTGCCCTGGACTTCCCGCTTCTGGAACCGCCGGACGGAACGTCTGCTGGTGGGAAGCCCCCGGCCGAGGGAGTTTTGTTACTGCCGCCCGCACGGACAAACACACCCCCCTGGTGGGTGGCAGAACGTGATTTAGAGCCAGTTTCTGCAGAGTCCGTGCTCTTACCTGGCACTGCTGTGCTCCTCTAACGACCAGGTGGCCGGCAGCTGTGTCCAATCAAGTGTCCTGAGGACGCTGCCTGGCAGGTGCCCGACGAGAGACACATGGATGCACTTACGAAATCGTCTCTTGAGTCCGCCCCTCACTGCCCGGTGGCCTCAAGGTCGCCCTAACCTTGGAGATGTGACTCCTGACATCCCCTCCAGCCAGGTGTGAGGGTGGGAAATAAGCATATCTTAGCATCAACGCCCGGGGAATCTCACGTGGTACGTTCTCCACCTTAGCTGCAGCCCAGCAGGGAAGCTTTCACAAGTTCTGCTCACTGTCCCGGTGGGGGCCATCGGTGGTCTCCCCTGATCGGATGTCTAACCAACCCTTCACGGTGGCGCTTCGGAGTCCTGGCCCACCCCCGCATGGCCTGGAGTTCCGACAGTGTCACCAAAGCTCGCGAGGCTCTCGGCGTGGAATCCCAGCGCCTCGAGGCCGGCGGGAAACACACTCCGCGTTAACGCTCTGATTTAATAATTTCCTCCAGGACATCACAGAAGGCCAACTTCCTGTCCCTGCACGTTGCCAGGCCTGGGGTGGACACTCGGCTTACTTGTGCAAGGCTGATGGACAAACGTTTGCACGCGGCTCACGTCTGTGTTCGCCGCAGGGCGCACAGCGATGAACGGAGCCAGCAGAGCCGCGCTCTCACGGAGATTTGCTCTCGGATGGGACGCCGACGGGACGCAGATGAGCGGAGCCAGGCTGGACACACAGCCAGGCTGGACACACCCGGCGACGAGCGCTTCGAAGTGGAGGAAGGTGCAGCCAGGGTGCAGCACCGCGCAGGTGGGCAAGAGCGGGGTCTTTGGAGAGAAGATCCGAGGAAATGGCGTCTGAGCACAGAACGCAAAGACTCAAGGGTGCACCTGTGCAAACCTCTGGGGACAGGAGGGGCTGTTCCCAAGGGCAGGGAAGGGCCGCTTTCGGTCTGATTGTTGAACACCCTCATTTCGTATCTCCCGGATGCTTCTAAATTCCTGGAGGTCATGGCTTTTTCTGAGGTCTGCTTTTTGTAGTAGTCCTTGTTAGCACGCTTCGAGAAGAACCATCATGGATTTGGGAAATGATCCAGGAGTGTGAATCTGGACGGAAGTGCAGGCAGCGGGGGGGCCCTGAGGTGCAGCTGGCGTCTGACACACACGGAGGTAGCGTGCGGAGGCCCAGCCCGTGACCGGGTCTAGCTCTGGGAAGCTGCAGGGGGAATTACACGGCAGCGGGTCTGCTGGCGTTGGGTCCGCTGCAGTGGAGACAGAGTCCAGGTGACTGAGACATTCGTGCAGGTCCCTGCTGGGTGGGTAGAGGTTACACCAAGTTAATCCCGACAGCTGGACGGGCCCCAGGAGCCACGGTGGAGAATGATACGGAACAGGATGCACAGATGACGGCAGCTACTTCTGAATCGGGATGAATCCGTCTGGTCATCACAAAGCTCAGGCAAAAACGGCGCCTCTGTGCGCTGACAGCTTCGCAGGATGAAACCGGACATGTTGGCGAATCGCATCGCTAGTGCAGAAGAGAAAATAGCCTTAGCTGGGAGAATGGGACCCCAAAGAGCCGGGCATTAGAGAGCTCTGCGGAGGGTGTTTCCTCTTCCCCGGCATCAGCGTTTCTGTCCCTGGCTGGAGGATGGGGGGGTCACGTTCTTGGGGCGGCCACCTGTTGGCTGGTAGAGGCACCCCTTTCCAGGGCTTCCCTGCTTGCTACGTCCTGTCCCGTGAGAACACAGAACAGGGCACACGCCACCCCATCTCCAGTGGGAGTGCGTGTGCATGTGAGTGAAAGTGTGTGAATGTGTGTGTATGAATGTGCGTGTGTGTGTGTGTCTACTATCTGAGTGCATGAGTATGTGCGAGTGCATATTGTGCGAGTGTATGGTGAGTGTGTATGTGTGAGCCTGTGTGTATTTATATGCGAGTGCATGTATGTGGAAGCATGTGTGAGTGCGTTTGTGTGTGAGTTCGTGTGGATATGTATGTGAATGTGTATGTGTAAGCATATGTGAATGTGTGCATGTGTGCCAGTACATGTGTACATGTATGCGGGTGCATATATGCATGTGAGCATGTGTGTGCGTTTATGCATTTTGTGTGTGAATGTATGTGTAAGTTTGTGTGTATATGAATTTGAGTGCATGGACATGGGAGTATGTGAGTGTGCTAACTCATGTGAGTGTTCGTGTATGTGTATGTTTGTGTATGTGTGCTTGTGTGTGTGCATGTGAAAGTGCACACACTGGAACCACTCACACTGGGACAGCCCTCCTCACTCGGTGCCCCGTGTGCTAACGTCTACCCAGCCTGCACGGGGCCGCCTGCTTCCCGGGGCTTCCAGAACACCCAGTCCAACAGACGGAAGGAGGGAGCGGTCCTGCGCGGCAGGTGCGAGCCCTGCGGTCTGACGGGAAGTTCTCCCACACCAGCACAGCCGCGCCGCCCGCCCGCGTCTCCATTCCCCGCTGTCGGGGCTAGGGGGCAGCGGCCCGCCCGACGGGGCAGAGAAGCTTTATGGTGGGGAGCGCCCCTGCTCACGTGTCAGGACGGCGTCCGGCGTCCCGCGTTCCCCTCACTCCTCGAGCTGCCGCCCTGGGCCCAGCGAGTGACAAGCCCCGGTCATGTGTCAGGAGCTCTGCCACCTCGGGAGCCGTCCGCCAGCCGCAGGGGGAGGCGACAGTGAGGACAACTGCGTCCCTCCCCGCAGCACTGGCCCATCAGCTCCCCCGCACCTGGTCCCCGTGCCGACACCACTGTCCTCAGTCGAAAGAGATTTGCCGAGTCCCCGGCACGGACTCACAGCCACTTGCACACGCTACTCACCATGTGCAGCACCTGCCACTGCACCTGTGTCCTACAGCACACGCTGTGTGGTGCATGTATTCCATATGTACATGCACACATAATGCCCCTGCTCTGACCTTCCCGGAGTTGTGCTGACCCCGGGCCAGACTCCCCTTCCTGCTGCAGCCCATGGGGAGAGCACGGTCAGGTGGCCGTGACAGCTGTTCACTAGCCTCCTCCCTGGCCCAGTGTCTCCCTGACACTTGGTGACCCTAGCCTGTCGCTGACACTTGGTGACACGATTCTGTTGCTGACACTTGGTGACCCTAGCCTGTCACTGACACTTGGTGACACGATTCTGTTGCTGACACTTGGTGACCCTAGCCTGTTGCTGACACTTGGTGACCCTAGCCTGTCGCTGACACTTGGTGACCCTAGCCCGACCCTGGCCACTCGGTGACCCTTGGCTGGGAATGCAGCCCAGGTGGTGTGTCCAGCAGCCTCAGCGGTCAGCACCCCAGGAAGCAGGACGTGGGCAGCCAAGGTCCCCAAACTCACAGCCACAAGACCCCACCCACCAGCCCCTGGGGGAACAGAGCGGGGTTGGGGGGTGTCCAGAGTTTCTCCGGCCCCCGCCTATGCCCGCACCCTTCCTCCCTCCCTCGCACTGGAGCCCTCGCCTCCCGGGAATAACCTAATTATGCCACCGGCGCTGCCGAGGGAAGTGGACAGGGATCCGCTTGCAGCCTGCCACACTCCAGTTATTGGATTTTTCTAGCTCGCTGCTGTGTTTCTTCTGATCGATGAGTGTGGATGGATCTTTGCGGAGAAATGAAAGGAAAAGGTCTCGGGGCGCGGCTGCTCCTGGTCTCGCTCTCCGGCGGCTGCTCGGTGCCCGTGGCTCGGCCTGGTCCCGGAAGGGCAGCAGAGCTTGAGCTCACGGGCGGTTCCCCGGCCGGGACAGGTCCCCGTGCGCCGGGGCTCGGCGTGCCAAGCCAGTCGATGCCGTGGCACAGCAGGGATGAGCCCGAGGGCAGAAGCGTCCGCTCCAGACGTTCACCCGAAACTTAAAAGAGGGTGTCGCCGCCTGGATGCTGGGTTGCTGCCCTCTTGCCTGTCCTTGTCCCCTCCTGCAGTCCCAGGTAGCTGCGGGCTTGGAGGTGGCCTTAAACTCGCTGACAAGGATGCATTTGGAGGGCAGGAGCCCGGGAGGGTAGACTGTGTGTCCGGAAGCTCCGGAAGCTTCTGTCCAGAGGAAGGAGACAGAGACGCGGAGTCCTGAGCTTCCTCACTGGCCTGACACTGAGCAGCCCCAAACCAGGCCCTTCGCTGACATCTCAGGGCCCCGGGCCCTCCCGGAGACTCCCGGCCGGAGGCCTGGCATCGCCCTGGACACCCCTCCCCCCGTCTCCACTCGGAGTCCCCCAGCCCCCCAAGGCTCCCAGCTCTCCGTCTCTCCATCTTCACTCTGGACCAGTCAGCGTCCCCCCTCCCTGGGCTCCCGGCATGGCCTCTGCAGCCCCTCCCCGCATCCATCCTGGGCCCATCCCCCCCACCTCTCTGCCCCCACCCTCTGCCCCACGCCCCTCTGCCTGACGCCCCCAGAGACTGTGCGGGGTCAGCTGGCCACCCCTATATCCCCTGAGGACCCTCTGCGTTCCAGCTGGGCACCTGGCCACATCCCGCCTCCTCGACAGGGGCCGGTGGCTCAGTCCTGGCTGAGCTGGGAGAAGCCACGTGAGCCCGAGCAGAAGGTTCCTGCAAAGGCGAGCAGGGCTGGCTCTCGGCCTCTGCCTCCCCTTCCCTCCCGCCTGCTGGACCGTGCACAGGTGGGCTTAGCTCACCCCAATCCGCCCACCCTCCCCCGTGCGGCCGGCTCCTGCCGGTCCTCCCGGCCACAGCCCAGACCCGGATACGTCTTCCCCTGGGGAAGCCCCTCGAACTCCTCCGCTGGGGTCAGGCCGTTCGAAGCTTCCGTCCAGCCAGTTACTCTTCCGACAGCCTGTGCTCATCCGCGTCTCTCAGGGGCAAACTTGTGTTTGTTATTGTTCATTCTCCGATTAAGGCCTATGTTATAAGTTCAAATGTAAATCCCCCAAAGGATATATTCAAGTCTTAATGCCCAGAACCGACAAACGGAACCTTATTTGGAAATAGGGTCTTTGAAGGTACAGTCAAGGTAAGACGAGGTCATTAGGGTGGCCCCAACCAGATGGCAGGTGTCCCTGAAAACAGAGGAGATGTGGACACAGATGCACAGAGCAGAACAGCCCACGAGGACAGACACAGAGACATGGGGGAGAGGAGCCACGGGACAGTGCGGGCAGAGACTGGCGAGACTCAGACACAAGCCCAGGGGCACCAAGGACTGCTGGAGCCACCAGGAGCCAGGAGGGGCAGGTAGCACCCTCTCTCAGAGCTTCCAGGGGAAAACAGACCTGCAGATACCTTGCCTGTGGACTTCTGGCCTCTGGAACCAGGCGACAATATAACTCTCTGTTGTTTCAAGCCCCCAGTGTGCGCTACCTTGTCACAGCAGCCCCAGGGAAACTCACACGGCCTGTTTTCTGACCAGGAGCCAGGACTTGCAGGGCTGTTGCCCCAGGCTGGGGACACCAGGGCAGGGCCCTCGGGTGGTTGTCCTGGCATCTGTCGGTGCCGACAAGCTTCTAACAGGACAGTATTAGAGGACAGTGAGACGGGGGCACTGAGCGGGTGGTCTGCCCAAGCCTCGGGGCTGGACTAGACAAGGCAGACGGGGCTGTCCCAGGATGCTGTAACGTCCATGCTGTGGCCACCGCTGGTCCTTCCCTCCTCCTCCCTTCTCATCCTTTCCTTCCCCTCTAGGTCTTCCTTTCTCACCTCTTCTCTCTGACCCTTCTCTCTGGAGCCTGTCCAGCACCCCCGGACCTTCACTCCTGCCGGGCAGGTGCCGAGGGACCATCTGTGGCCACCCCGATGGCCAGGGCTGGCTCAGCCTCCTGCACCCTACACCCAGGCACGCCAGGGCCAAGGTTGGACCAAGACAGAGGGAGGAAAAGTCTTTACTCAAAGTGCGGGCAGCTCCCTTCAGTGCACAGGGAACTGGCCACGTTCAGCCACTGTGCCGTGGGTCCCGTGGCCACAGGAGGCTGTGGCGGGACGAGGGTGCATCGTGGTCTTGTGGGAGATGCACCGGGCAGGTTCTGGAGAGGAGCAGCCTGGGTTAAGCGCCCCCAACCCCCCGCCCCCCGCCAGGCACGCATTGCTTAACCTCCCTGCAGCGAATGTGGGCGGGCGTGGCGCTGAGGGTAACCAGTCACCCCGCTAAAGCTTCAGCAGGGCGAGGGGCGCTCTGCAGGGGCTGCTGGGGCTTCAGAGACTGATTCTTGGTGGTTCGGGGGACACGGAGGGATGTGGGGTCTGAGGGAGAGGCCCAGGGAGGAAAAGTTGGGAGAGCCGGGCCACGGAGCAGCCCAGCCCAGGCACACAGCTGCACGGGATCTTAGGCTAAGTTTTTTTTTTTTTTTTTTTTTTTGGAGACAGAGTCTCACTTTGTTGTCCAGGCTAGAGTGAGTGCCGTGGCGTCAGCCTAGCTCACAGCAACCTCAAACTCCTGGGCTTGAGTGATCCTTCTGCCTCAGCCTCCCGAGTAGCTGGGACTACAGGCATGTGCCACCATGCCCGGCTAATTTTTTTATATATATATCAGTTGGCCAATTAATTTCTTTCTATTTATAGTAGAGACGGGGTCTCGCTCTTGCTCAGGCTGGTTTTGAACTCCTGACCTTGAGCAATCCGCCCGCCTCGGCCTCCCAAGAGCTAGGATTACAGGCGTGAGCCACAGCGCCCGGCCTTAGGCTAAGTTTTTATTTTGAGGTTGAAGTCACATTTCATAAAATGAACCATTTTCAACTGTATAAATCGGTGGCATTGAGTCACTCACGGTGTTGTACAACCTCCACTGCTGCCGAGTTCCAAAGCAGTTCTATCATCCACCCCACCCCCCAAGAAAAAGTGCCCTGTCCCCATTAAACAAGCAAAGGCTCTTATTCCTTTAGTGTTCTCGTAACTCCATGACGGGGGGTGGGGGGGGTGGCCACCCTTCTTTCTCTTTCTCTCGGGTGCAGGCAGCTGGGGTGGTTCAGGGCCGTGGGATCCGGGTGAAGGATGGAGCCCCAGCCCTGAGCATGGTGGGCCCTGCCTCCTGCGGCCCACCCCCTCCTCGCTGGGAATTTTGGGGTGCAATGCTCCACATGCCACCCCCAGTGGCCCTGCCCTGAGGCTAGCAGGAGGGCAGGCTGGTTCGTGGGAGTCTAGGCGGCCAAGATCCCCCAACCCCTAGAGGTACTACTGCAAACACTCCGCGTCCTGCTCGGCCCATCAGACCCTCAGCCAAATGCAAATGTGCGACTCCGTCTGTTTCCGATGACTTTTTCTGAAACATTGTCGCCCGCACCTCCTGCCCCTCCCTTGTTTCTCCAGGGCCGGGCCTCTTCAGAGATTCAGAGCAATTTGTTGCCATAACGACGCTCGCTCCCACTCTGGAACGTTCAGGCACCAGCCTTCTTCAGCCTGGTTCTTCTCAGGGGACTCTCGGCAAAGTGGCTTCAGCGAGGGAGAGAAAAGGAGGCAGGTCCTTGTCCTCATTCCTGGGCGTGCAGCCCCTGGCCCAACTCCCGGCTAAGGGCCAGGTTCGCCTCCTGCCCTGGTCTGGGGACCGCTGAGGACGCAGCCAAGCTCAGTCTCAGCCCTAGAGCCCAGCACTTCCGTGCCCTTGCAGACAGAGCTGAGCTTTCTTCCACCATAGAGAAATTATGGAAACAACTTGCCAAATATTGGGAGAATAGAAGTCAGTTTAGGGTTCTTTTCCCACTGGGAAAACCCAAGGGGGAGTGAGTTGTCTAAGGCCCTGTAAGAGCCTTTGCCCGAACTAGGTCGTAGCCAGGGCTCACTCCTCATGCCACTTCTTAGCATCTCGAGTGTAGACCCCCAGGGTGCTTGTGGCAGGACTTGAGCCGCCTCCCCAGTCAGCAGGCAGCTGCCCGGGACCCAAGGGTCAGGCCCGGCCAGGAAGAGAACGTGCTTCCCTCTGTCTGTGCCTGGGGAAGGGAGACCCGGAATGTTCCATCTGATCTGTGAGCCTGAGGGCGCCGAGAAACCCCCGCAAACACCGCTGCCTCCAAGCATCAGAGAACGAAGGGGCAACACAGGACGGCGCATTCTGGCCAGTCCACCAGCCAGAGATCTCTGTCCCTCCAGCCCCTGATAAATGCGTGCCTCTCCTTCCCACGCCGATAACGCCCGGGTGATGTATTCATTCTGAGAAATCCTTTGCCCAAGCCTGGGTCTTATTTACAAGTCAATCCTGACTTTTAAACAGAGGTTGCTAAATGCCAATAGCTTTGATTTTATATTTAAATCAAGCTGAAAGCTTTCCCGATGCATAAGGGAAAGCTTTGTCTGAGATTTTGCTTTTTCAACCAGTTTCCTTCAGGACCTTTTTATTTTTACAAAAAAAAAAAAAAAAAAAACCCATAACTGCCACTTATAAATTATAAATTCTGTCCCTGGCCTCTCATGTTCGGTTGTATAACCTTGTTATGTTAACATAAAAATTAAACAGCAGAGATGAATCAGCTAAGTCTGATGTGCTTATATAGATCAAATGGCCGCAGCCCGACTGGTGCGAAAGACCCTGACCAGAGCCGGGGGTGTGCGGGGTGGGGACTGGCTTCTCCCGTGGGGTCTGAATCCACAAGCGGAAAGGAGAAGGGCGAGAGGGATAAAACAGCATCGTTCCCGGTCAGGGTGGTTTCCCACGCTCCCATTCCACATTCCGCATGGCTGGAGGAGGAGCGTGACACATTGTCATGACGTGATGTGAATTGGGGACAGCTCAGGGGCCGCCAAGAGGGGCAGAGGGAGTCCTGGCAGGCGCCCGGGCAGCCGTGGCAAGTGGGCTTCCCCCCTTCGCCCTTAGGTTGGGGCCATTTTACGGCAACTTTGCATACGTGATCTCTTTGGATCCTCGAGACAGCAGGGCCGGGCAGAAAGGAGGCAGGTTTTGTGGGCCCAGTTCTGCTAATTGGAGTGCAGAGGCGGAATGGGCTTCCAGACCCTCTGTAATAAACACAGGCTCTGCCAGACGGAAAAGAATTAAAATCCAGTCACCTTGATTGTTAACCAGTCTAGACAAGGTTTGGCCCTAAGCGCCCAGTTCCTGGTCCAGACCACTGCCCCTGACACCTGTCCCCTCCCCGCCTGCCCACCCCTCACTCAGGCCTCCAGGTGCCCCCAAACACTCCTATGCTCAGCAGACCCGACCTCCAAATGCAAGGCCTTGGCCCATGCTGGCCCTCGTCCTAGAAGGAGCTCCCCTTTCCACAGTCCCCCACGCTCAGTCTTGAGGGCTCGGTTTAGACCCTACTGCCCTGAGCCCCTGGGCACCGGTTAGGCGTCCTCCGTTGTGCTCAGAGAGCCCTATGGCACTACTGAAATCATCTGTCTCCCTGCCCGTTGCCCCCACTGGACTCCGAGCCCCGGGGCAGGGGTGGGTCTTGCCTTCCTGTGGGTCTCTCTGGGCTGGTGCACAGCCAGGACTCCGCACACCAACTGCAGGGCTGTGGAGGCACAGACGGGGGTGGCCCCCCACCGGCGCGGTGTGAAGCTTTGGTCCTCCGCGTTTTGCCCCGGGGATCATGCCTCAATGTCACCACCTCTTGTTTCTTCCATAGCTACCGGCTCCCGTGGAGAGGCAGCGGGCCGCCTTGGCCCACAGCCGCATGGGCTCCAACGTCCGGCCTGGTGGCTTCTGGAGGAGGCGGGCATCTGTGCTGAGCTTTGGAATCGCTGAACTCGGTGGTGCTGGAGCCCCTGGGTCCACCGCAGCCCTGGCTCCGGGGCTGAGCCCGGCCGGGGCCCAGGACAGCAGGGTACCTGTCTCAGGAGCGCAAGAGCAGGAAAGGCAGTGGGCAGCGGGCAGGCGCCCTCCTCGCTCTTCTCCCGCAGGAGGCTGGGCTGCCTGGAGACCCAAGGGAGAGCTTCTCCCCTGGGTGTCCGGGACGGACGCTCTCCTGCCGTGAAGGTGCAGGAACCGGAGCTGCTCGCCAGGGCCAGAGGACGGCGCTGCCGTGGCCCCAGCTCCCTCCCGCGTCTCTGGCCAGCCCAGGGTCCCCACGGGCCCTGGTCACTTGCAGGAGGGAGCCTGTGCCTCGGGACGCTGGCGTGCAAGTCCCCTCTGGGGGGGGGGCGGCCGAGCCGGGGAGACTCCCGCATGGTCCCTGGGGTCCTCTGGCCTTCAGCGCAGCACAGGGGCTGGTGGAGAGGGCCAGAGGGGCGGCAGCTCCTGGGGCAGAATAGCTCCTGAGGAAGAGAGGGCCTGGGACAGGTCCCTCTGGTCCCCAGTTGAGGCACGTGACTGAGAAGACAGCTCCTATTGGATCCTAGACATGGCATGTGACTCAGAAGACAGCTCTTATTGGATCCCAGAGGTGGCATGTGACTGAGAAGACAACTCCTATTGGATCCCAGAGGTGGCATGTGACTAAGAAAATAACTCCTATTGGATCCCAGAGGTGGCATGTGACTGAGAAGATAGCTACTATTGGATCCCAGAGGTAGCATGTGACTGAGAAGAAAGCTCCTATTGGATCCCAGAGGTAGCATGTGACTGAGAAGAAAGCTCCTATTGGATCCCAGAGGTAGCATGTGACTGAGAAGAAAGCTCCTATTGGATCCCAGAGGAAGCATGTGACTGAGAAGAAAGCTCCTATTGGATCCCAGAGGAAGCATGTGACTGAGAAGAAAGCTCCTATTGGATCCCAGAGGTAGCATGTGACTGAGAAGACAGCTCCTATTAGATCCCAGAGGTAGCATGTGACTGAGAAGACAGCTCCTATTGGATCCCAGAGGTAGCATGTGACTGAGAAGACAACTCCTATTGGATCCCAGAGGTGGCATGTGACTGAGAAGACAGCTCCTATTGGATCCCAGAGGTGGCATGTGACTAAGAAGACAGCTCCTCTTGGATCCCAGAGGAAGCATGTGACTGAGAAGACAGCTCCTCTTGGATCCCAGAGGTGGCATGTGACTGAGAAGACAGCTCCTATTGGATCCCAGAGGTGACATGTGACTAAGAAGACAGCTCCTCTTGGATCCCAGAGGAAGCATGTGACTAAGAAGATAACTCCTATTGGATCCCAGAGGAAGCATGTGACTGAGAAGATAATGCCTATTGGATCCCAGAGGTGGCATGTGACTGAGATGACAGCTCCTCTTGGATCCCGGAGGTGTCATATGAGTAACAAACTAGCTCCTATTGGTTCCCAGAAGACTCATGTGACTTGAAGGCAGCTCCTATTAGTTCCCAGATGTGTCATGTGACTGAGAAGACATCTCCTATTGGTTTTCATGGGTGGCACGTGACTGAGGGGAGAGTCCCCACTGGTTCCCAGAGGTTGCTAGTGACTGAGAGGTGGCATGTTGAGGTGTCCCTCAGCAGGGACCGGCCATTGCCCCCTGGTCTCTAGGAAGCACTGGGAGCTGTCCTCTCAGGCCACTGTCCCTATGCAGATAGACAGGGGCCCTCACAGGGTGGCAGGTTAAAGGTCGGGAGGTGGAGTGAGTGCCCTCTCCCGGGGTCTGGGCAGCCCTGGGGACAGTGGACACACAGGCAACACCCTGGGGCTCCAGGGAAGGAGCATTAGCAGCCTCAGGGCTGCCGCCTGGCCTTGTGACAGACTCGCTCTGGGGCTTCTTGCTCAGAGGGAAGCCAGATGGCGCGTAACGGAGCTGATGACCCCAGCATGCCACATGGTGAGGGACCCAAGCCACGTGGCCAGAGCCTGGAGGCTGCAGTCGCTGTGGAGAGAGAGAGACAGCAGGGCCAGTGACGCCAGGGCACGGGCCTGTGACCAGAGTGCCCCAGCTGACTCCACCCACTGGGGACAAAAACCTCAGCAAGCCCTTCTCCAAACGTCTGAGCACCAAAATCATGGCAAAATAGCATGACTGTTTGGAGCTTCTGCGTGTCACAGTGGTTTGTTCTGCAGAAAAAGACAACCTCAACGAGAGCCTAGACCCCACGTGTGCAAGAGTTTAACAGAATTGCAGTGAAAACCCTGCAGATAAGGTGATTAACAGAACACTCTGGGTAACCCCTCCTTCTGTTCTTTCCCCCGGTAAATGTCATGCTTCAAGGGAGTGTAACTAAGGAAAGTTCAAAGTAATAATATCAGAAATCTGCTTCCTTTTATTTTTTTTGACATGTTATTGTGATATGGAATTGGAAGAAGATGAAAGCTCTAACGGGTATATTCAGCTCCTGTGTCGGGGAGGGTTTCAAAGGTGGGTTCCTTGTGGCTCTCATTAGCATCGGGTATGCAAATCTCTCAGCTGCTCCTTTCCTAAGCTGAGTCATGCTACAGACGTGTGACCTGAGATCCATATCCAGGACCGAGTGTCTCATTAGTGGGTCTCCTGTCCTGGATCCCGGGCCGTAGCCCCCCAGATCCCAGCCCAGGACACGACTGGTGCCTGGCCAGGGCAGCCTCACTTCCGCCCCTCGGCAGGGGGTGGCCACTTCCTTCAAGGTCTCTAGAACCCAGTGGACCCTGACTTCTCAGCCACGTGACACCTCTGGGAGCCAGTGGGAGCTGTTGTCTTGGTCCCACGTCACCTCCAGGACCCAATGGGGGCTGACGTCTCAGTCACGGGCCACCTCTGGGGGGGCTCTGTTCCAGAGCAGCCTTGTCTCAGGGAGCACCAAGCTATGAATGAAGTCCCGTCATTGTCAACACAAGCAAAGATAATCTCGTGTCATCACACATGTCGGCGGGTGGCCCTTGTTCCTAGCAGCACGGCCCCCCATGTCACCGGGGAACGTGGCCGCGCTTGCGCCTGACCGGCCGCTGGGATGCGCTGCACGCCCTGAGGTCTGGCTCTGCTCGTCCCTGTTATTCTGGCTTTGCTGTTGTTTTTTGCGGCAGGCTCCTCGGAACATTGTCTCTCTCAGCTCACACTGAGGTGGCAGGTCCCTCTGCCGAGAGACAGGTCCCACGAGCCGTTTTATCTCAGCAAAGTACGGGAGCACAAGGTGGCCACTGTCAACGTGAGTGAGAAGAAAGTGGCTAAATGTTAACAAAATCTTAAAGACAGAGTAGGGGCGAGCATGACCGAGCAGGCTTCCTGGGAGTCCAGATGCAGGGGTGTTTGTACCCGCTCAGGAGCTCTGTTCCAGGGTCCGTACTGGGGGCAATCGTCGCAAGCAACAATGGGCAAGAGAGCGGGGTGGACCTCCCCTGGCTGCTGCGTGGGCACCCGCATCACTCCTGGCGCAAAAGCCCTGTGCTCTGGGGGAAGGTCAGGGAAACCTCCAGCCCCAGCTCGAAGCAAAAGCAGCCACTATAGACAGTAGTAGGAGAGAAGCTAAAGCCATTCCCCCACTGGGGAAGGGCAGAAAAGACACTGGGCTGGACCTAGGATCTGAACTTACATCAAACAGAGCTGTGCTGTCCCTGGGGAAGAAGGGGAGACTCTCCTCCAGCCGTGTCGCCCTGCAGGTACAAGACAGAGGATGTGCTATGGGGAGAGGAGGAGCAGCAGGGACTAGGAGAACTTCACCTCTCCCCCCACCCAGGGGCAGGCTCAGAGTGCCTGCCTAAGCCTGAGGCTGGAGCAGGAGGAGAAAGAACACCTCGCACCCACGTCCCCATCTTACGCTGATAACATGCAAGGGCGATTTCCCACTTGGGGAAAAGGGTGGCCCGTCCAGAACGCAGGTGGGCAGAAGAGGAGGATGGAGTCCATGGATGGAAAGTTTGAGGTCTCTGGTACCCTGAAGGTGCGACAATAGAACCCAAAGCCGGCTCAGCTCCTGACTAGCTTCCCTCAACCCCTGACACTGATGGCCCCCTAGGAAAAAAAAAAGATAATCCCATTTCATGTGTAAATGCTGTTTACCTCAGTCTCTGCTGTTCTACACAAAGTGTCTGGCAATTAATTAAAAAAATTATGAGATCCACGCAAAAGGAAGACTAAAGCAACCCACTGTCAAGAGATAAAGGAGTCAACAGGACCAGACCCGAAGATGACACGTGTTTTGGGACTGTCAGGGCCTTGACGATAACTAGAGTTAATACGGTTAACAGTCTCATGGAAAGGCAGACAGCAACCCAGATCGGCTGGGGACTCTCAGCAGAGAGGTGGAAACTGTGACGAAGAGTCAGATGGAAATGCTGGAGATAAAAATCGAGATAGGAGACATGAAGAGTCACGGACACAAAGAACTCAGAGTGGGGCCTGGCACGCAGTGAGTGCTCAGTCTCTGTCTGCTGCTACGAGTTTGGAGGACAGGAAGAGTGTCTTTTACCCCCTCCCTCCTGGGCTCAGCGTTCAGCACTGAACGTGCTGTAAGCCCAAAGCCAAAAATATACAAAGGAACAGTAACTGGCTTGAAGGAGAGCAGTGTGGCTCATTTCTCCTAGTTGCACACAAATCTGCGTGTATAGGAAACCCCACAAATCGTCATTAACAATGCCGTTGGGCATTTCCCGTAGATGAGGTGCAGGTCTGAACTTCTCACATGCAGAAAGTCACTAAACCTTCTCAGCCTCCCTGTGAGGCAGGTACCATCGCCTGCACTTAGCAGATGGAGAATTGAGGCCACAGAATAGGAGATGGTGACTTGGGCCACTTTGATGGCAGGCAGCCCACCCTGGCACCCACGTTCTGAGCCCCTCAGCTGCCAATTCCACGCCAGGACAATGTCTGAGCTTCACAGGTGATCCCTGTCGTCTCCTGTTAGGGCCCAGTGGATGCCCAGCTCAGGGGAATCAGCCGACGGCGTCAGCAGCCGTGACAGCAGCTGACCACCGCGGTGTGCTTTCTAGAGCAGATGCCGCCGTCCCACAAGTGAGCTCATTTAGTTCTCTCAACAGCGCCTTACAGGAAGATTCTCTCATCCCCGCCCTGTGTGCCGATGAGGAAACTGAGGCACAGAGAGGTTGAATCACTTGTCCATGGCCACACAGCTTTTAAGTAGTGGTTTAGGAACCAATGTCCCTGCTGTTCACTCTTGTACTGAAATGCCTCTGCAGAAGACAAGAAAGTTCCAGAGCACCGGCGGACCCTGTGTCTGCACAGGGAAAGCTGTCTGAGAACAGAGTCGGTGCAGAGAGAAGCAGCGCTGAGCGGGGCCACGGTTCCGGTGACATCGCTGAGCCTTAAAGCCAGCACCACTTGAACTTGTAAGATGCACCAGCCAACACGTGACCTTGTGGCTTAAGCCACGCCGAGTCAGGCCTTTGCTTCCCGGCCTGTCTCCTGACTGAGAGTGCAGGTCGCTCTCGGGAGAGCTCTGGTCTGGAGGCAGCCCTGGACCTCGGGTGGAGACGGAGGCCACGGGACAGAGAGCAGATAGGCCACGGCTGCCACGTGACGCTTGTTGGCACAGGCACCGAGCTTCTGTGTGATCAACCATCACCCCTGGGGGCACCCGGGTCTGAACTAACCCTAAAACGAGCCCTCAGAAAAGCTGCTGCTGCTATCGCTGTGGCTTGTAACGTCACTGGCAGTGCCGTCACCTTGAGCTGAGTTTCTACACTAGGAGTAGAATTAGGTTGTGTCTTTCCGGCCAGATGACACCAGGAGGGAGGCCCTGGTGTCAGCCAGACTGTGGTTCAGGTTCCTGCGCTGATTCAGGCCCCAGATCTGCTTTATTCCCACAGCCCGTGTGCGCTGCTTGTCCCACCCGATGGCTTCCACGAACAGCTCACTTTGGCTACGACGTGGGCTTCTTCCCTCTCTTCTTGGAACAGGCGAAGGACTGCTCCATACCTAACTTCAAACTCAATTTCCTGACGCTCTCGGGTGACTCCGTCTGGGTCAGTCATTTAGCCTCCTGGCTTCAGGACTTCTCTTTAAAAGAGGAAAACGGACCCTGCCCCCCACACTTCACAGGAGGGCTGTGAGAATTAATTAACGTTCATAACGGGTTTGGCCGCCCCGTGGCGCCTTTGAAATCGCAGGATGAAAGTCTGGAGCGCTGACGGCACGCAGCGGGTCCGGGCGGGAGCAGAGAAGACAATGCTCTGTTTGCTGGCTTGGTCCTCCCGCATTTCGTTTTGACATTTTGCAAAGTTCTTTTAAGTTTTGTTTTGTTTTGTTTTTTCCAAGTTGGATACATTCATGTCAATGTCATCCCTTTGATGAGGCCATTTAAAATAAAGTCTAAAAAAAAAAATCGTGTACAAACCGAAGATCGGAGGTAGGAGTCTGTTTCTCATCAGCCAGAAACCTAACTCTTGCAGACTCTGCTTTGTTGTCGTCACGGGGAAGAGTGTGAACCCACCTGTTCCTGCCTCCCCGAGATGGCATCCTCCCCACCCCCAGGCCCAGCCCCACCCGGGAGAACCTCCCTGTCCCCAGCATGGAGGGCTGCAGCATTTGCCGACCCAGCATTTGCCGACCGGCCTGTCCGGCAGAGCAGACTGTGTCTATACGGGGGGACTTGTGTCCCACCTCCAACGCAACCTGCGAAGTCCTGACCTCGGCCTCTCAGAATGTGGCTGCACCTGCAGGTAAGGTCTTGGTGGGGCTGATCGCGTTAAAACGAGATGGTTGGCACGGGCCCCACGCCAGTAGGACTGGCGTTCTTACAGGAAGAGGAGGTTAGAACACAGACACGCACAGAGGGACGACCACGTGAACACACAGGGAGGACACGGCGTCTACACGCCAAGGAGAAAGGCCAAGGAAGACACCGGCCCTGCTGACACCTTGACCTCGGACTCCCAGCCTCCAGGAGTGTGAGGACATAAATTTCCGTTTTTAAACTAGAACAGATTTAAACATAAATTTCTGTACTTAAACTACACAGTCTGCGCTCCTTTGTTCTGGCCACCCGAGCAAATGAGTGCGCCGTCCCAGCCCCACCATGGTCTCAGCCAGGTTTCTCCGTGACCGTGAATCCAGGAGGGAAATCCAGGAGATATGACGTCGCAGGTGCTCGGCTCGTCTGTACTCGGAGTCACCTGACGGTACTTGCAGGAGGGAATTCGGGCAGGATCTGGCAGGGAGGCTCATTTCATCCAGAAAGGACTAATCTTGTTAAGGCTATTTCGTCTGAGGTTTTGTTTTAAGCTCCCGTGTTCTGGCTTATTCAGGAAACCTATCCAAACTTGTCTTTTCTGTGCTGCTTACAGGGGTGCCAGGAAAGATCTTAAGATATCTTTTCTGTCTCCTAGGGAAAGGAAATGGCCACAGAGTTCTTGTACCAGTGAAACCGGTGATCCTTGATAATGTTTTGTTGTAAATTAAATGCAACCAGAAACTCTTTTCAGCTCTTCCAATTAGGAGCTGGAGTCTAATGTGTGTGTGTGAGTGTGTGTATCTATCTATATAAAGATAGATAGATAGATAGATAGATAGATAGATAGATAGATACATAGATAGATAGATGATAGATAGATAGATAGATGATAGATAGATAGATAGATAGATGATAGATAGATAGATAGATAGATAGATAGATGATAGATAGATAGATAGATGATAGATAGATAGATAGATAGATAGATAGATAGATAGATAGATAGATAGATGATAGATAGAAAGATGATAGATAGATAGATAGATAGATAGATAGATAGATAGATAGATAGATAGATAGATAGATATACAGAGAGACTATGAGAAATTGGCCCCTGCCATTAGGGACACTGACCAGTCCCACAATCTGCTGTCTGAAGGCAGTAAGCAGCTCAGGAAAGCTGCTGGTGCAGCTCCAGTCTGAGTCCAAAGGCCTGGAAACCAAGGCAGCAGCTGAAAGTTTACGTCCCAATTCAAGGGTGGAAGAAGACTAACGCCCAACTCAAGCAGTCAGGGTGTAGAAAGCAAATTCCCCCGCCCTCTGCCTTTTGGTTTATTGGGCCCTCCACCGAGTGGAAGGTGCCCACGCACATTGGAGAAGGCCATCGGTCCACCAGTTCAAAAGCTTACCTCACCCAGTAACACCCAGAAAAAAATGACTAGCCAAATATCTGGGCACCCCGTGACCCAGTCAAGTTGACACACAGGATTGATTAACCATCACAGGAGGTTTGGCCTTAAGATTCTTTGCAACTCCCACCCTCACCCTCTTGAGCTGCTCCCCGAGACCACCCTGCCAGGAAGAAGCCTGGGGTGAAAGGTCAATGGGCATTGTCCCAGCTGAGCCAGCCCCCCACCGAGCCCACCCTCATGGGTGGGCCCAGGCGAGCCCAGCCACCAAACTGCCCAGCCAACCCAGAGAATCTGGAGGAATATTAAATTACCGTTGGTTTAAGTCACCAATTTGTGAGTTGGTTTGGCGCACAGAGATAACAAAAACATTTATCTTCCATTTAGTCCAGGAAGAAAGAGGACCAATCTGAATTTGATGAAAGATGGACTTTCAGGAATTAAAAAATATCTAGTTGTATAATTTTTTTCAAACTAATGAAATAAAGATGTTGTCCAATAAAATTGTTCAGGAGGCACAGGGCCCTGAAGCCATAGTTGAAAATAATTTATAATATTGTATTAATCATATGCAAACAATGCTTCCAAAATGCTGGGAAACAATTGATTCTTTTAATAATTTAAACAACGCCCCTGAAATCTTTTGCAATATGACTTGCTTAGCAAAATGCTTCCTCCTAAATTGTTTAAGGGAAGACTTAGATCACCCCATAAATTATACCATCATGAATCCCACA
The DNA here is from genome assembly GCF_040939455.1 of Microcebus murinus. NCBI lineage: Eukaryota > Metazoa > Chordata > Mammalia > Primates > Cheirogaleidae > Microcebus > Microcebus murinus. Next base: position 838,771 of record NC_134105.1, on the reverse strand, counting down.
CTGCCGTGGTCTGAGTCAGGGCTGTTTTCTGGTGTTGAACGAGACTGAGGTTCATCACTCTGCTGTATCACACCTTTGGGGCCTTTTTGCTCCTAAGCAAAGTTGGTTACGTTAGCATGTTTACCAAAATGCAGGGCGCACATCGGAATTCTAGATTTGTCATAGCACACACACAGCAGAAGGATTATAGCACTTTCCTGAAGATGCTCCCTGGGAACCAAATCCCACCATGTTTGCACATATGTGTGTGCATCCCTTTCTGTGTGCACATGTGTGCATATATGTGTGCACATGTGTATGGTCTGTGTGTAGGTGAATGCATGTGTCCATCTATATGTATGTGTATGCGCTCACATATATGTGTATACACGTGTGTGTTTATATGAGTATATGCATGTCTGTGTGTATACATATGTGTGCGTGTGTGTGCATCTGTGTGTGTCTCTGTAAATTGCATGTGTGCTTGTGTGCGTGTGCTCACTCTTTAAACTGGTCTGAGCTCTGTCTACTGGGAAAGTGACTCACTCCTGCATGAGGTGACATAGCACATGGGCTGTGTTAACGTCCCTTCCCGGATGATGTGACTTCCACTTTGTGACCTACTGGTTTTTTGTATCATCCGATTTCAGGAATGCAGCCCCCAGAGTGGGATGGACGGGACTCATTTAAAAATGAGAGTCCCCCCCCCACCCCCAAAAGGTGAGGACGGAGTTTCAACGTAGCTGTCAGAGCGGTTCACCCCACAGATGGCCCACACCCCCTTTTAGGAGTCGCACAAAGCCGAGGGATCTCAAAGGAAGCACAAAGAACACTTTATATGTCTATGAGACTTGACAAAAGGGAAATGGCAAATAATTGAAGCCCGGAGTATTGTTCCCACCAGAATGGCTCATTTGAACATGTATGGGGCTGGGAGACTCACATTCCCGTCCACCTTGCAGGCTGATTCCTTATCCTAATTAGCCGGCGAGATTATCTTATTTGTGGCTGAATGGCTGCGGCCCCCGCGGTCGGTTCTGGGGAGAATGATCAAAGAGGGATTTAATTAAATTTTCATATTTAATTTTCTTCTTTCATTTTTACCGTCCCTTTTTGCTCAAAACATGCTATTCTCGGGGAGCTGAAAAGTTGCTCGAGAGAGCGGAACTCAATAGGATGGGAGAGAAACGGAGGCTTTATAGGCTTTCTTTAAAGGACCCAAATCTCCCATCTTCACTCAGCTCAAAACGTGCGTGTGATTTGGGCCGGCAGCTCCTGAACTGTGGATCGGCTGCCGGGGCGGTTCACTAAACACGCGGCAGATGACTCCCATTCCCAGTGTCCACCGGCTGCTGGGACGGAGGAGCCTGCACCCAGCCTGGGATCGAGGCATCTCCAGGGTGTAGGGAGCCCAGACAGCCACCGTCCCAGTCCCAGCCCGACTGCTGTGCTTGCCTGTGGTTTGTGGTGTAGTTTGTGATGCTCTAGGTGAAAACAGCACACGGGTTAAGTCCAAGCAAAATGGGATCCTTTGTGGGGTTTGCTTGTATTTGGGGGGCTGTGGGGGACGGGCTTGAGGGCTTCTGTCTCTTTGCACCAAGGCCAGTGACCAAGGGCCCCCACCCCCTGTCCCCCGTGGGAACGTTGTCCCCTTGTCAACTCTGCAGCTGGTCTTGGTGGGGAGACAAGATTCTGGGGCCGGCATGGAGCGGAGCCTGTAGCCCTGCGTTGCCGAAATGTGCACATGTGCACCTCCCTGATGGGGAATGTCTGCTCATTTGCATAGGGACCAGACGGAGACCTCCTGCCCAGAGTCTACTAGAGCCCTCCCAGACCCACGAGAGCAGGGAACAAGATTTGTGCAGCTGTACTTGTAAGGGGAAGCAATCTCTTTCCTAAAACTACAGGAGCATAGTTTGCACACTCACAATTCGTGCATTTATTATGCATCATGCTTACCTACTTATTAGAGCAGACCCTCCCCGAGGACATTGTGCTGCTCTTGTTGGCCCAGCCCCAAGGAAGGGTATGTGAATATAGGAAGAGCCCCGGGCCTCAAGGGTGAGGTCATGGACACTTCCCCCCCCCCCCCCCCCCCCCCGGCCCCGAGCCCTCCGGCGTCACAGACAGCGATGGTGTGGTCTGACTCCGCCCTGCACTGCTTGCCGGCGGGCAAGGTGGCATCTTGCTCCCGGGTGATGCTGAGGATGCCTGGCAGCTGTGAGGGGCTGGACTGTGTTCTCCGAAAGACACCTTCAAGTCCTAACTCCCAGTACCTGTGAATGTGACTTTATTTAGAAATGGGATCAAGTGAAGATGAGGTCATACTGCATTAGGGTGGCCCTAGTCCAATGTGACCGGTGTCCTCACAAGAACAGAAGAGACACAGCGAGAGGGGAGACGGCCGTGGGAAGACGGAGACAGAGACTGGAGTGACGACGAGACCACAAGCCAAGGAACGCCAAGGGTTGCCAGAGCCCCAAGCTAGCAACCGGCAAGGAAGACCCTCCCCTAGAACCCTCAGAGGGAGCTCGGCCCTGTGGACGCCTGGATTTCAGACCACAGCCACCGGAACTATGCACCACCGTTTACCAGGAGTCACGGACCCTGTTTCCTTCTCAGGTGACCAAGTCACGCGCGGTCAACAGCAGGCCAGCCGCCAACTGGGGCTGGTGCCACACTCGAGGCAGGTATACGTGACCTGCAGTCGGGTCTGGGACACGTTGTGCAGTGGAGGAGGACAGTGCAGGAGCGGGCTGTATCGTAAGGACACCGGTTAAATGGCCCGCCCTAAGGACCTCATCTTTAACTGCAGCACCTCTTTAACGGCCCCATCTCCAGATGCAGTCACCCTCCAGGGTCCCCGCGCAGGGCGGGGCTCTTCCTGCTGGCGGAGACGCCATTGCGATTCCAAGCAAAGCGCAGACTCCCAGACACGGGAGTCTCTCCTCTTGCCTGTATCCCGGGCATCACCCAGGACCACGAAGGCCAGAAGAGCTGCAGACGTTGAAATATAGCACAGGCTGTGGGCACACAGCTAGCTCTCGGCCACAGTGAGCACTTGTCACCGTGGTCTGCGTCATTCACACAAACTGCCTTGAAGCTGCCAAACCCTCCCCCAGGGAGGGGCCCAGCCTGGCAGGGCTGTGAGCTATGGCCGTGCCCGTGGCCCCCTCGCCTTTTGCTGGGGAAGAGACAGGTGCTGGGGGGACACCTGTGCGTGGGCAGCCTCTGCCCCCGGGCCCCCAGGCAGGGATCCTGGGCCCTCCTGCTGTGCGCTTCTATTTGACAACCACAAATGGAGCAGGTCCCAGGGCGCGTGGGGACAGGGGGCTCTGTAAGGACAGGAAGAGCTTCGCAATGTGGGGAACGGGACCTGATACCGGGTCCCTGTGCTCTCCTTGCTGGGGAACTCATTTCTCCCTCTGCAACTCTTTGGGGAGGGGCGCCGGGCGCTGCGGCAGGGTGTGGGGGCTCCTGGTCTCCAGCAGCCACGAATTCTCATCTCGGTAGCCTACCACCCCCAAGAGCAAGGACGGGACTGGTCACCCGTGGAGTGTTTCTGTCACAGGCAGTGGCGGTGGGGAGCTGGGGCTGTGTCCACAGGTGATGGGCGAGGTTGGCCTGTGTCCACGCTTTGTGCAGAGAGAAAGCAGAAGAGCCAAAGCCTTGTCCACAACAGGCTCCTTTATCCTGGGAGAGGGGCCCACCCGAGCACCACCCACTGTCCCCGCAGCCCACAGCAGACGTGCCACCTGCCACTGCGGCGTCGGGGAATCCGGGGCAAAGGCGTGTCTGGACCTGGACCTGCCGCCGCCCAGGACCATGTGCTGGACACAGGCAGGACCCTGCTCCCCAGCACTTGGCTGTGAATTGAGGATGAGGGACCTTAGGACACCTTGAGTTTCTTTCTTTCTTTTGATTATAAACATCTTTATTGCAATATAATTCCCACAGCATCCGATCCACCCACTTAAAGTCTACAGGTCACGCTTTCAGTGAGTTCGCAGAGTTGTGCAGCCGTCGGCACAGTCAGCGTCACGCATGTCCGTCACCCCAGAAAGAAGCCCCGCACCCCTTGGCTGTCACCTCTCCATCTGCCCCCCACCCCGTCCCCAGCCCTGGGCAGCCACAGTGTACGTCCGTCTGCGTGGCGCTGCCCGTTCAGCTCGCTTTACAGCCGTGGAGCGTCTGCAGGTCGTCACACAGCGTGTGACCTTCCGTGACGGCTTCTCTGCTGCCCAGCGCGTCCCCTCGAGGCTCCACCCCGGTGGTCGCCTCCGTCCTTCCTTCCTTCCTCGCGATTACCAGCTGACAGTCCATCACGCCTGCTCCTTCGCTCGCTCCCTCGTGGGCGCCTGGGTTGTTTGCAGCTCCTCGGGGCCGTGAGAAGTGCTGCCACGCACATCCGTGTGCAAGTTTACATGTGGACACGTGTCTCCGTTTCCCCTGGGTGCGTACATGGGCGTGGCTCTCCCGGTTGGTTTTCTTTTCAACGCACCCAAGAGTAGGCGCGGTTTAGGTCCTGCAAGCCGGAGCGGCTGACGCTGCCAATGGCGCCGTCCGCGCCTAAGCCCGAGACGCCCTGCGCCTCCCGGGCCGTTTCTGCGGTGAACTGCCCGCTTCCCTGCCTGCAGGGGACAGCGAGAGCTCAGGCATTTCTCCTGCGCTCCTCTCCCGTACGCCGTCTGTTCTTACCGAGGAAATGGAAACAGCCGGATTAGCAGGAAGCCCGTGCCCGGCCCCCCTGAATGTGCTGCTCTCGCCAGCCTCAGCTGTGGCTGCGCCGGCCTGCGTTGGGGGTGCGCCCAGAGCCCCCCTTCCCGCTCCTCTACTCCCGCAGCCACTGACGGTGCCTGGGAGCCACCCAGGCCTCCGTGACAACCCAGACACCCAGGGGCAGTGTCCCCTGCCCTGCCCGGGCTGCGGACACTCTACTCAATTATTCTTATTGGCGTGTGTGCGTTTGTAAAACGTAGCTGTGAGTTGAAAGAAAAGCTGTGCAAACCCCTCCTGGCCCTTCCGCTGTCGATGATTTTATTTCCAGCGACGCCAACCTGCCCCAGACCAGAGCGGCGGGTGCCATTGGCTGGGCACTGGGACGGGTGTCCGAAGGCTCCTTCCCCATTCGCCACTCTTGCTAATTCATCCAACAGGCAGCCCCGCGCCAGGCTCCACGCGAGGATTAAGGGCACAGGTCAAGCACCCTGTCCTCAAAGCTTCCTCGTCCCGGGGGCGAGAGCGGGGTGACCAGGACGCACACGTGGAGAGGGCAGGTCGGGGAGCCGTCTCGGCGTTGGTGGACCGTGACGCCTCTGCAGACATCCGGCCTGAGCAAGGGCTCTGAGCACCTGTCCCCCCGTCGGGGAGGGAGGGACTTCCACCCCAGGGTGACAGGATGGCCCGACACTGGGCGCAGGACATGGGCAGCAGTTCCTGAGTCACATACGCTCACAGCCCGGGGGGAGGAGGCCACAGGTCACACAGGGGAGCAGAGAGAACCGGCAGGGGCTGCGGGAAGCAGCTTTGTGGTGACAAGAGGGTGGGGTGGGCCCTGGCCCCTGGGGGAGGTGGGACTGGCTGGGTTGTATCAGTCACGGCTGGCAGAGCTGGGAGCCCAGCTAGGTTGAGGGCTGATGGGGAGCCAGCCGGGTGGGGGCCTTTCCTGCCTCGTGGGGGGCGCCCACCTGGAGAGAGCAGGGAGCTCACGGCCAGGCCTCCGGGGCCCTGTGGGGCTCTAAGAGTCAGGACAGCTAATGAACTTGGGGCCTCACGAGACAGCCACTAGCTCTGGGTCACAGTGGGCGCCCACCGCAGGAGTGTGGCTGTACTGGGGACATTGGACCTCCTCACCCCAGCCCAGTCGGGAAGGGGTTAATGGATGGTGACTGTGAGGATAGTGGGCACGGGAGCGCCGGGAATGGGCCAAAGCCAGGGAAAAACTTGTTCCCGCCCACAGGTACCCCCGAGTCCCTCCTGGGACTCCCAGCACCAGCCACTCTGCTGCTCTAACCGGCTTTGGAATCCTCCTCCGCTTGGGCATGTGGCCCTCCAGCCCTGGCCTATTTTTGACTCACAGACCTTGGCCTTGGAAGGTGCCTCGGTGGCCTGTGCATCTCTCCAGAGTTCATGCGCCTCCCACCTGGCCTTGTGCCCGCCCATGTCGGACCTGTGCCCCGAGTCCCACCTTGGGCCGCCACCTGCCCCCAGGACTAACCCTGCCCTTTCCTGCCCCACCCCTCCCCGCCTGGGCATGTCAGGTCAGGTCGTCAGCACTCGGGCAGGTGCCTAGGTGAGGCACTGCAGGAACCTGCTGGGGGGGGCGGTGCATGGGCTGCAGGAAGGCGGACTCTTCCACTCACCCCCCGGCCAGGGGGCCCTGCACCCCACAGCCTGTCTGAGTCTGTCTGCTGCCTGGTGTGGCCACGGAGCCCTGCACCATCTGCGTCATCCTGCTCTGTGACCTCCAGCTGTGACAAGAAGGACCGGGGAAGGAGGACACCAGGGTCCCTCCCGCCAAACCTGCTCACGTGGGGGTGGCCGTTGCGCTGGGCTGGAGGCTGACGGCGTGTTTCCAAGGAGCTCCTCTCCCAGGCTGCTCCACGCCCCCCAGCGTCTCGAGGGTGACACTTGGGGTAACCGACGTACCCTCCCCTCCCCCCCGGCTCTGTGCCCATCGTGGCCCCCAGAACCTGCTCACCGAAGCCCACGTGCTGGCCAGTCTTCTGTCTTTTGCATTTAGGTTTAGGGGAAGAAGTGCCACAACCATCAAAAGATGTCCTTTCTGGAAGGTTCTAGAACCAGAAGGGATGTGAGCCGTAATAGTCCCCGCAACAGGGATGCGTAGGGAGGCAGAGCTCACGAGCCCTGCAGTCCCAGGCCGGACGCAGAGCTCATGTTTTGATAATAAAATCGTCGACTCTCACAGAACTTGAGCCTCGCTCAAGTGTGCAAGGTCGAGTCTAAAAGCCAAGTCTCTCCCTGGAGCCGACAGTCCCTGCGCCGGGCTCCCGTCCCCACGGCCCAGCGGGTGACGAATCCATTCCTCAGGGCTGCCTGTGGCTCCGCACATTTCTCGGGGAACGAGCAATTCTTATTTTTTTGTTTTGAAACTATTGTTAATACCAATTTTACAGTTTTCTCATACATTTCGGAGCCATGCAGGTTCTTTTCCGGGTCTCAAGCCACTTTGCAAAGCCTCGGCGAGGCCGTTGGCCCTGGGCCTGCGTGCTGGGTGGCTCGGTGGCCTGGATGCACCCAAGCCTGCGCCCGGCCCCCTCCCGCCTGCAGGCAGCTGACTCTGGGGGGGGGGCGGCTCTCAGAGACAGAACTTCCTGGCATCTGGTCCCTGCCCTCCGGAACATTCTGCCCTTCCTGGGAACACGCCTTTGCACTTGCCACAGTCTGCTTCGCCTCCTACACACCCTGAGAGGGTCCCCTGCCCCCTCCCCGGCTCCCGGCTCCAGGGGTCCACGGTGCCTCCCCCTGCACCTGCGTGCCAGGGAGCAGGGACCTCATGCAGGGGAGCAGCTCCTTTCCCTGGGAGCGGAAGACAAGTCCTGCCACCACTCAGTCATCTCCAGAATCGGCCCCTGACTGTCACTGTCCCTGGTCTCATTTTTCTTAAGCATTCGATTGCATTAAGCAGCCAGCAGCACGCCTGTTTTAATTTTCCTGTTTTGCACCTGACGATACATAGTGGCATGGTAATAGGATGGCTTCTTCCTTCAGCCGTCTCTTCCCTTGTCACCCCCGTGTTGCTGCGTCCTCTTCCCTGAGAGTCACGACGGCCTCGGACCTCAAGGGTGAGGCGGGGCTGGCGCACCTGCCTTGCTCCTGGGCCGGCGGCGGGGCTGGGGACTCAAGGGCAGCTGAATCTCGCTCGGCGCCCCAGGGGATCCCTGGCGCCTGAGCTCTGCCATCCCCAGCCACCCATGGCTGGAGGACAGAGAGGCCAGCCACTGCCCAGCAGCTCCCCCGACTCCGGCCACTTCTCGGGCCAGCTCGGCCCCTGGCAATCCCTGAGGGCAGAGCAGCAGCATCCCAGGTCCCTGCTCACACCAGCCAGCCCCAAGACCCCCTCGGAAGGTGCTGAGGGTGGGGCTTGCCCGTAGGGACACCCCGGTGAGCTTCTGGCTGGGTGGTTTGTTGAACCATTTCCCTGGGTCAGCTTTTGCTCCAAACCCTGAAGCCAGGGTATTTCCTTTCATCCTCACCGAGTTCTGAAACGTGGGTGTCGTGGTCATCTCTTCCGAGCAGAGAAACCAGCCACGCTCAGAGGAGCCCGACAGTTTCCCCGCGTGGGTGGTGGCAGCAGAAGTCAAGCACAGCCTCCAAGTCTGTGCCCCTTCCTTCCTGTCACGCCATCTGTCCCTGGTTCGCTCCCCAAGGAAGTCTCACTGATCTTTCTGGAATAACTCCTAAAGCAGTTAGAGCTTGGCCAGGCTAGGCACGGATTTCTCTCTGAGCTGTGACTCGATGACATTATTAGGGAAGGGTTTGGGTTTGGAGTTTGGAGTCAGGCCCTTTCGAGTCTGCTCCTGTCCCACTCACGGGGCCTTCGCCAAGCCTCGGTTACTTCATCTGTGAAATGGGCTCATCTGCTCCGACAAGAAGACCCAGAGCCGTAAAGGGTCCCCGAGATAGACCCTGGCTGCTTTCTCATGTGGCAGCCACGTGTAGGCGGCCTCGTCCCGTGAGCTCAGCCAGGGCAGCTTCTTCTGTCCCAGCCCCGGCGACACCCTCGGCGTCTCCCCCTCCGCCAGGGCGAAGCCGGCCCGGCAAACCCCGGCCCAGACACCAGCAGACAAGGAACCATGCACAAGGAAGAGACTTTCTTTGGAGGAAACGACAGGCAATTAATGACCATTTGCCACTTTCAGGTCACTTTCTGATGGTGACGACTTGGTCCAGCGGCCAGGTCTGGCTGCGAGAGAGACAGGGAGTAGAATCTCTAACCGGGCAGCCAGTGTCCCGTTAAAACTCCGGGGAGGGGATTCTGTTGCTGGAAGGAAATGCTGCAGGGGCAATGAACAGCCTCTGCCGGGAGCCCTGACTGATCCTGGACGCCCGGGCTTTCCGCAGGCCCCAGGGAGGGGCGCGTATGAAGTTGCGGGCGCACGCGGCCGGCGTTGGCTAAAACCACACGGATATGCGTTTGTTCCCGTCATCGCCGCGATCACCTGCTTCTCAGGTAAAGCCAGGTCAGCCACATGGGTGGCAGCAAGTGGGTTTTTATCCTGACATTCCTGCTCCCTGGTAAAACCTGACAGTCCCCGGAGATGGGCGGCGTTCGCTAATCGCCGCGGCCTCCGCTGGTTTTCTGAATTCAAGTGCAAGCAGGGGCCTAACGTGTCGTTACACCCGGCTCGGTAACCGCTGTCTGGAGATAATAATTCTTGCAGGTTTTCAAAACAGTTTTGATCATAAGAAATTCACGGTGCGCCTTGGAAATAAACATGTGTATCATTTTAAAATGGTGCAGCATGTTCCTTGACCCAGCAACTTCACTGTTGAGCTATTACACGCAGGAAGTACGCGCAGAAAAGCAAAGAGATTTATCTGCTGGGATGCTTCACGCAGCGATATTTATAGCCATTGAAAAATTGGAAACAACCTAAATGTTGAGGAGTAGAAGCCTGGTAAAATAAATTATACTACGCCCATATGATGAAATACTATAGGGCTTTTAAAAAATTATGTTGTCGAAGAACATCCAAATATATGGAAAATTATTCATGATCTATTTGGTAAATGAAAAGGCAGATCTGAAAACAGTGTGTGAAATCCTAACCTCAGTCTGCAGCAGGGAGACAGCTACCAGTGAGGAACACGGGCTCTGAAAACAGATTCCAGTCCCTCTTCAGCCGTGTGCCGGATGTAGGACTTGGGCAAGTTACTTGGCCTTTGTTCCTCAGTTTCCCCATTTGCTAAATGTGGATTCTAAGAGTGCTTTCCCCAGAGGCATGCAGTCAAAGCTCGTGACCTTCCTTCAGTGCGGCACACCTGGCAGGTGGCCCTCCCACCTCTGCTTGCACACCTCAGTGAGTGGGACCCTCACCACCTCCTGCCACGGCCCAAACCATAGTGACCCCTAAGGCAAACCACGCACACTGAGGGTGGGGCCCACTAGAACCCTGCATTCTCAAATCTGGGACTTGCCAATAGAAGATTACGATCACCAACGAAAGCATGGTGGGTGATGGACCGATACTCGTAGTGATTGCAGGGATTCGATTTCTTTTCTGCATCCCCAGAAAACTCGTGTTATTAATAATAATTTCTGGACTAGCCCAGGAAAGAGACGCTGGTAATAAACCACGCTCGCTCCACTCGCCGTGGGCTGGGGACGACTGCCGAGTAGCTCCGTTGCAGAGCGGGAACTGCGCGAGCCCTGAGAGCAGGTTCCATGGACCACGTGTGGACACGCCCAGCGCAGTGTCCGGCATGGAGTTAGAGATCAGCCGGCGCCGAGTGCGTCCGGCCTGGCCACTGAGGCAGTGGGTGGCTCTGGGAAAGCTGCTGAGCCAAGGCGTCAGCTTCCTTGGCTAAGAGAAGAGATCTGGGGAGAAGTCAGGGGTCTCGAGCACCCTTGTGAGGCAGGGTGACCCTGTATTTAAATATCATCTGATACAGAAAGATGCCCTGGCCACAGCAAAGGGGGACAGGGCCCCCGGACATCCTGCTTCCTGCCCTGAGCACCCAGAGGCTGTAGGGCCTCCGAGGGAACTTGCTGCACCTTCATCGTATGTAGTCTTCATCATTCTGTAAAAGTAGCGCCTGTGACACTGCGCACAGGCCGGGGTGGAGCAGCCCAGAAGTCTACGGCCGCTGGCGGCTGAACAGACAGCAGGTTGCCACCCATCGTACCACGGACGGTCACTAGGGCGTGGGAGGAACGACGTTCTGGCTCATGCTACCACTCATGAACCTTGAAAACATTGTGCTGAGTGAAAGAACCCAGACACAGACGGCCACGTGTCACATGATTCTGTTTGCATGAGACGCCCAGAACAGGGACACGCCTAGAGACAGGTGCTGGCTGAGCGGCTGCCAGAGATGGGGGGGAGGGGGAATGGGGAGTGGCCGCTAACGGCGCAGGGTGGTGAACATGTCTGGAACCAGATAGCAGTGACGGCTGCACAGCACTGTGAATGTACCAAATGGCACCAACTGCACACTCAAAAATGGTTAGATTTTGTTATGTGAATTTTACCTGGTGGCAAAAATCTGAAACACAATAATAATAGCATCCCGCAGGGGAATAATGTCACCTGACGCTGCGCTCAGCACAATTTTTGTGTACTGCGCTTGTCTGGCCCTGCCTGCCCCCCTGCAGGGCAGACGCCACCCTCTGCCAGGAGCTGATCCCTCTCCTCATGGTCACGACGGCACAGCCGGGCTGGAGCTGATCCCCAGGCTCCCAATTTGGTGCCAGTCCCTCATCCAGGCAGCTGCCCCTGGCTCTGCTCCGGGGCACGTTCCCCATCCGTGCACCAGGGGCGGCAGCTGTGGTCCTGCAGAGACTTGGGCACCTGGCCATGCCAGGTGCAGGCTGCTCATGACGTGGGGAGTCGTGGTCACGACACTCGCCGGTGGGTCAGGATGTGCGAGATGCTCTAAATGCCCTCCGCCCAATACTGACCGTGACCCTGGCGGGTGGGAGGCGTCAGGCTCCGTGTGCAGAGGGGGAAACAGTCTCCACCTGTTCAGCAGGTAACTACCAAGCTCCTCCACTGCTGCACGTGCAGACCCGTGCCAGGGGCTGGGGCTTCAGTGGTGAACAGGACTTGCCGAGGCCCCAGCACTGGGAGCTTGCCTCGTGACACAGCAAGCAGGTGTCCCAATGAGGTGGCCGTCACGATGCTGCCTCCTGAGCATTCCCAGGTTAGAGTGGGGGCTGGGGGCAGAGGGATGGGGTAGGGGCCTGCCACAGGATGACCTTCCAAGCTGCAACTTAAAGGAGGGCCAGGAGTCATTGCCATTCACCATGTCCACATCGGCCTGTCATCCACAGCAAAACAGGTGGGGAGCAGCGCCCCAGGGCACCCCTCCTCCTGCCCCGTCTCTCCAGTCCTCCTGGGTGAAGTTCCTGAGCTGGAGAGCGGGCCCAGTGCAGGGCTGAAGGGCTTGGAGGGAGGGCAGGACGTCAGCAGTGGTTTGCGCTTGGGTATTACCCCACCCACAGCTGGGAGACGGGACTGGGGCTGCAGACGGGGCGGGGAGACCCGGGCCAGGGCAGAGGTCATGTTAGGGTGTGGGTGTGGGCAGTGGGCAAGGGTTGGGGGAACACAGGAGATATCTGGGGGAGGGGTCAGCAGGGCCTGTGTTGAATGGCTGGGGGAGAATGGGAAGAGGTGAGGGCAGAGTATCTGGTCCAGCACAATGGATGGAAGGGGCCTTCTCTGAGCTGTGGACACTGGAGGGGAGAGGTGTCTTAGTCCCCTAAGGGGACTGCTACAACCCAGTGCCACGGCCCCGGTGGCTGATAAACAGCAGACATTTGTGTCTCGCAGTTCTGGAGGCTGGAAGTGCAAGATCAAGGCACCAGCAGACTCAGTGTCCCGGGAGGGCCCCCTTCCTGGCTCACACATGATGCCTCCTACTGTGCTCACCTGGAGGAAGGGGCCAGGGAACTCTCTCGGCCTCTTTCTGTTTTATTAATTTTTTATTTATAATGGACATATAACGTTACGTGTGTGTGAGATATAATGTGATTGATGTTTCCATGCATGAATACATAGTACAAGGATCAAATTTGGGTAATCACACATCTATGGCTTTAAGCATGTATCACTCCTTCGTGATGACAACATTCAAAATCTTCTAACTATTTTGAAACATACAATCCACGGTTGTTTGCTGAAGTCACCCTTCGGTGTAACAGAACACCAAAAATTATTCTTTTTGTGTCACTACAACTGCTTGCACCCTGTTATCAACCTCTCCTGCCGAAATCTCACCCCCAGCCTCTGGTCCTGGCTGTTTTAGTCTTTACTTCTATAAAATTGACCTTTTCAGATTCCACGTGTGCTCATGTGGTGTTTGTCTTTCTGTGCCCGGCTTATTTCACTTGGCATAATGTCCCCCCGGTTCATCTGTGTTGCCACAGTGACAGGATTCCGCTCTGCTGTGTGGCTGAATGGTATTCCATTGGGCGTGTGTATGCACAACATTTTCTTTATCCATTTGTCATTAGATGGGTGCTCAGGCTGATTCCTCATTGTGGCTGTTGTGCAGGCTGATGTATTAAATAAACATGTGTGTATAGGTGCTCTCTTTGACAAACTAATTCCAGTTCCTTTGGACATATGCCCAATAATGAGATTGCTGGATCATGCAGTAGCTCTATGTTTAAGTCTTTTGAGGAAACTCCACCCTGTTTTCCATAATGGCTGTACTAATTTACATTCCCACCAATAGTGTAAAAGAGTTCCCTCTTCTCAGTATCCTCACCAGCATTTGCGATTTTTTTTTTTTGTCTTTTTGATAATAGTCATTCTAATTGGGGTGAGGTAATATCTAGTTTGGATTTTGAATTGCATTTCTCTGATGATTAGTAATGTTGAGAATTTTTTCATGCATCCGTTGGCCATCTGCATGCCTTCTAGACCATTCTCTCTCTCAGCATGTACAAAACCCAACACTAAATAGATTAAAGGCTTAAATGTCAGACCTGAAACTATGAAACTACTAGAAGAAAACACTGGGGAAAATCCCCATGGTGTTGGCATGGGCAGGGATTCTTTTCAATCAGATCTCAAAAGCATAGGCAACAAAAGCAAAAATAGACAAATGGGATGGCATCAAACTAAAAATCTAATAACCCAATAAAGTAAAGAGAAAACCTGAAAAATATGAAAAAGTATTTGCAAATTGTGCATCTGATAATTGGTTGACATCCAGAATACACAAGGAACTTAAACAACTCAATAGCAAAAATCCAAATAATCCAGTTTTTTAAATGGGCAAAAGACATGAGGACTCTTTTAAAAGGGGACTATTTGTATTCATAAGGGCTGCACCCTAATAACCTAATAACCTCTCCAAGACCTCCTAATGCCACCATCTTGGGGATGAGGATTTTAACACATGAATTTTGGGGGGACACAGGCATTCAGGTCAGGAAAGATGGCAAAAGCTCCTGACTGTAAGGCACCTGGGGGCATTCCACTGGAGCTGACATGAGGCAATAGAGACCTGTCTGAAGCTCGGGTGGCCAGGTGGGGTGGACCTCTGCATCTGTGAGCCATGAGACTGAGTATACAAATGGCCAATGGCCAGACCACACAGGGAAATAGAGTTCTGACCCACAACCTGCTGCAGCCAGCCCCAAAACAGCCAGAGCTGGATTAGTAACTGATAGTGTCCCTAATTTTTGTCCTTGCTTCCAGCTCAGGAGCAACCAAAGAAAGACAACTGTGCCCCCCACCTAATCCCACAGGACACCTGCTTCTGGTCGGCCACCTCCAGCTCCCCCCGGCCGACAGCGTCAGTCGGGACACACCCAGAGCCTTCCCCCTTCACTCTGGAGCTCCCAACTCCCCTGCCTGCTTTTGAGTCTCTGCCGAGCACAGGTGATGGGGGCCGACTCCCTTGTTCTAGCAAGTTCTGAGTAAATAGCCTCTGCTTGTTCTCACCTGGGGGGGCCTTTTGAGCCCACCTGGGTCAGTGTCTGATGTGTAACAGAAGCCCGGGCAGGGGTGGGGGTGGGCGGGGTGGTGTCACCCGAGGAGAGCAGGCCCCTAAGGCCTGGATCCAGAGGAACTCCCTGGCGACTGGTGGTGAGGACTGGGGAGGAGGAGTGGCCTGAGACCTGCGGGGAGACCCGAGCACGCACCAGCCTGTGTGTGGCGGCTGGTGGGGCAGAGGCCGTCCCAGCCCACACATTCTGCACCTCACTGGCCTTGTCCAGCACCGTGGCAGGGGGCAGAGAGGAGTGGGAGCCTGAGGTCAGCCTCCAGCCCTGCACCGACCTTGGGGAGTCCCCATCCCCTTCTCACTACACCATCTTCTTCTCCTACCTGCTGAGGAAGCTGGAACCAATCTAATACTTGTGCCACGAGCACGTGATCTGTGCCTAGCCCACTGTTAGACAAGGTCCAAGGCAGGGGTCCTCAAACTACAGCCCTCGGGCCACATGCGGCCCGCCGAGGACATTCATCCGGCCCGCCAGGTGTTTTTGCTGCTGCTGCCTGTCCTGCTTAGCAGCCGACTCGCCCGGGCCCACAGCGCGCATGTGCGGATTGTGCGCCACACTCTCCAACGGTGAGGGACAATGAACTGGCCTCCTGTTTAAAAAGTTTGAGGGCCCCTGGTCTAAGGGCACCCAAAACCACCCAAGCAAAAGAGAAGGAAGGCCATGTCCTCCCTTCAAAGAGCCCATGGCCCCACTGTCAGCAAACGCTCTCGAGACCCTACCATGGACAGCACCAAACGGGGTCATTCTTGGTGAAAGGAAACAGACCCGGGGAGCATCTAACTTACGGTTTCCAAGCCCAGCCCGGACAGTCAAGGGTTAAGAATTAATGCCACTGGGTGCCAGGGGCTGGGGAGGGAGATGTTGGTCAAAGGATTTGAAATGTCAGTGAGATAGGAGGAAAAGTTCAGGAGATCTATCCTAGGGCATGGTGACTATAGTTAATAACGCTGCATCATATACTTGAAAATTGCTAAGGGAGTGGATTCTACGTGTACTCACCACAAAAATAATAAGCATGTGAGTAGCAGACAGAGGCTCCCTAAGAGAAAATGATATTATTCAGGAACGAGGGCTGCAATGGGGATGTGTATGCACAAAGGAAGACAATGGTATTAAAGGACAAAGGAGGAGGGCGCCGTGATTGTTTGAGATAATTATCTCTGGCTATAGGACCCACGACAAGGCTGGTGCCGTCTGAGGTGGGGCAGGTGGCTGCTGGGCAGATGTGCCTGAAGTAGCATTTCTTTGTGTGCGGTTGTGGTTTTTGCAGAGTCTTTGGTGATAGATTTTGTCCTCAGGCACACATGGGTGAGAACCTCCCTCCGCATGGCCTTCCCTGGCTCCGTTGGTCAGGGTGTCAATGCAGGTGACTCCCTTTCCACTCTGACTGTTCAGAGAGGTAACACGTGTGTCGATTAGCTTGACTGAGCCATTGCACGCATGTGTGTATTTCAAACCATCATGTCATGCGCCATAAGGACATACAAATTTTGTCCATTAAAAATAAATTAAAAAACATTAATGTCACTTGGCTTTGCAGGCACTCACCAACTCCTCTCTGAACGTCAACCTCACCCAGTTCACCGAAGACCTACTGCGTGCCAGCCTCCGGGGACACGGGACCGATGTCGCATAGTCCAGTGTCCTGCGTGATGGGGTGCGGGGGTGTTAAATGGAGCAAAGAAGAGATGAACGGAGTGCCTGGCACATAGTAGGTGCTTCTGTTTAGCGCTTTTATATGTGTCTTCCTGTTCATTCCTCACAACAGCTCGTGAGGTCAGTGCATTCTAGGCACGTTGTACGAAGGAGGAAACTGAGGCACAGAGTAGCTGGGTAACTTGTGAAGGTCACGTTGCCAGAAAGTGAATTCACGTCTATGCAGGGCACCCTGTGGTCAGTGCACAGGCAGTCGCTCTGCTGCACTCCCGGCCAGCCCGCAAGAGACCGAGCGTGCTGAGACGGTTTTACACACCTGTGGATACCTGTGCAGCAGGCCCGGTTATAGACAACAAATGAAATGCCCCGCCAGCTACCACCCAAGGGTCAGAGGTCCTCCACCTTAAAAACATTTATGGCTTTAAAAAAAAAAATTCTAAGAAATTAAAAAGTAAATCGACTTCAGCAATTCATTTAAACATCTCTGGAAGTGGAACTCACAAAAGCGTGCAAGCCAGGTGCTAATCTGCACTATTTCTGCAGCACGAATGGGAGCTCACTTTCTATGCAAACATGATCCGAGAGAGAATAGAGAGCCACTTTCTGTGGCTGGACTGTTTTTTTTTTCTTCATAAATTGATTTTTACCACAAAAGACTCAGAATTCTTCACAAATAGTTCATGTGCACATAGCAACGTGTCTTTATTTCTGGCTTTCTTTCTCCCTCTCTCTGAACCAGGAATTGTCTTTAGAACTGCCGGCAAGTGGGGCCACCAGAGACAGTTTCACTGGGCCCCCCCAGGGTGCTGAGCCTCTCAGAGATGGAAAATTACGGAGACTGTACTAAGAGCCTCCCAGTCTTAAAACCAACCCTCCAAGCATTCACAATCAGTCAGCACGATGCATTTCAAATGCAAATCCCGCCGCATTCTCTGAGAATAACTGAACATTTAACTCCAAAGCCATTTCACAATTAGCCCCGTTTCCCGCAGGGAAATTCAGCCATTGGTAAATTCAAACCCACTGCTTGAACAAAAGATTTCTGAAAACTTTGCTTTTAGCAGCGGTTGGGATCCTAGCGCTCTTAAGTGCAGTTGAGTGGTTTGGAGTTTGGACCGGGCTCTCTAAGGCCTGAACGCCCTCCCTGCGGCCAGCTGGGGCACTGCGTGTGCGGAGCACGTCACATGTTACACGTGTGCTCACACCATCATCTACTGACCACCCCAGCAGGCTCCGTGGCAGACCAGGAGGGTGGTATTATCTGTGTCTGACAGATGAGGAAACTAAGGCAGGAATGGGTGGGTGATTTGCTTAGTCCACTGTAGCTAATTAGTCTCTGCTGTCCTTGCTTAGTGGGCAGGGCCATCTACCCGCATCTGACTGCCTTGGCTCCCTCTAGGCAGGTGTTATTGTAAAGTTTTCAGCGGCAAAAGAAAGAGACAGAGAGAGAGAGAGTGGGGCCAAAAAACAGGGCTTTATTTAGTGCTCCCGGACGAGGTTCTGGGGTCCCAAGAGAGGGGGGCCTGAGAAGTCAAACCCGTTTGGAGGGTATGAGGCCTTTTATACTGTTTGGGCTGGGCTAGGGACTTTTGGCGGGAAGAGCTGGTTTTTTTCCACTGTGGTCTTTGTTCTTGAGAAACGGGAGGGGCTGGTGGTGCCTGCAGATTCCAGGGGGAGGGGCTGGTGGTGCCTGGCAGTCGTTTTTGGTGGGTCTGGTCAGTGAACCTGTTCTCTTTTTTTTTCTGTAGGGGGGGGGGCACCACCAGCCTTACAGTTATAATATATAAAAAGATGCTTCTTATGCTCCCAGAGGTTTGTCTCGCCTACAGCAGGGTCAGCAACCTTTTCCTGTAAAAGATCAGTTAGTAAATATTGTCCCTTTTTTTGGCCATACAGGTCCCCGTCACAACCTTGAGTGGCTATCACTGTGATTTGAAAGCAGCACACGAATGAACATAGCTGTGTTCCAATAAAACTTTATTTACAACAATGGGCAGTGTTCCAGATGACAAACAGACCTGGTCCACACGCTGCAGTGTGCCAAGCGCTCAGGGACACGAGCAGCCAGTGGGCCCGGGTGGTCTGAAGGTTCTGGACGAGTCCCTATGTCCAGGCTCCCTTGGGTTTTGGCCAAATCTTGGTTCCCTTTTGCAAGAGGCCCCGCTGCCTCGTTGGCTGTCCGCGGGGAGCGACTTCCCCCTGCAGGTGCCTTCTCCTGCTCTCCGCCAGCAGCAGCAAGTCCAGTCCCTCCCTCACGTCCCACCTCCCTGCTTTGGTTTCTGCTGCATTCCTGTGCATTCCTCCTCCTCTTAGAAGGGCCCATGAGGTTACACCGAACCCACCAGGAAATGCAGGCAAACTCCCTGGCTGAAGGTTAGCGGGTGAGTTGACCTTAATGGTATCCGCCAAACCCCTGCACAGCCGGACCCGGATCAGCGCCTGAATTCACAGGGGCGGCCGTCTCGGGGGGCAGCATTAGGGTTCTGCCCACCCCGCCTACGTCCACGCACGCACCTCATGTCCACGTCACGCAACATCAGCCGCGAAACGGACAGACCTCGTGAGAGGGTCAACTAAACTATGCCCCGACTTAAGAAAAGCATGTGACGAAAAATAGGATTCCTTGACTGGGCGACAGAGAATGCTTATTGTTTATATGCTTATCAATGTTTACTATTCGGCACGAACATGACTTTTCTGAACATGTGCTTAGATATGCCCCGTGACTGCTAGCTGCAGAAAGGTCAGGCCCAGAACACCATCGTGACTCTAAACGGGGTTTGGAACATCCCCTGCAGATACAGCTCTGGAGGGAGGGAACGCCTGAGGCACGGGGGCCGGTGGCAGGGTCCAGGTTCAAGTTCACAGCTGTCATCGTCCGTAGCAGCGCTATTCGTGGGGCCAAAAAGCAGAAACGATCCAAATGCCCACCAACCTATGAATGGATAAATATAGTGTGTCCATATGGTGGAATATTACTCAGGCACGAAAAAAAGAATGAAGTTCGGATACAGGCTACAACATGGACTTTGAAGACATTATGCTGCCGGGAAAAAATCCAGACACAAAAAAGCCACATATTGTATGAATTCATTTCCACGAAATGTCCAGAATTGGCAAGTTTGTGGAGATGGAAACCTGGCAGCTGCCAGGGCAGAGGGGAACACATATATTAAAAAGGCTACACGAATATTCTAAAATCAGACAGCGGTGATGGTTGCACAACTCTGTGAATACACTAAAAACCACCGAATATACTAAAATCTGCTTTAAAAGGAAGAGATTTGTGATATATGAACTGTAATCTCAGTAAAGCTTTGAGCCCCCTCCACACTGAGTGGCCCGTCCTCAGGTTTGCACGGTGCTCGCTCCTTCATGCACAAACACGCGTGCTTAGTGTGTTCCGACCACGCCCTGGGCAGGGGTACGGTGCGGAGTGAAATGCCCCTTCCGGAGAGCACAGTCTGGTGGGTGGGACAGACCCTAAACCATGAGCTATCACAGACAGGTGCTAAACTGCTGATGACCACAGCCATAAATTACTAGAAAATAATTTTTGCTGGTGCTCTGAGAAGAGCACAGAGTGTGGTGAAGCACGTAGCAGAAGAAACAGGCCACTCTACGGGGACAGGTGTCTATGGGGCCAGGCCAGTCTACGGGGACAGGTGTGGTTTTCCCAAGAAAGAGACAGTCCAGATGAGACATAAGGAACCAGAGGTTTTGACCTGGAGAAGAAACAGGTGCGGCAGGTGAGGCCAGGTGGGCGGGAGGAGCAGGAGGTTGGAAGAGCCAGAGGCCACGTGGAGACAGGATGGCAGATGGGAGCAGAGAGAGTGAGAGGGTGGCAGGGGCGTCCCCTGGGCAAAGGGAAAACCCAGAAAGGTGTTAAGCAAGGGAATGCATAGGCATGTTTGTGTTTAGACAGATTATCCCCCAGGAGTTGTGATTCTGCTAAGGTGGCAGAGCAAATAACTCCAGTAATTATCCCCAGGTGTGCCTGATAAAATATGACAGAAATATACAATATTTTAAGTGCGTATGTGAGCTCTCAAGAAAGAAAGGGAATCTCCCGGTCTGAAGCATTGAAGAGAGAATTGAAAGCCAGCATGACAAGCCCTGAGCTAAGGCTGCTTTTCCAGGGTGAAGTTGGGCAGGTGGGGTGGGCAGGTGGGGTGGGCAGGTGGGGCAGACAGGTGGGGTGGGCAGGTGGGGTGGGCAAGTGAAGCAGACAGGTGAGGTACAGGTGAGGAGGGCAGGTGAGGCAAACAGGTGGGTTTGTCAATTGTCAGCTTGAGCTTTACACCAAGGTGCCAACGGCAAATGAGGTTGAGAATGCACACAGGCGGGGGTTCAGAGGCAAGACCCCAGGTGAAAGCACAGCCCTTAGCGGTTGCAACTGCAGTGATGCTATCACCCCCCATCTGTGCGGGGAGAGAGGAGGAAGTTCAGACGCCTCTGCCTGGGTTCTGGATGAAAAACAAAAACCAAAATCTGTCTGAGCAACAAACAGCCTGGAGCTGCGCCTCCCGTGGGCTGTGGTTCAGGTCTCCATCATCAGCATGGTCCAGAGATTCCTCTGGAACCTTCGCCAGCTGCAAACGCAAGCCCGCCCTGGAGCAGCCCTGCCCTGCCAGTCCGGAGAAGGCAGGCCCAGGGTGAGGCTGACAACACCCAGGGCGGTTCTAGGTGAGGGGCCGGAGCGCGCACTGGCTTGCGGGAGGAACCTGGCGACCTGCGAGGAAACTCGAGTGTGGCCGCAGTGACGACAGATGGGAGAGGGGACAGAATCGGCCCCGTGTCCAGCCTGGGCTCTCCTCGAACACCAGGCGCTGCACCCGCTGCCCACAGGTCTCTGCACCCCCACCGTGCCCCCTCAGCAGGGCACAGTGCCACCTGCCAGCGACCTGGGACCAGATCCTCAGCCCCTCTCTGCACACGCCACACCTAACCCCATTCATTATTAAAAAGCAAAAGGAAATAAATGCCCTACAGGTAGGAGAAAATTCCCTCTCCTTACAAACCTACCAGAGCAACATTTTTGTCGTTTTTGTTTTCAAACTGTGGGTTGCCGTGCTCTATGAGAGAAAATGCCATAGACTTTAGCACATTGCATGAAAGAGAGGGATTAGAATAGAGCAGAATGGAATGGAAACTGCCAGAACAAGTCAGATGCAGTCAGGATGCATACAACCCGGGGCAGCATCTGATCCAGTTGTCTGTTTACACACACGTGCATGGGCGCCAGTCGCTGAATTAAAAGGTTGTTTTGTTCTGTTTTTTTTTATTGTGGGTCATGAAAGCCACTGTGATCAGATACAAGTCTCAGAACACAGGCGGCAAACGTCGTGTTTACGGGGACGTGCGGCACAGTCGCTCCATGGTCGGGAGCAGACGGGGACACGCATCTGCATTCAACATCGTGCCCGAGGTCCCGACCAGCACGGCAAGACACGAGCGAAACAAACAAACGTTGCAGGGATTGAAAAGGGAGAAAGGAAACCATCACTATTCACAGCTGTTATTCCGACAGCACAGAGAACTCCGGAGAGCGAAGCGGACTTAGAGTGCAGACAGCAGAGCTCCGCACAGCGTCTGGTCACGAGGTCCGGCCCCCCGAAATTGCCAAGCGTGCCTTTGGTCCAGCGGCAAGCAATAACAAAATATATTACTTTAAAAATATATCATTTACAGGAGGAAGAAAGTACCAGCTACTGAGAATGAATCCCACCAGAGACGTGCAAGATGTCCGCGGAGATAACTAACTTTTGTTGGCAAAGGAAATGAAAGGCAACCTAGATAAATGGAGAAGAAAGATACGATATCGTAAAAATCGTCAATCCTCTCCAAATTAATCTATAAAGTCAATGCGATTTCAATAAAAAACCTAAATAAGATTTTTCATAAAATTTAACAAACCCATTCTGAGACTTCTATGGATGAATAAAGCGCTGGGATTTAATAGTTGAGAATATTTTGAAAGAGAAGAAACAAAAGTGGCCAGATCGGAGGCTCCAGTCACCAGAATGCAGAAGGAAAACAGACCCCCAGCACCAGAGATGGCACCTGGGGATCTGGCATGGGACAAGCCACTGTTCAGACCTGGGGTGGGTAAAAGACAATCTCGTCATGAAAAATTTAGATCGACGGGTTACTACTTCACGCCGCCCTGGTGTGATCTTTCTGAAGGACATGAGAAACAGCACCCCCCTTCTCTCCCGGCTTCTGGACACATGGAAACACAATGAACTATGGACCCCAGGTGCTATGAGAGTCCGAAACTGTCATGGCCCGTTTACAGGATGGAGGATGAACACAGAACACAAAACACAAATGCAGAACACAAAGAAAAATGGGGACACACATACAGACGGTTGACTCGAGTAATAATACACCGGGTCCGTTTTATTTTTATACTTTAAAAATTTAAAGTTAGTTCCTTGTATGTAACTGCCCAGGCATCACAGCAATGGCCATAAATTCCGGAATAGCCCTAGAGAAGCAGATGTCCCCTGACTCAGAATCTCCAGGCGGTTGCTCTAGGTGCCAGGCATAGATCACGGACTGAGATTAGCAAGGATGGGCAAGGTGAGCCACAGGGGGCATTTCTCATCCCCAGCTTCTCTTAAGGTGACCCCCTAAGATTTTCAGCTGAACCCCGGCAGCTGTGCCTGGCTTAGGTTGCCCCTCCCTTGAGGAGTCTTACCTGTCATTGACTAACCAGCCATCTTATGGGGTGTTTATCGTGTGGCCTCCAGACCCCCAATGCCATGGGGCGGGGCCGCTCTTGCTTAGTTGCAACTCAGGTCATTTGTTATGCCTCTAGGCAACACCTTTGTTTATCACAGGGAGCCTGTCCGGAACAGATTACTTTCAAACACTCTGGGCAGAGCACGTACATTACTCACTAACTTTAATTCTTAAACTAGGAAAATATATGTCACCTTCATATCACCTTCACGGTCGCTGAGGGCTGAGACGTAGGATCCAGGTTTAGCACAGAACCGGTGGTTCTGCCACCTGCATCCGGAACCGCCCGGGCCTCCCCTGCGGTACCAGAGAGCCCAGACCACAGGTCTCCCTTGGGGAAGGGGTGGACCCACCTAGGAGGAGACAGAGCACACAGGGAACTGGCTCGTGAAGCCAAAACAGAGTTTCTGAACTGGGAATCAGACTGTCTCCCAGATGTACCTGCCCGACAGGTGGCTTCCACTCCCCTGCAGGGAGGGCAGAGAGGACGGGAGACTGGGAGGCTCCCCGGTGGGTAGAAATGTCATCGGGCTGGGAGAAGTGGTGCTCCTCAGCGTCACGTACACAGAACACATTTCAGATGGATCACACGCCTACGTGTGAAGACCAGCCGTGTGATTCCCTTTCAAAGACAACATGGAGACTATCTACAGGACATGGGATAGGGAAGGAAGATTTTTAAACAAGATGCAGAAAGCAAACCATAAAAAAAAAAATGGATTGATACATTTGACCACATTAGAATAAGAGATTTCTGTTAAGATCATCGTAGAAAATAGTCACACGAGAGACACCGTGGTCAAGGCGGGATTATGAGATGTTCAGAGCACAGGAGTCTCAGCCCTTCCAAGCGGCTGTAACAAAACACCACACTCTAGGGACTTACACCACAGACACCGTCCGCTCACATTTCGGCGGCTGGGAGTCCAAGATTAGCATGCCAGCGCCGTCAGCTCCCGGTGAGGGTTCTTCCTGGCTTGTGGGCGGCCGCCTTCCTGCCCTGAAAGGCCTCACCTGGCCTTTCCTCGGTGCTCGAGCGTGAGAGAGAGAGACGGAGAGAGAGACGGAGAGAGAGGACTCTCTGTCGTCTCTTCTGATAAGACACTAATCCCATCAGATCAGGCCCTCAGCCTATGACATCACGTAACTGCACCGCTTCCTAAGGGGCCCCATTTCCAAGTGCAGCCACACCGGGGGTTGGGGTTTCAGCACATGCGTTGCCGGGCACAGGCATGTATCCATAGCATACGTAACCATCGAATAACTCATATCCAGACTGTACACTTCCATGGAGAAGGAGTCGTGGTGGTGGGTTTGGGGCACACCGGCTGTCCGTCGTGAGAGGGGCGTGCAGCGGAAGGTGGGGGGCTCCCAGCTGCAGAATGCACGCGGCAGTGACAGAGCCTCCGCGCTGACCGCGTAGGGGGAGAAGAGTAAGACCCAAAAGGAAATCTGCGGAGCGTGATCCACGACGGGTACAAGGGTCCGTGCCTGTTTACCGGCCGCGGCGGGCGCACTGCCGTGGCTGGCTGTGAAGAGGAAGGGAAGTTAGAACACGACAGAGACACACCTGGAGGTGAAACGGGCGCGCTCTGAAGAGGGGCAGGTGCGGGGCCAGGGGGACGCAGGGGCCCGGGGGAACTCCCAGCTCCCTAGAAGGAGCCAGTGGGGGGTGGTGGTGATGACATTTCCCAGCAGGGACCCCAGAGCCGACAGAGAAGAAGGGGGGCCCTGTGGGGGTGGGGAAGGCTGACATCCACCTGGACGTGGCAGTGCTGAGCTGGGGTACCTGAGACCCAACCCGTGGAGACGTCACACGGGCCATTGAGGATGTCACTCCAGCATTCAGCAGGGGGGTCTGTAATCGAGATCTGGGCTTGGGCGCGGCAGGGCTCCGGGGACGTGGGACAGTCCAGGGAGGGCTGTGGCGGGAGCTTGGTGGCCCAGGCAGCCGCCACGAGGGCCGCCCGACTAGACAGTGCCGAGCTCCTCAGCCCAAAGCCCATTTGACGACAGGCTCGCTGTCGATCCGCTGCTGGGGACAAAGCCCTGGGCAGTGGCTCTGCTCCCTGCACTTCCCAGCCCCGGGCTCCAGGCATGTCCTCCCAGAGAGTCAGCCGTCCGTGCTCTGGGGCTCGTTTCTGGACCCCTGTCCCGCCTGCCCTCTCTTTGCCCGTCTGCCCAGTGGACGCCCCGCTGAGCTGTGCAGATGCGGGAGGGACATTTGGAGGAAAAAGGCCACATCCGTCTCCAGGCCCGGTCTCTCGAGGAGCTTCCCTGCGTGGGCAGTTATCTGATCTCTCGGAGCCTGTAAAACGGAGATTACATTAGGAAGATATTATAATAGTCCCCCCAAGCCTAATGCATTTAAGCAAAGCTTTTTGAAATCTGTTTACACCCTCAGCCTTCGAGAGTGCTCTGTAGAATGCAAATATGTGGGCTGCGGTTATTATAATTCTATTCCTGTGCTCTTGGATTTCTGACCTCGACTTTCACTGCGTTTTTTTAAAACCAGCGTTTCTCCCTTTTCCTCGTTTCATGGGACTTACAGGGAACTGCCTTCTCTAATTCCACCAGAGCCTTTGTAACATCCGGCATCTTCTGAGCACCCCGTGCGTGAGTCTTGTGAGCGTCAGAAAAGACCAAGGACTCTGTAAGGGACCCCTGGGGTTTTGGGAAAAGTGGGTGGCCACAGCCGGTTAGAGCCGGGATGACATGGGCAGATCCGAGGGCCACAGCCACAGGGCGCCCGGCGTACGGCTGGTGCCTGGCCAAGGAAGCAGAGAATCCCACGGTGATCGGCCCGGGACCGGGTCCCTCGCGAGTCCGGGGCCCAGGGCCTTGGGGTGGGACAGCTGAAGGCCTCGCCAGGACGCCAGCGGCGGAGGTGAAGCCGCAGGTCCCCTCATGGCCTCTGCCTCTGCGCCAGTTCTCGGCCACACCGACCTGCGGGCCCCGGCTCCAGCAAGAGGAAGTTGGGCGGGGATGCCCGTGGTTCATGACATGGGGCAGATCTTGCCATCACAGCCACTTCCCCTGCAGTTCAGCTCCCGCCAGTACATGGGCCTCCTGGGACTGGAGGTCCAAGGTTGGGGTGTCGTGGGGTCGGTGCCTTCTGAGGCTCCCCTGTCGGCTTGTAGACGGCTGGGGCTTCCTCGGTTCCCCTTGGTCCTCCCGCTGAGCGTGTCTGTGTCCTGCTCTCCTCTTCCTACAGGACACCAGTCCTACTGGACCAGGGCCGCCTTAACGACCTCGTTTTGCCTTAATCACCTCCTTACAGACCCGTCTCCAGGTACACTCACGTTCCCAGGCACTGGGGGTTGGGCCCCGGCACAGGAATTCTGGGAGGATGCAGCTCAGCCTGCCACAGCTGGTCCCCACGCAGAGGAGTGGCCCCACGTTCCCCAGCGCCCAGCAGGCCAGCTCCTTCCGTGTTGAGATATTGGGGCGCCAGGCCATGGCCGTGTCAGGGGGTCGAATAAGACAATGACAGTACTGACCTAGGTTTTTGATGTTTGTGATACCTGTCAAGTTTTTAGGGTTTGTCATTTTCATAATCTGTTTTCTCATTCTAAATAAATATCACTTTTCTTAGAGAGAGCATTCAAAATTGGACGAGTTTCAGGCCTCAGTGAACCCCCATCTGTCCCCAACAGGGGCTCTGCCTGCCGCTGGCTGCCCGGGGAGATGTGTTCAAGGTGAAGACGCTGACGTGGGAAGTGACATTGTGTGTGAATGGTGTCCACAGGGCGGCAGCCAGCCCGGGACCTGGTGCAGGGTATGCACCCAGGAAGCACATAGACTGGTCGCTCCAAGAGCCGACCCGAGACAGGACTTGGGCACAGGTATCCCCAAGGTGATCCGGGGAGCACCATGCGTGGCAGGGAAGTGGAGAGAGGGAGGAGGGAGGGTGAAGAAAGGGTGGGAAGGACCCAGTGCTTCCTCTGCTGAGGCCACTGAGAGCCACGGCTGCAGGGGGCTGCCCCGGGACCCCCCACGGAAGGTGCGCGTGTGAGGACTGACCCCCACGGCCATGGGATCCCTCGGTCTCGGCTCTCTGGGAATATGTCCCTGGCTGCAGAGGTCGCAGGTGACTGAGGCTACAGGTGGAGAGACAGCAGCACCTGCTTGACCTGCTGGTTAGTTGGTCGATGACCTCGTCAGCCCAGGACAGCTGGTGGTGGTGGCAAGCTTATGTAGCCGACTTTTTCTTTTTTAAAAAAATGTATTATTAACATTATTTTTGATCAACGAATCATAGCTGTGCACATTTATGAGGTGCAATGTGGTTTTGCTACAGGTCTGCAACGTGTCGTGATTTAATCAACTTGACCGTCTTGACGTGACCCTCGGATGCCCTGGGGTGTCTGAGAAGCCACCTCAGATCCAGGGGTTCTGCTTAGCAATCTGCACCTGTCAGGCAGGGGCCGGCAACCTTTTTCTGGAAAGGACGAGCTGGCAAACACATTAGGCTTCGTGGGCGAAGGGGAAAGGACACAGCTCTGCCAGGAAGCAGCCGTGCACGATATAGACACGAATGGGTGTTTCTCTGTTCCGATAAAACTTTATTTACAAAAACAGGAGGGAAAGAGGATGGCTGCTATTACAAAAAAAACCCAAAAACACAGAAAATAACGAGTGTCAGCGGGGAAGTGGAGCAACTGGAACCCTGTGCGCACGGGTGGTTGGATGCAAAACGGGGCCGTCGCTGTGGAAGACAGTACGGCAGCTCCTCAAAAAATTAAAAATAGAAATACCATATGAGCAGCACTCCCACTTCTGGGTATACACTCAAAATATTAACAGCAGAGCCGCGAAAAGATCTTTGCACACCCATGTTCGCAGCAGATTACGCACAACAGCCAAAAGGCGGAAGCCGCCCAAGTGTTCTTGGAGAGACGATCGAATGAACAGAACGTGGTCCACGTGTCGGGATCACGCAGCTTCGAAGGGGAAGGAAGTTCCTACACGCATGTACACGCGTGAACCCTGAGGACGCGCTGCCAAGTGCAATAAGCCAGCCACGAAACGACAAATACTGCACGATTCCACTTGCCTGAGGTCCCCAGAAGAGTCGGATCCACAGAGACAGGCAGGAGGATGGTGGAGCCGGGCAGGGGAGTCAGTGCTTAATGGAAACTCTGGGGGCAGATTTTGCGCGGCTCAAGAGAGGTACGGACAGGGATGGTGGGGAGCGTTGCACGTTACCGGTGTATTTAGCACCAGGAAACTGCATGCTTAAAACGGTTCAAAGGGTGAATTTTACATCACGTGCATTTTTCCGCAATTTAAAACTGGCAACCGGGGAGAGGCTCTGACATCCCCAGTACGCGCCCTCTGGGCTGGGGGTGCCAGGAGCCCTTCTCCTCTGCGTCTTTGGTTTTCCTCCATGTCGGTCCCTCAAGCTTTAAGAGATGCTGTTGAGGATCTGGAGAATGCCCCGCCTGTCTTCACGTGTTTCAGATCCTACCCAGGAAATGCGTCCAGAAAAAGTTAGACTTACCTTAGGCGCCTCTTATTAAGACGGAACAAACTCACCGTGAAGAATGAAGGCCGGGTGCGATGGCTCACGCCTGTAATCCCAGCATTCTGGGAGGCCGAGGCGGGCAGATTGCTTAAGCTCAGGAGTTCGAGACCAGCCTGAGCAAGAGCGAGATCCCGTCTCTACTAAAGATAGAAAGAAATTAATTGGCCAACTAATATATATAGAAAAAATTAGCCGGGCATGGTGACACATGCCTGTAGTCCCATCTACTCGGGAGGCTGAGGCAGGAGGATCGCTTAAGCCTAGGAGTTGGAGGTTGCTGTGAGCTAGGCTGATGCCACGGCACTCACTCTAGCCTGGGCAACAAAGTGAGACTCTGTCTCAAAAAAAAAGAAGAAGAAAAACTCTCCCAGGGCTCTGTGCACAGGGCGATCCCAGCTCTGTGCTTGCCAAGGCCTTCCTCACCCAGCACCTCCTTCCCCCGGGAATGTTTTGTCCCATTTCTAAGACAAGGGACTGGGTCTTCTCAACCTCATTCCAACATCCTGTGTCATCGCCCAATATACATGACAACACATCGGTGCCCATGGTGGGGGACCCTCACTGCTGCTGCCATGGGTGCTGGGGCCCAGAGACGGCGATACCATTTCTGTCCCTCCTCCGTCTTCCAACCCCAAAGCCTGGGGCATGAGGCCGTTCGTGCTCCGAAAGGCTAGAAACGGCCTCCCTCTGTGTCAGAAGGGAAGAAAATGCCAGGACACGGGCGGGTTGAAGGATTACACATTTCAGGTAGGTCACACGTCGCCTGGTTTGAGTTATCGGAGCAGCCGCTTCCGGGATTTCTCTCCGTGGCTAAAGCGAGAGCAGGCTCCTCTCGCTCTGCTCCCGGGGAGGGGACCGTCCCACATGCTTGAGAGACGCTGACGCCTGCTCAGATCGCACCTGGACTCAGAGGCACTGCTGTTGCGTGGCCTGTCCCAGGTGGCCATCCCGATGCCACGGAGACCCAGCCGGTGGCAGGTTTCCGCGGGGGAAGACATGAGGGGCACCCGGGAGAGGTGGCGGGAGGTGGCCCAGTCCCAGTGTTCCCACAGTGAGCAGCGGCGCCCTCGGTGGTCTGCACCGTCGGTGTGCTGGCAAGCAGAGAGCCCCCTGAAGGGCCCCACCCTGCTCCACCAGGTCCCCCAGGACAAGCTGATACCACTCTCCCCCGAGCAGTAGGTATACCATGTTTCGGACTGATCTTTTCTTTTCACCCAAATTGCAGATCTGAGCAAAAGGCTGAAAACCCAGGAGACAGCGCAGGTTCTTGCCCCCAGGTGACAGCTCAGGGGTCTTACATTAAATAGGAGGAGACCTAAGGGACAGATGCAGATGATGTCATTTCATGAACTTGAACCTGTGTCCCAAAGAATGAAGCATGAGGCCAGTCTCAGAGCCCAGTGAAGCTTAACGGAGACCAACCCTGTGACCCGCGGGTGGAGGCGTTCGGTGTTGACCGGGTGCTGGGTGCCCACTGCCCGTGCACCATGGCAAGGGCCGGCACCAAGGCTCTGAGCGGCTGCTCTCAGCAGCTGGACATTGTCAGCCTCTTTCTCCAGCAGGCCCTGACCTCACCCAACAGGCATCTTGGCCACGAGAGATGCACACATTGCACATGAGCAGGGAAAGCGTGCTTTGTGGGCCTTCTCTAACGCCACTTCCTTTCCTAGGAAGATTGCAGAGGTGGATTACTGTGAAATAATCGAGCAAGAGCGGCATGTGTGCTTGCCCCGTGGGTGCACAGTGAGGCCCCCCACGCCCACCCAGCCAAGCCGTCCGCTCACTGGAAATGTCCCTGCCACTCCGTGAATCTGCTTCCCGCCGGAGTTGAGGGACAGACTGTTGGCGATCCCCCCATGGGAGTTTTGCAGCCACTCAACAAACAGCGGGTCCCACGGCCAAAGCAGAGAGAAAAGCCGCACACTGATGTCAGTGGTGCCGTGAGCGTGCTGCATGGAACACCACCCGGAACCCCCAGTGACATCCGCTGCCCATGCATCTGGAGTCTGGCCGATCCGGGCTGGTCTCAGCTGGGCTGGGCCTCTAGCTGGTTCCGTCCCTGCCTGGCCTGCACGTCCTTCCTCATCCCGCTTGGATCAGCGGCCGGACACCAACGTACCTTGTCTTGTGGCAAAAGAGGGCAAAGCCAGTCGCACCACACATTTCAAAGCCTGCTCAGTCAGGTCCTCGAATAGCCCAGTGGCCACAGGGCCACCGCCAGCTTAGAAGGAAGTGGACAGCAGCCGCCACACGGAGGTAGCACACCTCTCAGGAGTGAAGAGGTGAGACCCAAATTCCGCCGGAGACAGGATCTCACAGCAGCTCCGTGGAGACCCACAAGGCTCTCCATGGCACAGTAAAGCTCCGAGACGCCCCATGGTGACAGCACCTGTCTCACATAGCCTAGCAGTCCCCATATTTTTAAACATGCGCTCTGTATTCAGAGAACATCCCTTGTAATCCACAGCAGTAGCTCTCTCCAGAACACGATTGAGAGACAGATATCACATCAACAACATGGAATTTTTAACCATCGGAGTTTCGTGGTCGTCTGGATTGAAGAGCCCACTTCCGCCTCCCTCAATTCCAGCCCCTCGAGTCTAAACTGGGGATGAGCTCCATCCTGCAGACCTGCCAGGGCTGGGAGAAGAAGGGCTGAGACAGCTGGGGAGAGGCCCTGGCCACGGCAGAGTGACCAGGCATGCCTGTCATCGTGGTGGGTGGCGAGGTGCGCCAGTGTTTAAACTAAGACGTGCAGGATTGGACCAGCCCCAAGAACGCACCAGGAAGCCAGCCAGCGAACAGGGCTGTTTCTGCGCTTAGTTTCTTATCATTCTGTCCTGCCAACATTCCAACACATGAGCCACCCATTGTGACAGTTTCTTTATAGATGTGTGACACTCCATAAATATTTCAGACGAGAAATGTGCACTGAGCACCTAATTATTGAAGCTGTCTCCATCTCAGCCGATCGCGCGGGTGCCGAGGTCCGGGCATGCGGGTCCCGGTCACCGTCTCTCTTATCAGAACCTCCAGTACCTGGATCTGCTTGGGGCACAAGCTCCTTCCCGGAAGGACATTCA
Source organism: Microcebus murinus (assembly GCF_040939455.1). Lineage (NCBI taxonomy): Eukaryota > Metazoa > Chordata > Mammalia > Primates > Cheirogaleidae > Microcebus > Microcebus murinus. The sequence goes on along the minus strand of NC_134105.1, from coordinate 807,078 downwards.
GACTTCATATCCCCACACGACGCTCTGCTCCAAGAGGCAGGGACTGGTTCTTCTCGTGGAGCGGGGAGGAATAACGTGGCCTGGAAACTTGCGCTGCCTCTGGAAGCTTCTTTGATGAGCCACAACAGCTGAACCCACTCCTGTCCCCCTGGCTGTGCCTCACCATGTGGCTGCGACCAGCACCAGAATGGTGGAGGAGAAGATGGGGGCGGCGTCTGATCCTCCTACAAGAGGGGAAAGGGAGTACATGGCCAGCCACAGCACCCAGGGAGCCAGGAACCCACGGGGCCCCCCTGGCATCACCCAGGGAGACCAGCTACTGTATGTGGACGTGGGTCCCCCTTTAAGCAAAAGCCACCTGCCTGCAGGCACAAGCTAAACTCATGCACTTAAGCAAAGTGCACAGTGGGGTGTCTTAGTCCATTCAGGCTGCTATAACATAACGTCACACGCTGGGTGTCTGACAAACAACAGAAATTTATTCCTTATAGTTCTAGAGGCTGGGAAATCCAAGATCAAGGCACAGGAAGACTCAGTGTTGGGTGGGGTCCCAGCCCTTGGTTCACACCAGCCCAGCTGTCTTCTCACTGCGGCCTCACATGGTGGGAGGGGGGCCAGGCAGCCCTCTGGGGTCCCTTTTGTAAGGGCTCTTGCCCCCTTCGTGACCTAAGCACCTCCCAGAGGCCCTCCTGCTCACACCACCACTCGGGTTGGGCCTTTGCTATGGCAGCTCACAGAACTCATTTCCTTACATTTATAAAGAGTATGATAAAGGACACAGGTGACAGCCAGGTGAGGGGAGACTCAGGGCAGGGAATGGGGGATGGGCTGCCCCACCCCCAGGCACCTGCACGTGTCCGTCAGTCTGGAAGCTCCCAAACTCCACAGCTTGGGGTTTTCATGGAGGCTCCATCATGTGGGCACCATTGATTATTAACCCAACCCCCTGCCCCTCTCCCCTACCTGGAGGATGGTGGGGGTGTGGGGGGCAGATGAAAGCTCCAGGTTTCTAATCACAGTTTGGTCTTTCAGGGGACCAGCCCCCATCCTGGAGCCACCAATAGTTGCCTCATTAGGACGAAACATGCTCCTGTCACCCAGGGAGTTCCGAGGGATTGGGAGTTCAGGACTCAGGGTCAAAGACCAAATATTAGAACAGAGGATGCCCCTGGCACCCCTACCGCTCAGGAAACTGCAAGGGTTGAGGCGCTCTGTGCCAGGGAACCAGGAGCAGAGACCAACATACCTGTTTCTTGTAGTTATTATTTCTTATGATTTTGCCATAGTGTCTTTGTGCCATTAGAAGCTAAAGTCCTCTTACTATGAAATTCCAGATTTCATACACTCCAAGCCTCTTCCACACACATATCATGATACTCTGGTAGAGTGTGGGCCCTGAACCATCTCCCCCATGCCCCCACTTTGCACAGCTGAGATCCAGAATCCTGCCCCTGTGCCAGCCGGTGCAGAAGAAGGCAGGTATGATTACTCTCTTCCAGCCAAGATAACAAGGCACTGTGGATCCTCCTGGAACTGGAACGTACTCAGGGGCAGCCAGCTCTCTGCACAATAAAGGGGCTGGATTTTTCGAAATAATTAGAGTTATGACAAATGTGGATAGTGCATTTTGTTAACAAGAATGCAATTGCTATTTCTACTGTGAAATTCAATATATAAAAAGGTATAAAGAAATGAACCCAACAGTTATTGTAAAAGCCCGAGTATCACCAGTATGGGTGAAAGTCCCATTTACATACACATATGTGTATGTGTATGTAAATATACTATGTGTGTATAATATGTAAATATATGTGTGTGTGCCCCTCGTGAAACCCACCCCGCCTCTCATACAGCCGCAGGGTAAACACTGCTCTGGATTCATTAGAACAGCGTCAGCCCACTCGAGGTTCTCCTGTGACTGCCTTGTTTTCACGCAAGTGGAGGAGGCGAGCTGATGCTTTAACTATTAATACACCCTGATTAGCAGGACCCCAATGCATGTATATACACAGAGAAACATATGTATCATACATGTTTATACACAGCACATATATATATCGTGCACATATTTATATACATGCTACATATATACCATGTACATATTTATAGACACACTACATATATATACACCATGTACATATTTATACACATACTACATATATACCATGTACATATTTATACACATACTACATATATATACCATATACATATTTATACACATGCTACATATGTACATATATACAACAAACACATCTATCTACACATACTGTGTACATGTTTATACACAGCACAAGTGTACACATTTAGACAACATGCATGTTTATACACATGAATCCCACATATGTGCATATACATCATCTGCATGCTTAGACACATAGCATACATGCATGTGTATATCATCGATATGATTACACGCATACCTGCATGCACTCTCTGTGTCATACCCACACTGTCTTTCTCACACTCTTGCACACCTTCAGATCACACAATTCTGCTCACACTCACACTCAGACGTGCCCTCATACACACGCACGCACGCTGTCGCACACCCCCAGCCCCACCCCCAGCCCCACCCCCACATGCTGCCCGCTCACACAGGCTCGCATTCCCACCCACGGCCACGCTGTCTCGCACACCCCCCGCGACACACACACTCGCACCCCCTCCCATCCAAGCACTAACCAGGCCCGGCCCCGCTTAGCTTCTAAGATCAGACGAGATCAGGCGTGTTCAGGATGGTGTGGCCGTAGACTCACAGTCACATACACTCATGGCCACTCATACCTCCACGGACTGTCACCACACAGTCTCACACACTCACACACTCTCACACACACACACACACACATGCACACTCGAGTCTCTCACAGTCAGACACGCAGAGCCGAGCCGTGGGCAGAGGTTCAGGGAGGAGCTGGTCACGACGCGGGGCCCAGCCTCTGGGAGGAATGACAGGTGAGTCTGGGTTTAAATTTGAGGCCCCACCACACAGGACACGTGTGGCTCTGGGCTTCGCTTGGGTGGGACAATGACGCTGGGGTGGAGGCCACTCAGGTCACCGTCCCACTTCTCAGGAGGCCCAGGTGGAGCCCGTGCCCCTCTCCAGGGCTGGTGAGGGGACGAGAGCACAGAGTGACCACGTTTCTGGACTTCCGGCGAGTCTGGGCTCTCCCGCTAGAAACCAAGAGACGTCAGCTAGGAAACAAGTCTCACCAGAGAGGATGTGTCACCATTATAACAAACACTCAGGGCAACGTGTCTCTGCGGCCGTGGCTCCGGCTCGGTGAATCCATCCCACAAATGACTCTGCAGTGAGCTGCCCCTCTGTGCGCCGGCCACTGCTCCAGGGCCTGGGCACGGAGGGATGGAGGCCCTCCCACGGAACATTCTAGCATGTGGCATACTCCAGTGCATACGAAATTAATGCAAGGCGTCTTGGTGGTGACGGGTCACAGGTGGAGAAACAGAGCAAGGCGGGGAGGGAGCTCTGGGGAGGGGCCCGGGGATGGGCTGTCCGCAAGTGACGTCTACACACTGACCTCACAAATCGTGGGCGCCAGCTGCGGAATGTCCCGGGGGTGGCAAAGCAGGGGCTCCGCTCCCAGGAGGCTGGCCCGGCCTCGGAGGAGCAGACACAGTGCAGGCAGGAGGAGGCTCGAGGGCTTTCGGCCCGAGGGCCAGAGTGAGGCCGGGTGCTGTTCTAAGGGAAGCTGGGAGCTACCAGGGGCTTAGGATGAGCTGAAAACTGTCACCGTGCGAATCACCTTCTACTTATTTTTAGTTTTTATTCTTTCTGAAGTAAGTGCTTTATGATTCCCACTTTAAGGGTGAAGAGATCTTGGGTACAGGGAGATGGAATGACATTTCTGATTTCACTTCCTCGTAAGGGACCTTCAGGAGCTGACTCTTGTGCTTGACGGAGATGCTCTTGTCCCCACAGGTAGCTTTGCTTGTAATTCACATATTTCTCTTTTTTGTACTCAGATAACTCTCTCTCTCTGCCTTGTTTTAATTCCACGGAGTACTACTCAGCCATAAAAAGGTGCATTAATACCCTTTGTAGCAAGCTGAATGGACACAAGCGTCACGTGAGCTCGCCGTTAAATCGGAGCCACTGGCGAGCGCACGTGCGCACAGGGACGTGAAACTCCGCCAGTCTCCTTTTAGCAGCAGGCCCCCCTCGCTGCGCAGAGGGGGGTTTCTGGAGATGGACGTGGGGTGGGGGCGCGACGGCCAGGGGGCAAGAGGCAGGAGGGCACACGCATGTCACGGACGGAGCTTGGGGACGGGAATGACTGTTTTCATGTTCTACCTAACGACGGGACACTACCTGGGAAGACAAAATTAGGGATGGGTGAGTTTGTCACGGACACCGGGTGCCGTTGGCCGGCTTTCTCCGGAATCTTCTCCCACTCCTCTTTTCACAGCGCCGCCCCCTCTCCGCCGCGGGCCCAGGACGCTGTCACTGCCAGCGGTGAGACTTGTTTTCGCTCGGCAGCCTGTGCGGGTGACATTTGCCCAGTGGTGGGCAGACCACGGACACAGGCCTCCACGGAGATGGAACACGCACCCACAGGACAAGGAAGGAAAGCAGCCCCACCAGATGGCTGCGTCCCCCGAGCTGACGCCGCCAGCCACTCTCCCGCAATCCACTCCCATAGACGTGAGATCGTCACGTGCGGGAAGGACGTTAACAAAGCTGACATTTTCCCATCAGACAGCTCAACTCACAACACGACACTTCTCCAGCCCGTTGTGTTCGCCGGGTGACTGACGCAAAGTTGAACCTCGTCGCTCATGTGGAAAAGGGCGTTCAAAAGGCCCGGCGATCATCTATACACGCCGCGAGCTGGCTGCCTCTTTCCAACCCGGGAGGGTGTCACCGTGCCGGGCTGGCGGGGGAAGGCACCTCTCAGCCAGCACCATCCTAAGGGGACTCGGGCAGGAGACGGGCTCAGGATGTCCCCAGAGTGCGCGGGCCTCCAGCTGTGACAGCTCAGTGTGAGAAGGCGGCAGCACACAGAGACGGACCCACTGCAGGACACACACCAGCTGGCCCAGTCCTGGGTGCAGCCGGGAGCCACCCCCGCCTCCCACGGGCCCTGCAGCCCGCGCAGCTCTCCTGGGCACCCGAGCCCATGCCCCGCCCCACGCCCTGCCGGGAAGCACAGACCCTGGGACAAGTCACCCAGGCCCAGGCTCCTGCGTGCGGGTGTAGGACCTGCCAAAGAACGAGCAAGGGTTGGGGTTGGGGGAGACAGTGCCAAGGACACGAAGGCACCTTGTGATGCGTTAGTTTCCTGGGGCTGCTGGGACAAAGGACCACAGACTGGGGGGGCTTTGCCAGCAGAGATGCTCTCACAGTCCTGGAGGCCAGAAGTCGGAGAGCAGGGCAGGGGCAGGGTGTGGGCAGGGTGTGGGCAGGGTGGGGCAGGGTGTGGGCAGGGCAGGGGCAGGGTGTGGGCAGGGTGTGGGCAGGGTGGGGCAGGGTGTGGGCAGGGGCAGGGGCAGGGTGTGGGCAGGGCAGGGAGGGCAGGGTGTGGGCAGGGTGTGGACAGGGTGTGGGCAGGGCAGGGGCAGGGTGTGGGCAGGGCAGGGCAGGGAGGGCAGGGTGTGGGCAAGGTGTGGGCAGGGTGTGGACGGGGCAGGGTGTGGGCAGGGCAGGGAGGGCAGGGTGTGGGTAGGGTGTGGGCAGGGCAGGGGCAGGGTGTGGGCAGGGCAGGGCAGGGAGGGCAGGGTGTGGGCAGGGTGTGGGCAGGGTGTGGGCAGGGTGTGGGCAGGGCAGGGGCAGGGTGTGGGCAGGGCAGGGCAGGGAGGGCAGGGTGTGGGCAGGGTGTGGGCCGGGTGTGGGCAGGGCAGGGGCAGGGTGTGGGCAGGGCAGGGCAGGGAGGGCAGGGTGTGGGCAGGGTGTGGGCAGGGCAGGGGCAGGGTGTGGGCAGGGCAGGGCAGGGAGGGCAGGGTGTGGGCAGGGTGTGGGCAGGGTGTGGGCAGGGCAGGGGCAGGGTGTGGGCAGGGCAGGGGCAGGGTGTGGGCAGGGCAGGGCAGGGAGGGCAGGGTGTGGGCAGGGTGTGGGCAGGGCAGGGTGTGGGCAGGGCAGGGCCTGGGCAGGGCATGGACAGGGCAGGGCAGGGTGTGGGAAGGGCATGGACAGGGCAGGGCAGGGCCTGGGCAGGGCATGGACAGGGCAGGGCAGGGTGTGGGAAGGGCGGAGGCAGGGCAGGGTGTGGGCAGGGCAGGGTGGGGCAGGGCAGGGGCAGGGTAGGGGCAGGGCAGGGGCAGGGTAGGGGCAGGGCAGGGGCAGGGTAGGGGCAGGGCAGGACAGGGTGGGGCAGGGGCAGGGCAAGGGCAGGACAGGACAGGGTGGGGCAGAGGCAGGGGCAGGGCAGGGGCAGGGCAGGACAGGGTGGGGCAGGGGCAGGGCAGGGCAGGGCAGGGCAGGGCAGGGGAAGGGCAGGGCAGGGCAGGGACAGGGGCAGGGGCAGGGCAGGGAAGGGGCAGGGCAGGGCAGGGACAGGGGCAGGGCAGGGAAGGGGCAGGGCATGGCAGAGCAGGGGCAGGGTGGGGCAGGGCAGGGGCAGGGACAGGGGCAGGGGCAGGGCAGTGAAGGGGCAGGGCAGGGACAGGGGCAGGGGCAGGGCAGGGAAGGGGCAGGGCATGGCAGAGCAGGGGCAGGGTGGGGCAGGGCAGGGGCAGGGCAGGACAGGGTGGGGCAGGGGCAGGGCAGGGGCAGGGTGGGGCAGGGCAGGGGCAGGGCAGGACAGGGTGTGGGCAGGACAGGGTGGGGCAGGGGCAGGGCAGGGCAGGGGCAGGGCAGGGCAGGGCAGGGGCAGGGCAGGGCAGGGTGAGGACAAGGCTGGCGCCTTCTGAGCCTGGGGGAGAAGCTACTCCAGGTCTGTCCCCACTGGCCGCCCTCGGCGTTCTCAGCCTGTGATGCCTCATCCTCACTTCGTCCTCCCGTGGCGTTCTCCCGCTGAGCAAAGGTGTGACTCTGGGCCCAGACCTCCCGTTTGTAAGATGTCAAAGACAAAATCATTCCGGCCCTTGTGCAAACACAAAGGAAGCCTTTGTCCGTGCCCATCGAGACAGGGCAGAGGGACTGAGCCCAACTCCAAACGCAGCAGAGACGTCTGGGCGTTTACGGCCAGGCGGGTGAAGGGCGGGCAGGTGGATGGGAAATGCCACCAGGAGATGCCATGGAGGGGCGCCCCTAGGGTGACCCAGCAGGATTCTTGCCACGGCCAGGCCATGGCAGGTCCCAAGCGTGGGACCCAGGTGAGAAGGGGACTCAGAGGAGGATGACCCGACGAAGGTCTGCTCGAGGAGGAGTCCTGGCCAAGGGCACCCTTTGTCCTTCCACAGCTCACGTTGGCCACGGCCCATCTCAGCAGCCTCTTCCTACTGACCTTTAGAGACACTGTGTCCAAGCAAAGCCACACTCACAGGTGCCGGGGTCAGGACTTGGGCACCTTTCAAGGGGACACAGAGGGCACCTTCTCCTTCAAAATCCACCTAGGAGGACGGTCAGCGCGTGCGGCTCCCTGGACAGGGACTGCGAGGCAGGGCGGGGCTGTCGTAGGGGATAGCTGTGAGCACGGCAGGGAGGGGACCCTGGCAAGGGAGAGACCTCTTCCCCCATCTCAAGCAAGGGGGAGCCCAGGGAGGGCCTGGAGCACAAGGTGCTCTACCGGGTGGTCCTTGTTGCAGCCAGGGGCGCTTTGCCTTCCTGCATCAGCCGGTCCTGGAGAGGGAGACGGGGCGTCCCCCCAGACAGCTCCCTGCAGCACAGGGCCATTCTCCCGGGGAGAGAATGGGGGGGCAGCTGAGAGACCCCAGTAGCCGCAACACACACTGGATCCTGGTCTCTGGCCTGGCACGAGGGTGGGGGGTGAGGAGGGCACAGCAGAGCTCCACGGTGTCGCCCAGGCGTGCCGCAGGAAAAAGGATGCTCGGAGGGGCTCACCTGCTCCAGCCTCACTCCGTGCTGGGAGCGGCGGGCGCTCGGCCTCCCCAGCCTGCCTGAGCCGCCCCGTCCAGGTGGCTGAGAACCAGCATCCTTTAATGAAATCAAGGGACAGTGACTAAAGCCCTCATGTTAAGTCTTCTTCCCTCTCCAGCTGCAGCCGCCCTGCCCTCAGGTTTGCGATGACCTGGAGCGATTGGTCTGGACTGGAGAGGAGGGAAAGGCGGCCCCGCTCAGAGCTCCGCGGGCAGCGCAAGAACCTCCTCCTGCTTCTGCAAGAATCCAGCTGTCCGGTGAGTCCCCGTGGGACGTCACTGCTGCGGTTCAGGGTGGTGACCGAGCTCGCTTCCCTGGTGGACAATTTCCCCATAGGCTCACCCCACCCAGGAGCAATTCCTAATCCCTTTAGACCGACAGAAAGAACTCCTTTGTGTCCCTCTTCTGACGCTGGAGAAAAGGGATTTTGTTTCCAAAGGACCTTTTCGTTTGTTTATTTTAAACCCTCAAGGGATTGCATGAGAAATGCCACAAAAATAACCTTTGTGTTGGATACTTTAAAAAAATAATAAATAAATAACACTCTGTGGCTGTGTGGTGGAAGATGGAGAGCAGGTAAAGAGATTTTATTCATTCTTTAAAAAAAAGAATCTTAAAAAAAAAATTTTTTCCCAAACCATAAGCAGAATAACCCTAAATCTTTGGAAAGATAAGATTTTGGGCTAACTTAAAAAAAAAATACTCTTCACATCCTTGCACTGCTTGGTTTCCATGGGAACCTGAAGAGGTGCCCTGGGTGCTGGAGAGCTTCTGTTTTTGCGTTAACCCTTCGCGTCACAACAAAGGAGGAACGGGCAGGACGGGGCGGGGCGGCAGCGAGCAGCCCCCGCGCGGGGCTCCGGACCCACAGGCGCCGTCCCGGCGATCGGAGGGGCCTTGCGTCGGCGTGGATCCAAGCCAGCAGCAGCCGGAGCGTCTCTTCCCTTTAGGGTAGCACCCAGAAAAGATCCCTCACGCAGGTGCCGTGACGTCTGTGCGTGCTCATGCCTGGAGGACTGCTCCCACCAGCAGCGGCCTTTTCGTGCTGGCGTCGTTCCCAGCCGGGACTGAGGGGCTGCATCCGGAGCCCCCAAGAATCGTGGGGCGGTGGGTTACGGATCCGGGCTTGCACTCGGCCTGGTTCCCGGCCTGACGCTGTGGGGTCTGGGTCACGGCAGCCCGCGGGCCACGGGACAGGCCCACGAGCCACGGGCAGGCCCACGAGCCACGGGACAGGCCCACGAGCCACGGGACAGGCCCACGAGCCACGGGACAGGCCCACGAGCCACGGGACAGGCCCATGAGCCACGGGCAGGCCCACGAGCCCCGGGGCAGGCCCACGAGCCACGGGGCAGGCCCATGAGCCACGGGCAGGCCCACAGTCGCTTTTAGGAAGTAGCGTTGCCCTCGACCTGCACAGGGGCCTGACCCGTTCCAGACCCTCCTTTTGGGTTTAAACGCGGCCCCTTCCTGTGCCAGAAAGGAAAAGGCGTCACTCGTGGGAAGAAACAAAGACTTCAGCAATGACGGTGGGTGTGATGCCACGAAGCTTCATTTCCGTTTCTAAACCCTCCCAGCACTGGGGGAAAAAAAATCCACCGCCCAACCTCAGCGAAAACAGCAACGCCGGGAGTAAATACGAGTGGGTTTTTCCCGGTCACATTTCTCCCCCACCCCCAAAAATGAACCCGCTTTAAAAATAACACGTGAATCCAGCAGCAACAGGAAGCTGACGGAGCCGCATGTGAGCACCTGTTTTTTTCTTCCCGAGAAACGAAAATAAACTCACTGTAATGAAAATCAAGGGCAGAAAAATGCCTAATTAATTGAATGCCTACCTGATTAGCTGTGCTCCGTAAATGTCTCTGGTGTCTTTTCTGCTGATTGACAGGACAGAAAACAGACAGGAGGAGGCCCCGGCCGGCCACCTCGCATGGGCCGGAGGCTGTGGGATTTCAGGGAAGTGGGTCCCCTGCTCAGCTCCCAGCACCCCGGGGACAAGGTGGCCCCCACACCTAGCTCAGGCCCTGCCATTCTCTGATACCTGGGGGGAGAAGGTGGCCGGGTGGGGGCCAGCCTGGTGGCTCAGGGTGATTTTCTGACACATGGACAAATTGCTGGGGTTGCAGAAGACGTGTGCCACGCACCTGCCCTGGCGAGCTGGCAGCACAGTGGCGATTTCACCCGTTTGCCTGGCACTGTATCGCCACCCAGGCTAGGAGCCCCAGAGGGCAGGGGCCGATTCGTGTCTGGTTCCCTCCTCCTCGTAATTTTACATCTAGTGCTTATTCAGTGGCACAAAGTAAGGACTCAAGAAACATTTGCTTAATAAAAATAAATGTCCAGAAAGAAGGCCACGGTGAATGTTGTGTTCTCTTTCTATTGCTGCAGTAACACATTGCCACAAAACCGTAGCGCAAAACAACACGACTGCCTTCTCTCCCAGCTCCACGGTCAGGCCTGGCATGGGCCTGCCTGGGCTCCCACCGAGGTGTCAGCCGGGCCGCATTCTGTCCTGGGGCTGCAGGGGAGCCTCCGGCTCTGCTTTGCCGGCTGTCGAGGCCGCCTGCACCCTTGCCTGGGACCTCCTTCCCTCTCCCAAGCCAGCGTCTTCGGGCCAAGTCCTTCTCGTGCTTCCCTCCCCCCGACTGGGTCTTCTGACAGCCTCTCCCACATCTAAGGACCCCCGTGACAGGCCCAGACCCACACGGAAAACTCAGGATCATCGGCACACCTCAGAATCAGCGGATTAGTGACTTCAGTTCCATCTGCAATCTCAACCCTCCCTTGCCATGGGAGGAGCCGCATTCACAGCTTCCAAGAATTAAGACATAGACATCTTTGGGTGGGGTGTTACTTTGCCAGCCACAGATATCACAGACAAAATAGATTTCTCCAGAAGGAAAAAGGAGGTGACTACATTGAGAGGTCTTGTTCATTTCCGTGCTGCCCACGGGGCCGAGCAGGGGGAGGGTGTAGCAGGTGTTTGGCTGATAAACTTTGTGGAACGGATCCACGTCCTACACTCATCTATCAAAACAGCCACCTGTTCTCTGCTCCTGACAGCACACAGGGCCGCGGAAGAGGAAGGGGCACAGGCAGACTGCGCTCCGTCTCTGCAGCTCAGATTCCGCAGGTGGTTACCAACCAACCACACAGCCGCAACCAGCTAACACACCCCTTAAACAGCTAATACCTCCATAACCAGCTAACACACCCCTTAGCCAGCTAACACACCCCTTAACCAGCTAATACACTCCATAACCAGCTAACACACCCCTTAACCAGCTAATACACCCCTTAACCAGCTAATACACTCCATAACCAACTAACACACCCTGTAACCAGCTAACACACTCCTTAACCAGATAACACACCCCTTAACCAGCGAATACACTCCATAACCAGCTAACACACCCCTTAACCAGCTAATATACCCCTTAACCAGCTAATACACTCCTTAACCAGCTAACACACCCTGTAACCAGCTAACACACTCCTTAACCAGCTAACACACCCCGTAACCAGCTAAGATATCCCGTTACCAGCTAACACACCCTATAACCAGCTAACACACCCGTAACCAGCTAACACACCCCTTAACCAGCTAACATACCCCATAACCAGCTAACACACCCCACAACCAGCTAACACAGCCCGCACCCAGCTAACATACCCCTTAACCAGCTAAGATATCCCATAACCAGCTGACACACCCCGTAACCAGCTAACACACCGAGCGCTCTCAGCTCTGCAAGGTCTTACCCCGCCGGCTCCTATGCCCACCCGGTGAGTGGGAATTATTATTTGCATTTTGCAGACCAGGAAGTGGAAGTTCAAAGACGTTGAGTGAGTCGCTCCAGATCTAACAGCCGGGAAATGTCAAGGCCACGCCTTATCGATCTACACTGTCAGCCCGCCGCCCTGCCGCACACCCCACTCTGCACAAAGAGGAGACAAAATATCAGCCGGTCTTTGTTGTGTGATAGGGACTAAAACGTCTGAAGGTAAGAGCAGTCATTTCCGGCGTTAGAGAAAGGTCCACGGCAGGGCAGAGTGTGAAGAAAGGGGACAGTTCTGATTGGCTGAAGGAGGGGACGAGAGGAGGGACACCTGTGTCCGGGCAGAGAACCCAAGGGCTCCCTGTGCCGCGATCCCAACCTGCCACCTCTACCCAACCCCGACCGCCACCTCCGGGCCCCTCATGCCCCGTCAGCCCCTGTGACCACACAGACTGTCAGTCCTTCGAGATCCAACTCACCCCTTCGTGAGGCCCAGTGGGTGTGACCTCTGCCGCCTGTGCGTCCCGGGCTTCCAGCGCATCTGGAGCGGAGCCGGCCGTCTCCAAGGGAAGGAGAGTGGGAGGGAGGAACGGGAGAGAGAGAGACAGGGGAGAGAGACAGCACAGACTCGCAATGCCCTCTGCGTTCTGTTGTTGGCTTTCCCCAAAACTGCTTACAACAACCTCCCGACTCCTAAAGAAAGACACTTGAGCATCTTCCTTCACCTCCCCGTTCTGGCTGTGGCCCAGACTTTCCCGTTTTCAGAGTTTCTAGAAGAACACGTACAAGGAGCAGCAGGAAGTGAAACCCCGGGTGTGCAAGCCAGCCGCCGTGCTCCCCCAACCTCAGTCGGCAGCTCCTGGGACGGGACTGTGGAGTACCCGAGTGTCAACGCGCCCCAGCACCAGCCGCGGACAGAATCGCAGAGGGAAGGGCCCAAAGCCCGGGTGCGCGCTGAGCACGGGGCCGCCAGACGCTGGGTGCTCGCCTGCGCTGACTGAGGGGGCCAGGGGACAGAAGGCACAGCCCCGACCTTCAGAAGTCATTCAGTTGCCGGGGAGAAAAGTTTCCTAGTGACCCGTGAAATGAGCACAGGACAGTTAGAGATTCACTCGCCGGTGTGTGTAATTGTGACGTGAACCGCACGCGGCGGAAGGGCGGGAATGATTATGGAGAACGGGACAGAGACGGTTCCAAAGTCGTCGTGAGCCCAGGCGAGTCGGCAAGGTTTCCATGGATGTGCGCATTCCTTCGTGCAAAGATGTCAGCGCCGCAGGCCTTGCTGGTGGCCCAGAGGTGACCAGGCGAAGGAGGAAAACGGGGTTGCTGTGTGCACGGGACAGGAAGAAGCACAAAGTTGCAGTAGGTCTCCCGATGGGAAGAACAGGAGAGGCTGAGCGAGAGACCCCCGCCCCAGGAACCCCACCTGGAGACAGAGGGTTTGGGGACACACCCGCCCCACGCACAGCAGCCACCGCACTGCCCCTTTGGGTCAGTTTCCAAACAATCGCACGACCCGAAATCATCTCTACCGACTCGTTTCTTGAAGCCACGGCCCACCCCCCCCCACTAGAGAGCAAATGAGACGAGGGCAGACGGCTCTCTCCGCAGTCTGCACGGCGTCCTCCACTGCAACACCCTTGACACGCGCTGCCCGAGCGCAAAACCAGCTACCGCGTGGACAAAGCATGAGGAGATTACAGAGGCATTATCTTAATTGCGTGATCATGTTATATTAATCATGATATGCGCTATAAGCCTTTTCAATCCCATAGAGGACATGCACATGCAGAAATTCCTACACTAAGAATTTCCGAAGGGACGTGAGCATGGGGCACTGCCGCAGGTCTCCAGCGCTGTTGGGTTGGGCTTGACTGACGGCGGCACCTGCTTGTGTCTGCCGTCAACACGGTGGCCTCAGAGCAGCCCTCTGTGCCGTCTTTGCGGGACAGAGCCTGCACCACATTAAAAATGAGATTACATCAGTCGCACTTTCAGAAGCAGAGAGCTTGGCCACCCCTTGCTCCCACATAATTGTGTTGTGTGTTGGGGCCCCTGCGCCCCACGGCGCAGAGCAGAGCCGCCCTGCTGTGGCTGAGCAGGCTTGTGCTACAAGGGCGCCGCGGCTGTTTCTCCCACCGCCGGGTAAATCGTGGGAAGAGTGTGCTGAAACAAAACGTCTTTTATTGCCTTGCGCTCCAAATGCACTGTGGGGAGCGTGTACCAAGGGGCTTTTAGCACAAATATTTTCAGAGATTTTCATCCGGTTGAGGTCCTGGACTATCTGGATTTGAGAAGACGGAGCAAATTGATCTATAAACTGCCTGCTTTAGTGATTACTTGCAATATTCCAGGCTTTCTGGATTTCATCTCTCTTTCCCTGGCATGATGCGATACCCTCAACAATTGAATTGCTTCTTGGCAATGTGCGGGCTGTGAGCTGTGAGAAGCCAGCACAACTCCAAATGCGAGGTGGGTGGCTCCGCTGAGCGCCGTGACCTCACGCGGGAGGTCCAGACAGACTCGGGGCGACAGCCAGAGTCATCAAACAGGACACATTCCAACGCGGACCCAGCTAGCCATGGATTTAATGACGTTTCAGCTGTTCGAGGCTATGCACACACGCTCCCTCTCTCACCCTGTCATGTGTGTGCATGCGCGCACACACACACACACACGTGTGTGTCCATCCAGACTGAGCTGGGTCATGACAAGCCGGCGTCACCAACACCGTCTCCTGGTTTTTCAATTGTTGATCGTGCCAGGCAGCAGCTAATAAGCACTTGAGAATGAGAATCCATTGATCATCTTTTCCCAAATCGGTGGAGCCTGCGTCTGCCGCAGCTTCGTTCAACATCCTACCAGGAGAGGCGGCGCCGCCAGCCCACCCAGGAGCGGCCCCGCCGTCCCCCTCCACGGCGTCAGCCACCCACGCGGGCGGTGCTGGGGCCAGTTTTCCTCAGGCCGCAGCGCTGGCTCCTGCCTCCCCTCCTGCAGCCTCCACTCCAAGCCCCTGGTGAGGGGCCGGCTCGTGGTCCCCTGGTGGCCATGGGGTTAGAAACAGACTGTGCCCTGGTTCCTTCTGGCTCTGGAAATCTCCCTCTCTGTAACCGCAGAGGGAAGAGATTCACAGCCCCAGAAAACACACAGAATTGGAGAGACTGTAGCTCACTCACCGGAGGACACCTCCAGGGAGCCAGGCCCCGGAGAGATGTGGGCCTGGCAAAGGCAACTTTGCAAAGGCAACTTTGCAACTGAGTTCAGACTTCGAACTGCCCTTTCCTGTCCAGCACAGCAAAGGGCAATTAAATATATACTTCTCAATGCTCGATAAGAAGACGGAGCTCTCCGTGGACCTGAACTAGAAGCATGAGGTAGGAAGGGGGCCAGAGCTGCCGACACGCTGGGCTCTGGGGCAAGAGCCCATCAGAAGTGGTTGTAGGGGGTTGACTCCTGCAGCTGACAGGGACCTGGGCGTCCCCAAGTGCCGGGAGAGCCCAGCCAGGCTCGTGAAGGTGAAACCAGGAGCAAGTGAAAGAAGCTGGGAGAGCCGGTCCTGGCAGAAGCAGAGCAGCCGCCCGGGCGGGACCTGGGCTGCGCTGCTGACCACCCGGGCTGCAGCTGTCTCTCCCCAGCACCCCACAGGCTGGGCGGGGGCTCCAGTGCAGCCCTGGCTCCGGAGCAGGATTCCCAGGAGCAGAGGAAAGGCACCTGCAAAACCACCAAGTGAGGTCAGGTGAGGGCAGGAGAAAGTCAGTGAGAGAGAGAGAGACCCACTCAACAAAAGGTCTCAACGGCACAAAGTAGATTCACAATAAGGTGATAATAGGAAAATGCAAAAAATAGGAAAACCTCAAAAATTACTGTAGAATGCCTTCAAGGGCCTCAAAAAGGTAGAGAAACAAATAACATCAAAAAAGTAATAGGGCCGGGCGCGGTGGCTCACGCCTGTAACCCTAGCTCTCTGGAGGCCGAGGCGGGCGGATTGCTCAAGGTCAGGAGTTCGAAACCAGCCTGAGCAAGAGCGAGACCCCGTCTCTACTATAAATAGAAAGAAATTAATTGGCCCACTTATAGATATAGAAAAAATTAGCCGGGCATGGCGGTGCATGCCTGTAGTCCCAGCTACTCGGGAGGCTGAGGCAGCAGGATTGCTTGAGCCCAGGAGTTTGAGGTTGCTGTGAGCTAGGCTGACACCATGGCACTCACTCTAGCCTGAGCAACAAAGCAAGACTCTGTCTCAAAAAAAAAAAAAAAAGTAAGAAAAGATTATCAATTAGATATGAATTTTAAAACAGATCAATTTTTAAAGCCCCATCGAAGATCCTTAAAAGGAAAAATATAGACATTGGAAATTTTTCTTAAATCACAAGTGGATGTGAACTTAGAAAAGGAATTTGCGAGCTGGAAGGTAGTAGCATGAAACTCCCTCTGGGTGCAGTGCATAGAGGGGAAATCTCAAGACATGGATGAGAGAAGTTAAGAGATACAGAAAAGAAATTTAAATTACAACACACAAGAAAGAGAGAAAAAGGGAATGGCAAACAATATTTGAAGACAGTATGGCTAGAAGTTTTCAAGAGAATGAAAATGCAAGAACTTTCAGCTAAGGAAACACATTGAGTGCTGAGCAAGATAACTATGAGTGAATCATAAGGAAACACTGTTACAGAATAGAAAGGAGAAAGTTTCTAAAAATAAAAGAGATACTGAAAAATTATTACAATTAGCCTGACAACAAATGTTTCCTCAGCAAAAATAGATATTAGAAGACAATGAATAAATAGCCTCAGAGTGTTAAGAAAACCATGAATATAGTATTATATGCATCCTGTGAAACTATTGTTCATGAGTGAGGGTAAAAGAGGCCAAGACATTTTCAGAGTATGAAATGAGACACATGCCTTATGACCTTCAGACCATTGCAGAGAAAGCTACTAAAGGATAAATTTCAGCAAGACAAAAAGTGAACCAACAAAGAATGGTAGGCCTGCTAGAGACAATACTAAGCAGAGGAGTTATTAAAAATATCTATTTAACCACTGATTAGAAATTTTTATTTAAGAATATTGAATTAAAATGTCAGACAATAATGTAGGATGGGGGCAACTGGAGAAGGAACAAAACATAAATAACTTTAAACTTTGTTAGAAAATTAAAGCTAATATAAATACAAAAACATAGAGATAAACATATCAATACTCAAAATAAATGTGACTTAATTAAAATTACCTAAAACAGTCAGAGATTATTTAATTAGATAATAAAAAAACTTTCTCCATGCCCTATAACAGAGGTATACTAAAAGCCGAATAATAGTGAAATATTTATAAAAATAAGTAGAAAATTATGTACTAAAACTATACATAACACGGATTAATAAACAAATCAGAATAGCAATAACAAAATATTTAGAACCAATTGAAGTTAATGCCACTTTATATCAGAACTCATAAGACTAAAGCAATCCTTAAAGTAAATTGGTAGCTTTTGATGATTTTTTAAAAGAATAATGAATGCTATAAAATAAATGAGCTTATTGTTCAATTCAAGAACCTACTAAAATAAGAGAAGAGAAAGCCTATATAAAGAAGAAGAAAATAAACAATAAATAAGAGTAGAAATTAACAAAACAGAAAAGACAAACAAAATATGGATGATTAATAAAACCAAAGCTGTTTCTTTGGAACTAATGGGGAAAAAAACAGTGAACTGAGTGGATAGGTTAAGGTGAAAAAAAGAAAGCACAATGTAGTATTAGAAACTTAAAAAGAGTTCAAAAGTACAGATACAACAGGAATATTAAAAATCATAAGAGTATAATGAACAACTTTTTTGCCAATAAATTTGAAAACTTAAAGGAAGCACTTTTCAGGTAAAATTTATATAAATTATCCAGACACTATGTTCTGGTGATTTTTCAAGGCCAGTTTAAGCTTCAAGAAACAGAAAATCATTTCCTTATATAAATTGTTCCAGTGAATAGATGAAGAAAATAAAATACCTGACTCATTTTCTGATGCCAGTATAATTTGAAATCAAAACTGGACAAGGACATTATGAGAAAAGAAAATTATAGGCGAACCTCACACAGAGCACAGATGCAAAAACAAAATATTTGGAAATCCAATCCCCCAATGGATTAACAAAACAACATGGTAGTGAAGTGGGTTTATTTATCCCAGGAAGTGAGGGGCAGGTGCGGCGGCATCTAGGACTGTCAGTCAAATGGATCCGCCTCCCCTTGGAGGCAGGTGGCCGGGCTCAGGAGGAGGCAGCCCTCCTCCGCCCTGCAGAATCCAACTGCCAATGCATATATAGAAGCAAACAGAACAACAAACCAGAAACCTCCCAGCAAATCCAGAATAGAGGAGAAAGGCATCCTTTATTTCATAAAGAGTCACAGAAACGGATAAGGAGAAGGAAAGGGAGGAGGGGGATGGAGAGGGGGAGAAGCAAACGTTGAATTTCATGACGAAAGTT
This sequence comes from Microcebus murinus, assembly GCF_040939455.1. Classification (NCBI taxonomy): domain Eukaryota; kingdom Metazoa; phylum Chordata; class Mammalia; order Primates; family Cheirogaleidae; genus Microcebus; species Microcebus murinus. The sequence continues at coordinate 788,817 of NC_134105.1, read as the reverse complement.
TAGAGCCATGAAATGGTAATAATGCCAGGAACTTTCTGGGCTTCTGCTGTCACTGCTCCTTCCTGACACGCTCTGGAGCCCAGAGCAAAGTGAGGACCAGAAATGACAAAAATGAAGACCAGGAATAAAAGAACAAAACTGCCATCGTTGGCAGAGGAATAGACTGTCTACAGAGAAATTCAAGGATATTCTACCCATGACCATTAAGAATAATAAGCAAGTTTAGGGCATTTGCTCGATTTAAAATCAATATACAAAAATAAAAATTTCTCTGTATGTGAGAAAAAGCCCATCCAAAAGTGTCATAGAAAAAGAAAGATTTACCAAAACCACAAAAACTACAAGTTACCCAGAAATAAATCTAAGGAAAGATGAGCTAGAAAAGAGAGTTATAAAGTATTATGGAAGGACATAAAAGGAGAGCTGGATAAATGGAGCAATATACTATATTCACAGGTGCAAGGAGCAATGCCGTAAAGGAGTCAACAGTTCCCCAAATTTATCTATGATTTCAATGAAATCCCAATAAATTCCACAATTTGAGGCACTGATTCTTACTGAAATTTATGTGGACGAGTAAAAGTAGAAGAACCATGATGACACTGGGGAGAAAGGGAGACGAGGTGGATGCCCACTCTGCTGGTCTCGCCATAGACAGGTGAGTTGTCTCCAAGGTGTAGCCATCCTAATGAAAGCCTATCATATTTTGATAGGCAAGTATCTGTGCAGAATAGAATAAAAAAAAACCCAGAAATATATATTTGCATGTTTGCAGCTGTGGCCTAAGAAGCTGGAGACGTGATGAAGACAGCTGTGGCCACTCCAAGTCCGAGCACATGGCTACTTGGAATTCCCAGCTCCTTTGCAAAAAAGTCTGCCCAGAGGATGATGCAGAAGTGTTGGATGGTGGCTTGGAATACAGTTAAGACTTGTCTTTATCCACTTCCCCCTGGCCTCCATGGATGGTAGGAACTATGCCTTAGACCAGGAAGGTTGGGGTCAATCCCTAAGGATGGAGGAGCCTGAGTTTCTGGAATAATTATTAGAGTAGGAGACCAGAAGACAGAGCTAGGACCAGATGCAGAGGCTTGCAGATCTGGTGCAAGTGTTTAGGTAAACAACCCTCCAGCAGACACTAACTAAATGGCTGATAACTGCAGGCAAGAATTGGCTTCAACCAGCTTGTCAGCTCTGTCACCTTACGTGAACTTTGGCCAATGACAGTATCATTGACACTGTGGCTTTAAAATTTCTCTGCCCTTATAATCAGCATGACAGTTCCAAGAAAACCATATACGGTATTAAAACGGGAGGAAATCCAATTCTAGAAATTACTACCCAAATTATTAGCAAAAGCCAACCCCTCGGTCTTCAATATTCTTCCTCTTCAATTAGTAAAACTACAAAAGAGCTAAAACCACCTCCAGGGCAGCTGCTCTCTTTCGAGCCTGCTCTCTCTCTCCTGAGTGTACTTTGGCTTTCAATAAAAAGCTGTCACTTGCTCGGCTTACGTGGTGCGTCCTGAAATTCTCTTCCTGTCTGTCGATCTCTAAGAACTTGGAGAAGCCTCCACTCAGAGGCCCGTAACAGAACCACCAAACATCCCAGGAAAGGCTGCCCCGGGCTTGGACCTGAGAGGGAAATGCACTTCTGCCTTGTTTCAGCCACTTAGCTCTGGGGTCTGTGTTTCTCATGGGAGGTCTTTATCCTGGTGGAGAAGGCATCACAGAGTACCAGAACCACTCGATAACCTGTGCAGGGAGAACTGTCCCGGCACATGAAAAGAAAATGTAATCAGATGCTCACATCATGTGCAGAAATAAGCACTAGATGGATTTGCAACCCAACATGGAAAATAAAACTTGAAAGCAAGTGGAAGAAATGATGGGCTACCTTTAGCGCACGTACCTCAAACAAGATCAAAGCAGAAGTGATACAGGGGGAAAAGCTGATATATTTGACTAGGTTGAATTATAATTTCTGTACAACAGGCAACCACATCAGGTGAAGACATCATAAATAAAAGAAACACCTATTGGGAGAAAAGACTGGTGATTATAAGACAAAGTAACATGTTTCATAATGCATGAAGGACATCTGCAAATCATAAGAGAAAGAACCCAGCATTAAAATAGGCAAAGACCGTCAGCAGGCAAGCCACAGGGAGGGGGTCTCCGGCGGCCAGTAGTCACATGCACAGATGTGCACATCTCCACGCACCAGGGAGTGTAAGTTAAAGCAATACAGAGATGCCCACCAGATGGGACACAGGTCAGATACGAAGCCTGCCGTGCCGAGGCAACAGGAAGAGCGTGCCTTAGGTTGGGTGGGCAGTCCAGTCCTGTCTGAGGAGGTGAGACGTGGGAAGGAGCCCGGCCATGTAAGAGTCAAGACAAGAACGTTCCGGGCAGGCAGAAGAGCAAGTGCCAGAGTCCTGGGTCAGGAAAGACGCCGGGCTCTGCAGGAAGCTCTGTGGAAGGGTGTCCTATAGAGCAAAGGACACAGCAGCAGGAATTAGGATCCGAGGTCCCGGCCACCCAGGGGCCAGTGTGTTGTTCTCTGTCACTGCAGAGAACACCTGGACCTTACAGCCCTTCCCAACACGGGCGGGTGCGTGGTGATCTGCTCCCCAAACTGCACCTGTGTGGCCCCTGGTGGCTCCTACCTTATCCGCTGTTCTTCCCCCACGTGTGGGGTGGACTCCAGGCCACGTGCTGTTCTGTAACAATGGCCAACACCTCTCCCAACTCTGCTCTCGGGTCTTGCCATTCTCCCAGTGGCAGTGCCCTTCCCACTTGGTTTCCTGTGGCCTAAATCCTGCCCAGCCCCTCCGAGCTGGCGCTTGCCCTGGCTGTGTGTTCTTATCTCCAGGGGAGCTGCCTGGGCTCTGCCCACGTGCCTGAGCAGCCATCTGTACTTCCGTGCTCTGCAGTGCGTGTCAGCAGAGGCGGCCTCCCGTGGTGGCAGAGTGAGGGACAAAGTCAGAGTCCCGACCACGGGCAGATCGTGCCACCTCTCAGATCTCCGGATCCCACACCTGCAGCGGGAAGAAATGACACCACCCGACAGAGTGTAGCCAAACCTGCAAAACCACGTGCCACACCACTGCCACCGTGCAGGGCATAAACCTGCCTAAACAGCCAACGCCGTCCCTGTGTGGATTGACGGTGGCCTCCTGTCCCGCCTAGTACCTGTAAAAGGGGACAGGGTCTCTGTTTTAATCTCCTTTCACTCTCACCAGTGCACACAACAGACTCGAGTCAGTGAAATGCGATCAGGAGGCATCGCCAAGGTGTGCAAACGCTTACTGAATGAATGAGTAGTGTGCGGTGCTGAAGGGGAGGGTGGGAGTCCAGCTCACAAGGGCGGGCTGGGAGAACCGGCTGGTCTGCGCCAGAAATAACCAGCCCGTGGCTGACGCGTACGAGCTGCATCCTGATGCCAGCACATCTACACCAGGCCCCGTGGAACCTGTGCCCCGTGGAACCTGTGCCACGCCCTGGCCTCGTTAACGGGGAGCTTTAAAGATTACTCACATCCGAGCGGTGTGGCTCCACCGTAGCGCTCACCGGAGTCACGTGTTCTCAATGTTTTAGTCTTGTCTTGTGCTCACAACTCCCACCTCTGCCTTGACATTCTGGGCTAGAGTGCCCAGGTGAACCGACACACTTCTGAGTCCAGCTTTTGCCATGAAGGCTGAAATACTAGGGCAGAGCACCGTGGCTCACACCTGTAATCCCAGCACTCTGAGAGGCCGAGGAAGGAGGATCGCTTGAGCTCAGGAGTTTGAGACCTGCCTGAGCAAGAGCGAGTACCCATCTCTACTATAAGTAGAAAGAAATTAGCCAAACAACTAAAAATATATAGAAAAAATTAGCCGGGCATGGTGGCGCATGCATGCCTGTAGTCCCAGCTACTCGGGAGGCTGAGGCAGGAGGATCGCTTGACCCCAGGAGATTGAGGTTGCTGTGAGCTAGGCTGACACCACGGCACTCACTCTAGCCTGGGCAACAAAGCGAGACTCTGTCTCAAAAAATAAAATAAAATAAAATAAAATAAAATAAAATAAAATAAAATAAAATAAAATAAAATAAAATACGACAGCGACCCCACTTGACATTTCCTAATGGTCTTCTCAAGCTCCACGCCCTCTCCCGTGCCATTCCTCCACCAAGCCCGACTCCGGCCCATGGAACCTTCCAGACCCTCCCCTGAGCTGGCCTCTCCTTTGAGCCTTCCGGGCTGCAAGGCGGGGCGAGAGCTGGGCTTATGGTGCCGGGTTCCTCCCCCTTACCAGCGGGACCGTGATGCTGCCCAAGGCTGTCGCAGGGACGGACTGGGACGGTGCCTGACACTCGTCCGGGGGGGAGGTGAGGGACTGCACTGGAGCTGGCAGTAATGGCTGGGCGGAATCCACAGCCTTCCCCTACCCCGGCCTCCTCCCTGGTCAGCCGGGAAAGGCTGCGTGTCCCCACGCAGAGGACGGTGATGGAGGACAGAGATTCCGGGAGGGAGAGTCCCTGAGAGAACGAACAGGGAACTCGGGGCGTGGCGATGTTTCCCTTCCACGCCGGCTCTGGGGTTGGAGGCCCCTGCCTTTAAACCACGGCTGTGGCACCCCGCAGAGCAGTGGGGTCAGAACCGCTGAGCCCAGGATGTGGGCTCTGCTCTCGTTAATATTCCTCGAGAGATGCTAGGGGACAGCCAGGCCGACAATCATGGGCACGCACCTGCCAGACACAAGGGGTTCTTGAGGCTTCTAGAAAAGCTACAGAAATATCCTCACCAACCTGAAACTCAGAGCAATGATACGGCCATTCGTTATGGCACAAAAGGGCCCGGGGGGAGGGTCCCTGTGCCAGCTGCCATCACCCTAAAAGCAGCTTCCTGACCCACTCTAAATGCTCTTGGAGCCCCCTCCCCCGCACCTGGGGCTGAGCCAGCACCGGCCCCGCCCACCCGCCCCGCCCACCCCAAGGCCACGCCTCCTCCGCATTCGAATACTCTTCTTTGTTAACGAGGGTTATTTGTTTAAAGGCAAAGAATCTCATCTGATCATCACATGCAGCAATATCTCAGGCCTTTATGGCTCTTTGGGGATACAATGTGTGTGTGTCATTTCGCTTTTCATTGCTTTTTATTGGCTGCGAGACTGTGGGGGAGAAAATGAAGACTATTTGTCATGCACAGAGGAAGTCTGCCATCGAACAGAGTGCATGGCTGCCACCCATCACCGGGGAGGCGGGGAGGGGGCACCACTGGTGGAAATGAGTCGCCGAGAGCAAGCGGTGAAGGGCGTGTTCGTGGAAGACAGCGCCGTGTGCTCTCCAGGCCGGGGTGGCGGTGCCCGGCGGCTCCGCTAACCAGCCGTCTCTGCTCTCCCGGGAGCAGACAGTCACAGAGGGGCCAGAGATGCTCACAAAGGCGCTAAGTCAGTTCTCCCCGACTGTGATAGAACAGGGGCTTCCTCATCGAAGGCCATCTTTCCCTGCAGCCTTAAGCCGTCCTGTCCCCAACCACCCCACCTAATCTGAAGGGCCACCACTCTCAGCAAGAGGTGCAGGACAGGTAGAGTCCAGCAGCACCTTGTGCCGAGGGACCTGCGAGCTCAGAGCAGGTGGGAGGTGCTGCTGGCCCTGAAGACACAAAGGCAAGCTCGGGGTGACTCCCCAGACGGCAGGCTCGTCCTTGCCTTGCCTGGGGAGACTGCTTCATGGTGGGGACATTCCAACCACCACAAAAAGGCTCTGGAGCCTCTCGTGGCACCAGTTCCGGGTCCGGCTGGGCCTGTAGAGGGACAGGGCCTTGTGATGATCTCAGGGGTTTGGGGCTGTGGGTGGTGAGGCCCCCGGCAGCAGGGGCAGCCCTGGGAAAGGGCACAGCAGAGTGTCCACTGCATGGGGCACTCAGCCCTTTAGAGTCAAGGGTAGGGCCCCTGAGCGCCCTGGAAAGGAGTGGCCCAGCTGTGTCGGGAAGTCAGACCCCTGACACCTGTCCAGGTGCAGGGCAGAGAGGCTCCACTCCCTCAGGGGCAGGTGTTACCCTGGGGTGCCTGGCGGTGACTTTGCCCCAAACTCACCAGGAGGGCCCGGTGTTGCTCAAACGGGTTTTCCCATCACAGTAATCGGTAGGCGAGCTGCAGGGGCAGGATGCTGTTAGGAGCTGTTCTTCTTGAAAATACCTTTTTTTTCCTTCAAAGATACTCCTATCTTCTTAGGAAAGCTCACAAGAGAAACTCCTCTCTTCCCCACAAAGCCCCAGACAAAGCATGCCCTGCGGTAAGTTGGGGTGATGGAAAGCCAGCTCAGCAGACCTTACCCTGCTGTCCCGACTCCTTCAGCAACGCAGTGTGATGGACGGAGTCCCCGTCACCGCTATCAGGGGGTGACAAGGCCCCTGCAGTGTTGGCTTTGTTCTGTGCCAGCCTTCAGACAGGCACGCATGAGGATGAACTTGCACCCAGCACTGTCATCAACTGGCGCTAAGGGCCCAGACAGGAAGGCCCTCGCCGGGGGGCTCGGTGGCACTTGGGGCTACACAGGTGATGGTGACAGGGACAGGGACAAACACGAACACAAACGGCATCATCCCTGACCCCCACTCTCTAGGCCGCTCTGTTGGCCCCACCTGCTCACAGACGCTGAGCTGAAGGTAGCAAAGGTCACTGAGCCGGGGAACGCCAGCCCATGGTGTCCACGGCCACCTGTCCTCCGCCGGCCATCACTGAACTGAATCCAGGAGTCCTCGCCCCTGGAGCTGCTCGCGCCAACGTGGCAGCCGTAGCCACCTGTGGCTGATTAAATACTTTAAGTTAATTAAAATTAAATAAGATTAGAAAGTTCCTTAGCTGCTCGGGGCACACTCAGAAGTGCTCGTAGTCATGTCAAGCGGTGGCTGGTTTGGGGCAGCAGAAACAGCATGTTCCTGTCATTGGGGAAAGTTCCCTCGGGCAGTGCTGCCCTGGCCAGTCCCCAGGGCGCCATGGACTTGGCTGCAGAATCCTGCAGGTTTATCTGGAGGTGACACAGTGGGGGCTGCTTTCTCCAGCTCCTCAAAGGCATCGTCCGGCCGGAGAAGACCACGGAGCCACAGAGCAGTCGGCGTGAGACAGGCCGGCTAGAGAGGAGCTTTCGTCCCTCACCTGGGGACACCTGGGTGTCAGCCCCAAGTTGCTGGTCCATTTTCTGGCTCTTTGTACTGCCTTCATTTACCCTGGAGAATGAGCCCAGGGCTCTGGGCAAGTGCTGTCCCCTGGCGAAGAGGTAGAGTTGTGGTGAAAGCCTGGGGACCGGGAGGTGCCTTCCGTGGTCCTCAGTGGATGAGGCTGTTTCTTGCCAACTCTGGAGTAGACTTGACAGGGCATCTCGGGTGCTGCAGCCCCTCCTGGGAGACAGATGGTCCGGGAATTGGAGCGCAGTGTCCCCTCAGCAGGGCAGGGAAGAGAACCCTGGAAACCGAATAATCGATTGTGTATTGAGCCCTTGAGGACCTCTCTGTGTGAGATGCTGCCGCCCAGCTGAAGTTCAGGTTGGGTAAGCGGCAACAGGAGTTGAGAGTTCATGTCCTTAACTGCAGAGGGGGCAGGGGAGCCAAAGGCACCCTTGGCCGTGATTTCAGCGCCCACAGGTACTTATGCAAAGGAATCTTCTCTTGGGAGCCACAGAACCACCTGAGGGAGGGATGCGGGAGCCTCCGTGGTCCTCTGTCCCCAGCACGGTCCTTCTTTCTCAGTCACTGAGGCTGGAGGAGAGGAGGAAGGACCCCAGCATGCACACACAAATGCACACACACACGTGTACACACACACGCACACACACATGCACATGCACACACACGCACACACATGCACACGCACATGCACACACATGCGCGCACACACACGAGGCTGGCACACCAGCTCTACCGAGATGGACACGCTCCGATTCCTATTTCGAGTCCGGGCAGCACACTGCTTGCATCGTGTCGTTATTTAATCATCTTTTCAATGGTTGCCAGTAACAACCTGGTTCTTTAAAAATAATACTAAAAAAAGGCTCATAAGGCTTTCTGAAAAGCTTCCCCAGAATAGTCTGAGCGGCTCAGTCACCCGTAGAACATGTTTGAATACCCGTCTTCCCCGAGCCAGACGCTCGGGGCGGCGTCCTCTGCCCCTCCACTGCTGCCCCACCCTGTGGGCCGTGGAGGCGACACCCGCCCAGAGTCCCCGTCCTCCTGCCTGTCCGCTGCCTCCCCGGTGGCCTCCTCTCTTCCAGCACCCTCACCCCCAACTCCTCGGGATCAAGTGCGCCTGTAATTGCCGAGGAATTTAGAAGTCGGACGTGAATAAAAGGAAGGAGGCTGCCCTGCTCCCAGAATAATAGCTCCAGATATCACCGAGAGGCTTTTTTCAATTTTGGCTGAAATGTTAATAATGCTCTCCTGGGGGCTTATTTAAATTGTAAATCACAAATAATTGATCACATCGACCCATTTGCTCTTCCCCGGGGCCTATCTGCTGGCTATATTCTGGGGTCCTGAGGTCTCTGAAGTTATTAATTTAGCGATGCTTCCTGCTTGGTTTTGTGAGCGGAAACCCTGGTGTTGTAGGACATTTTACATACTTAATAAATGTTGTGATTGATTTCATGTTTCTCAATCAATGTCACCTAAGAGAACCGACCTTTGCAACACCAGGGAATATTTGGCACGTAACCTTGGTTTTGCAGGAAGGTTGTGTTTGGAGGAGGGGACAGAGGGAGGGGAGGCATGCCCCAGCCCCCGGGGGCCACCGACCCTGGCATCAGAGCTGTCTTGTGACCCCGCTGTCCACGAGGCGTGGCTGCCCGCCGTTGCAGCCTACCCCTGGTTTAGAAGGGAAGAAAAAGGGAACATTTAGAAACAGAACAAAATTCTGACCCACACCAAAAATATCTGTATCAGATCATTATTCATGACTCAGTTGGTGTGAAAAAAAAGGCAGCCTTGTTATCACAGCTCAGTCATATGAGCTCAGCAACCAAAATAGCGTGTTTGGCAACTAGTCAAGTATCATCAGCCGCTGAGCCGGGATCAGACGGAGGCAGTGAAGCCCAGAGCTGCTGAGGCTGGGGGGGTGCTCGGCGAACCCCCACCCCACCCCAGCCCTGGCTGCAGGTCTCTGTAGAATTTTTTAGATGAAGGAGGTGAGTGGGGGTGCCCCTCGCACCCCACTGCTCCCAGCTTTCAGGGACTTTGCCCATAGCTAGGCTCCGGGCTCTCCCAGGGCAGGAACGTTCTAGCTCCCACTGCGAAACCAGGGAAGCCCAGGTGGCCTGGAGACCGGAGGACTGCCGTGACTGGCGGGCTGTGTCTAAGCTGCGTCTCACTTTGCAACCTTCTCCAACCTCCCCTTGCTGACTTCCAGCCTGCGTCCCACCCAGCGTCCACCTGGCGTTCTTATGTTGACTAGCCAAGAGCGCCGAAGACCTCAGAGCACAGTGAGATGGCCCTGCGTTGGGGGCAGGGGACATGAATGACACAATTGGGATTAACCACTTCTGGAATTCAAGCTGCCTCCAGCTCCCCAGCCTCCTCCTGCCGCGTGATGGCCGTGGCTGTTGCTTCTTGTCGTGGGAAAAGGAAATGAAGACGCCAGACCTACGCCACGACGGGACCTTGTCCTGCCTGTCTCGGTGAACCTGCGTGGCTGGCCACATCCTCGCTGGCTCTAAGGAAGCCGTCCTCCTGCACTCAGCACGTCCCGCTCCAAACAGCAGCTTTTATTTGCATCTTTTTGTTTGTGTGCCGAGGACGCGGTTTGTATAAATCAAAGCTTCAGTGTTGCTTAGGTCTGGTTTGTTCTTAGAAGAAAAAATTCAGGTGGGGTTTTGTGTTTGGCTTTTCTTTGTAAAAGTTTCTATCCAGACTACGGTTTGTTCGAGAACATTCAACTGGGATTCTGCTCCTTGGACCACAGAGAGGCTCGTCTTGTGCAGGAGAAAACCAGTCAGAGCCAGCGCTAGACAGAAACAAGAGAAAAGCCGCTGGGGATTACATCCTGTTTCCCATCCTCAGAGTTCCAGGGATGAGCCCCACACTCTTTCCTGGACTCTGACGTCATCCAGCCAGTGTCCCTCTTCTGTCAAGTTGCTGAGAGGAGGATTCTGGGGCGGCAGGTAGCAGAAGCCCCACTGCTGTGTGTGCTGCGCGTTCGGAAAAGGGTGGTCGCGTGGCTGCTGGATCTTTCAAGGCCCAGGTCACCACCCTAGACCTAAATGCTAACAGGGGAGCTTGACTCTGAGTGCTGTCCCTGCACCTGTCCATTCACCATTTCCACCTGTTTCCCTCCGTGGCTTCTCCCGTGCAGTCACTGCAGTTCCCTCCCCGGCGGCCACTTCACTTCTCTCTCCTCCTGCGGCAGAATCTCTGCAGCCACAGGCTTGGCGAGATGGAAACCTTCTCTCCCGTGGGGCTGAGCCAGTCCTCCCCTTGCCAGGGACCAGTTCAGGCCCTGGAGGCCATCCAGCGTGGCCGGTGGAGTTGGAACCTTGGCTGTGGTGTGGGCTTAGGGGACGCATCTTCCTCCCTGGCATGAAAAATAAAAATGAGCATGGACCATGGGGGGACCTGGGTCTGCCTGTGAATCCCACAGTCACTGCAGACACTCTCTGCCCCCAAGGGTGAGGTGCCGCTGCTGGAAGAGCAAGGGATGGGAAACTTCTGGGCCTTTGGCAAAGCCATCATGACACTGAAATTGCGGGCTCTGGATCCTCCCTGCCCTTTGGCTTCTGGCTGATGGGATAACAAACATCTTATAGCGACACTCTCTTACTTGGGTCTTTTGCCCATTGCAGCCAAGAGCAGCCACGGGCTGCTGTCCGTGGTCCTGATCCACTCTGGACTCAGAGAGAGGGCTCAGGGTGCGCGACCAGGGCTTTGGATATTGTGCAGGCGTTTGCGTCTCCTGTGAGGTCGTGTTCTTCCACCTTCCACCTGTGGGCCAAGCCACAGTGCTCCTTGCCCCAGGGAACCTGGACCCAGGGCAGAAAGAGTCCAGCACTCAGCACCGCATCTCGGAACTGAGTTTATGAGAACTCGAGCAAAACCAGAGAAGGGAAACAGATCTCACCCGGAAAAGGGGACTTTCTGAGTTGTGTTATCTCCTTCTCAAACATCCCGACCGTCTTCCACAGTGTGGAGGGGACGTCCCTGCTGCCTGCGCCACGTGGGCCACTTGGTGCCTCTCACGGCCTTTCTGTTCGGGGGGTGGGGAGAAGAGCAGCCCCTGCCCCGCACAGACACCATAGAACCCTCAACTCTTTATCCAAATGAGACCCCAAATGTAACTAAAGACAGGAGGATTTTAGGGAGCTGACACAGTACACCTTTCTTTACCCACCTGTTTCCTAGGGCTGCTGTAACAAAATGCCACAGGTGGGTGGCTGAGAGCAATGACAGCATGGCAACTCACAGCTCTGGAGGGCAGAAGTCAAAGATTAAGTGTCAGCAGGGCTGGCCCTTCTGTTCCAGGCCTGTCTCCAGCTCTGGTGGTTTGCTGGCTGTCTTCAGTGTTCCTCAGGGTGCAGAAGCCTCACCCTACCTCCACCGTTATAGTCACACGGTTCTCCCTGTGTGCATGTCTGTGTCCAAATTTTCCTTGTGATAAGGACACCAGTCACACTGGCGTGGGGTCCACCCAAATGACCTCATCCTTATTGATAAGGAGGTTAGGATGTCAACGTGTCTTTACAGGGGACACCATTCAGCCCATGATACCTCTCAAGAGCAGAATGAATGGTTTGAGAGGAGAATATATATGTCAGAGAGGGAAGGACTGAAATAGTGACCCTTGGCTACTAGTAAAGTCAGTTGGGAGCCTTGGTCTTAGACCAACAGTCAACACAGTCTTCCCAATTTGAACACAGCCTCTGAGATCCTCCAGGGAAACTCAAAAAAGGCAGCAGAGAGTGTGTACCTCACACCCCGTCGTGGCAGGCAAATGCAAGGACCAGCAGCTGCTCCTTCTCGCAAATCCACCCGTCAGAGAATTCCCTCCTCCCCTGGCCCGGGGGAGGCTCTGGTGAAGTTCTCTCCAGAGCCCACCTGCTCATGCGCCCCACCTGTGCCGCCCCCACCAGCCACCAGCCAGGTAAGGGCGGGGGAGGTGGAGCACACACGGAGAGAGAGAGAGGAGGAGCTGGGTTTCCTTCGCACATCTGTGCCTGACATTAATAGACTGGAAATTCATAACTATAGATGGATACAATTATGTGATTCAGAATAAAATACACCATAATGTGTATTAATAGACTGTGCAGAGATTCTAGACCGAGTGACAGAAATACGCCGCAGACTCTCGGAGGCAGGGCCACTGCGTGCCAACTGGCTCGGACCCCACCCACCACTGCCCCTGACGCAGGCGGGTCCCGAACACACGTTCATTACACAGACGGGGCGATGGACACACGTGGAAGGGAGGCCAGTGTGACGTGGCAACTAGATGCTTCTTTTCTATGTTTTATAATTAAAATTTTTCAATTTTATGAACCTAAATATAAATTGTGAGTAACAAGTGAAATGTGTGAACAAGTTAAAAAAAAAATAGATTCAGTGAATAATGATCTCAATGGAGTCAGGCAACACTGCGGAGGCCGGGGGAGCAGTCCCAGCACACTGCCCTCCCTGTGGGCACCAAACATGAGATGGGGGTCCCAGGGGCACCCTCGTTTCAGACCACCCGGCTAGAAATTTGGAGCCTGTCCCCACAACTGCCCTCGGTTTCGAGAGTTCTCCAGAACAATTCACAGGACACAAGAAAGTGCTGCACTTCCAATTCGATTTAGTGGTAGCAAAAGGGTACAAATTAGAGCCAGCAAAAAGGAAAGACACACAGGGCTGGGGAAAGGTCTGGGGAGGCCCAAAGGTGCAGACCCTGTGTCCCCTGGACTTGTCACCCTCCCAGTACTGGTGTGTGACGATATGCACCTAGTACTGCCAACCGGGGAAGCTCACCTGAGCATCAGTGTTCAGAGTTTTTACTGGGGTATCACGACACAGGTGTGATTAGTTGAATCCTCAGCCATGGGGTTGAACTCAATCTCCAGTTCCCCTTCTCCTCCCAGGAACCCAGACTGGTTTTTCATGTCCCAAGACCCCCAACTCCCTAATCACATGGTCGGTCTTTCTGGGCTGTCCAAGCCCCATCCTGAGTCATCTCATCAGGGTAAAGTATCGAGGGGCCTGCCACAAGTCACATCACTAGCACAGACTAGCTCCAGGTGTGGTCCCAGGAGCCCACCATGACACACACAGGTGCCCCTGCCACTCAGGAAAGTCTGCGGGGTTAGGGGTCACCTCCCAGGAGTCAGGATGAAGGCCAGGCCCCTGTCGATACGGGGCATAACCCCCACAACACACGTATCACAGCATGTAAACCTATTGTGACGAAACAAATAGACATCATGCTAACTTCTGAGTCCAGAAGTTGAAGGCCCTTTGAAGGAATATTTAAATTTAGTAAGACCTGGGTTTGAGGTGTTCTAGAGGAGCTCCCACACAAATTAATGTACTGTAAAATACATGAAATCATAGCGCACTTCCTGGACACCCGAGGCAGTGAGTAAGACAAATTGGTGACAGCAAAGGTGTTGAATGTCCATAAAGGAGTGGACGTACGTGATGTCACACTGCCATGGAGAAAAGTTCTGCCTAAATAATTCCACCAATAAGGCGCTATCAGCAGCGTGACTCAGTGACTCACTCCGTGGTTACTCAGCACCTACTATTTGCAAGATAGTGGTGAGCACTGTGAAAACTCACTCCCCTTCGGGGTTCATAATTTTTACAGGATTCCAAAATAGAAGACCCTCCTCTCCAGCCTTCTGCAAGAATCTCAGACAGTAACCAATTCGATTTTTGAATACTCAGGCTTTAGCTACCGAAAGTGAATAGGCTAAAGGGCCAGCCACTGTTTGCTGAGGAAACAGAACACAAACCGCAGGTGCTACGGGTTGAATTGTGTCCCCTGCCCCCAATTCTTACATTGGCGTCCTAATCCCCACTACCTGAGAACGTGACCTTATTTGGGAACGAGATCACTGCAGAGGTCCTCAGTTAAGATGAGATCATACTGGAATAGAGCCGGTCCCCAATCTAATCTGACTGGTGTCCTTCTAAGAAGACATCAGGACACAAAATCGCACAGAGGGACAACCCTGTGAGGACACAGGGAGAAGCTGACATCTACAAGGCAAGGAGAGAGGCCTCAGAGGGAACGAACCCTGCTGACACCTTGGTCTCCAACTTCTGTCCTCCAACATCGTGGGGAAACAAATTTATGTTGGTCAAGCCTGTGTATGTTGTGACGACAGCCCCGCAGAAGAATGCAGTGTGTGTAACAAAACACCAAAGACTCTCTGAAGGGAAACCACCTGTAGAGAGCAGGTGTATCTCACGGGGTCAGGAAGACACCTGTGAGCAGGGGGCTGTCGCCGGGCACACCTGCGGAGAGCGACTACAAGAGGAGCAGAACCCGGCTGCGTACTCACAGGTTGGTCCCTCTTTTCTTCCTTTTGGCCCAGGAAATTAGGTATCACTGCCCTGGGTCCCGAAAAACAGCCCTTATTCTTGCATTTTGACTGATATCTGACTTCCCAGAGGTGAACGTGGACAGACCCACCATGCCCAGGCCCCGGAGATCCTGATGGAATGAATACACCCCAAATCTAATGACAATCGAGAGAAGAGGGAAGTGGGGGACAGAAAAAGAAACTTATCATGAATTATTGGATAAATGGGGGCAGATGGGTGATAATATTGATTCCAAAATATTATTACTTTAATTTGTGGCATTATTTTCAACCCCATCTGTGAGGCAGGGGGAGATGATGAGAGAAAGATAAAGTCAAGAAGGGGAATTATGCAATGTAGACTCAATCTCTTTCCACAGCATTGTGTTTCTGATTATAAAAGTGATATACAATTACTTAAGGAAACTTGAAAAAGACTGCAAAGATTAGGGATAGAGTTCAAATTTCTCACTAGCCCACACAGACAACCAATGTGGTGCTTGGGTGTAATTGTCAGAATAGATCATTTGTGTATGTTTTACTTACTGAATATCATGTTGTGAAAATATTTCTTTATCATGGAAAAAAATCCTCAAAACATTGTTCACGCAGCTGTGCAACAATCCATCACAGGAATGAGCCACAGTCAATGTCTCCTCTATTTAAAGGAATTAGGTTTCTCTGGTTGCTCCTTATTTTAAGTGACAGAGCCTGCTGTGGTTCAGACATGGTGTGTTTGGCCCCTCCAAGTCTCCTGGTGGAATTTGGCCCTCGATGTTGGAGGCAGGTCCTGGTGGGAGGTGCTCAGATCGTGGGGGCAGATCCCTGGTAAATGGCTTGGGGCCATTCTCAAGGGATCGAATGAGTTTGTTCCCAGCAGAACTGATTGTCAGAACGAGCCTGGCACCTCCCACCCCTGCTTCCTCTCTCACCACGTGATCTCTGCACACGCAGCTCCCTGCACCTTCCACCATGAGTGGAGCCGCCCCAGGACCTCCCCAGAAGCAGATGTAGGTACCACTCTTCCTATGCAGCCTGCAGAACTTGAGCCAAATAAACCTCTTTTCTTTATAAATTACCCAGCTCAGGTATTCCTTCATAGCAACAAAAAGAGACTAAGACAATGCCGTTGACGTGTTTGTGCATGAAACTTTATTTGCGTCAATGATCATTTCAGTAGGACAGGTTCCCGAGAGGAGAGTTGCTGAGTGATGAACAGTTAGGGCTCTTGACACTCACCATCAGGGCAGTTATCATTCACTGGCACGTGGGCTCCCACTGCAGCCAGCAGCGCATAGGAGAGCCCGTCCTGCTGTGAGACACCACACGTGTTTCTAAAGTTAGAACAGAGAGAAATAAATTTTGCTTAGAGAATTTCACAACCACTCCTCAAACATTCATTAACATCTGGAGATGTTACAGAGAGACAGAGCTAGGAATCCAATCAGGGAGCCTCTGCCCAGCACTGTGACCTATCAAGGTCATGTGATGGGATTTGTTCCCCTCCCTCCCCTTCTTGGTTGAAGCCCCAGCAGTCCCCACTTGGGCGTAGCCCCCACCCTACCTGGATGCAGCGTCCACCTGGACCCAGCTCCCACCTAGATGCAGCCCCCACCCCACCTGGATACAGCCCCCACCTGGACCCAGCCCCCTCCTGGATGCAGCCCCCACCCCACCTGGATACAGCCCCCACCTGGATGCAGCCCCCACCCCACCTGGACACAGCCCCCACCTAGATACAGCCCCCACCTGGACACAGCCCCCACCTGGATGCAGCCCCTCACCTGGTCGCGGCTCCAGGGTAGGAGGCCCCTTAGCCCCTTGTGCCTGTCTGGAGAGTCTGATTCAGTTGTGTGGGGGACAGAGAACATGTGTTTTCTTTTTGCACTTGCTAATTTCCTCTTTTACCAGAAGAAAGATTTATTTTTTCTCTCTGCAGGCAAATACATTTGGCTTCCGAATAAAATTGGGAGAATCCAGGTGTGTCCAGGCACCCCGGGCACCTGAATCAACAGTGTCATTTCCCTTCCAGCACAGCAGCCAGCTTGGCTGAATGTTCTCATGTTCCTCCTCCGTCTTCATTCCCACCACTGTGTGGGGGATCAGTTCTCACTCCCAAAATCTGGGCGGCATTTCCGTCAACTTCCACTGATTTAGTCCATTCTCCAGTCGAGACTAACTAACTGCCCGGCCACAGGCATGCCTCCCTGTGGAGAGCATCAGAAACGACACTGGGTTCCGGGGCTGAGCCCCCAGGTGGGTCCCTCCTCCCCATGCCCCACCCACCTGGCTGCACCCCATCCTGACAGGAAGGGCCTGGAGTCCCCGTCCAGTGGGAGTCTCCTTGCTCCTCTTTCCTTGGCCACCACGTAAGGATGACAAAAGTGCCCACCTCTTAGGACACTGGGAAGACACCGTGAGTGCTCACACCCAGTGTGTAGGAGAGCACCTGGCACAGGGGGCAGGACGACAGTGATGACAATGCCAGGGGTAAAGATGGCAATGTTGATTTCAGCGAGGGCTGCAGCAGCCGCTTCCCACCTGGATGGCTGCCCCAGCCTCTGACGTCCAGCTGGCGCTGACAATGACAGAGGCCACGGCCCTTTAGGGAGGCGTTTTACAGCACAAGGCTGGTCGTGACGTAACCTCTGTCAAGCCCACCAGACACAGTGACCTGGCTCTAAGGTGCTCTTCGAGATCCAACGCATGCCGATTTCCCCGCTTGCCATCCCAGCAAATTCTCACAGGCCCATGGTCCAGCCAAGTAGCCAACGCCTGCTACTGCCCCCAGCCCCCATAACCCCTAGGCTCTCTTGTCCCGGCACTTTTGCAAATGCTCCTACCCAGTGTCTGCCTAGCTACCTGCCCTGCTATTTTCAAGGCTGGATCTCCTCCGGGGAGCTTTTTCCCACTTGCCCAGATTTAATCATTTTCCCTCTGGGCCATAATAACACACCATGCAGACTTCTGGTTTGGCATTTGCACATTGCTGTGATCCTTCGAGTAGAAGTGGGCTCTTCCTGAGCAGGAAATTGGCACTTGATGTTTCTATTTCGCCCAGCACACCGAATGGGCTCCACAGTCATTGCTGAATGGGTACCTGGGTGGGTGAATGGATATGTGCATGGACGAATGGGTGGATGGATGTGTGGATACATAGGTAGATGGTTAGGTAAGTGAATGGACAAATGGGTGGATGGATGGAAAGGCAGATGAGTGGGTGGACCAGTTGGTAGAGGGATGAGTGAGTGGGTGGGTGGATGGGTGGATGCAGAAATGGGTTAATAGAAGGTTGGTTGGGGTAAGTGGATGGGTGGGTGGTGAAATGATGGACAGTTGGTAGCTGGATGGGTAGATGGATGGGTAGATGGATGGGCGGATGGATAGATATAGGTGGCAGATGGAAAGTTGGCTGGGGTAGGTGGATGGGTAGGTGATGGAATCATGGACAGTTGGTAGATGGATGAGTGAGTAGGTGGGTGGGTAGGTGGATGCAGAAGTGGGTTAATAGAGGGTTGGTTGGGGTGGATGGATTGGTAGGTGATGGAATGATGGGCAGTGGGTGGCTGGATGGGTGGCTGGATGGCTGGATGGGTAGATATGGGTGGCGGATGGAGGGGTGGTTGAGGTGGATGGATGGGCCAGTTTTGGGGTGCATGGCTGGTAGGTGGGAGTGGTGCAACTGAACCAAGTCTAGTGCACGTGCCACAAAGGACGTGGAGCATCCTCATCTCACATCCACTCACGATATGGTTCCCTGTGCAGTGGGACTGCTCAGACACAGCCTGTCTCTGCCCAGCATCATTGGATCATTACTTTTTTTAATGGTCAGACAAGAACAGAAAGCAAATGAGCCTCCTGTTTCCCTTCCTTCTCCTGTGAACCCACCCTGACCTCCACGTTAGGGTAGCTTTCCCCAAATGCCTGTCCTTGCTGGATCCTTTCCACAAACCCCACTCCTCCCTCACTGCCCTCAGCCGAGGCCCCAGCACCCCGGGGCAGTACGCATCAGGACCGACCGCTTTGGCTGCAGAATATCAGAAAACTGCGCTGACGAACGACCATCTCACACCACTGGAGTCAGGTGAGGGACTCACAGAGACACAAAAACAAAAATAGCAGCAGCAGCAAATGTGTCTCAAGCATTGATCACGTGCCAGACGCCTCCCGGGGCTTCACGCTGGTCGCAAATGCCAGAGGAGCAGCCTCACGGCTGCACCTTTTCATCCGGGCCTTTGTCAAGGGGACAGCTCAACCTTTGGAGATCAATTGAATCTTGTGACATTGATTCTGCAAGTGCCAGGGGCCGACTGGTGGGGACAGTCACCTGAGGCCTTCTGTCCCTACGCGAAGGTGACCAGAGAGATGTCTTGCGGCTGGGTCCACTTGCCACCCTGGAGAAGGCAGAAACACCCCTCCCGGAAGGCGGGAGGGCCCCAGGACATGCCTACCAGTGGGCAGGAGCCCCCGTCTTCTTGCCCGGGCCAGGTGCCGCAGCGCCAGTCGTCAATTTACTGTGCAGTCAATTTACTGTAAACCCGCTAACAGCCCCGCCACCGTCTCCCAGGGAGCCTGGGCAGCGCAAGGTGGTAATTAGTGCTCTTGTCCTAGAAGCCAAATTTATGATGAGGAGATTAGCAGGGAGCAGAGCCCATCTGTGGCTTCCCCTGAGAGCAGCCGAGAGCTGTACGGCCCTGGAACAGGCAGAGCATCAGTTCAGAGCCTGGTGCCGGGTCTAACCTGCCTCGCCGTCCTGCCCACTGGGATCAGCACCAGGCAGCGGAGCCCTCTCCATGCTCCCAGCACACCAGCATGCCCTGTCCCCCTTCTTTAAAACCTCCCCTTGATCCTGGCTAGGTTGCCTTCCTGGACCAAACTTTAGCCATTCCCCTCTGAGCCCACTTCCCAGCTAGGCCTAGACCTTGGCCTGCCTTTGGCAACAGTCCTGTTACTCCAGTCCAGCAGGAACCCCTGCCCCTGTTGGCTTCTCTTAGTAATTTTTCATCTTCCAACAGCCGCCAGGCCCTGCTACTTGGCTACAAATCTCCACTGGTCCCTGTTGCATTCAGAGCTGAGCCCAGTCGCTCTCCCCTCTGCAACAGTCTTAAATAACATAAGTCTCCCTTTCGGTTTTAATAAGTATGGGAATAATTTCGTTCTTTGACATCCCACGTTGCTCTCCACTTACTACCCCATTTCTCGGCAACCTTCATAGCAAAACGTCACAGGATTATCACCGTCATCATCAAACATCATCATCACCATCACCATCATCTCCATAATCTTCATCATCTCATCATCATCACAACATCATCATCACCATCACCATCATCTCCGTAATCTTCATCATCTCATCATCATCACAACATCATCATCACCATCACCATCATCACCGTAATCTTCATCATCTCTTCATCATCACAACATCATCATCACCATCACCATCATCACCATAATCTTCATCATATCATCACCAGCACCAACATCATCATCACTATCACCACCACCATCATCACCGTAATCTTCATCATATCGTCATCATCACCAACATCATCATCACCATCATCATCATCACCATAATCTTCATCATATCACCATCACCATCATCACTGTTCATCAAGTATGGACTCTGTCCTAGGCCTGTGCTGGGTATTTTACACACATCATCTCATACAATTGAGCTCCCAACACACACACACACACCCCTCCCTGGGTTGGGCATTACTGCCCTAATTTTATAAACAATGCCCCTTTAGCTGATGGATGGCAGGCCCAAACTCCGGAATCAGGCTGCCTGGCTCTGTCAAATCAAACCTGTACAACTTTAGGAGTAAGTTACTTAACCTCAGTGCTTGATACAGTCTGGGCATTTGTCCCCTCCAACTCTCATGCTGAAATTTGTTCCCAGGGCCGGAGGTGGGGCTGAGTGGGAGGAACCTGGGTCATGGCTACAGACCCCTCATGAATGGTTTCCTGCCCTCCCCTTGGTAATGAGTGAGTTCTCACAAGGGCCTGGCATCCCTCCTCCCTTGCTCCTTCTCTTGCCACATGACACACCTGCTGCCCTTCACCTTCTGTCATAGGAGGAGGCTTCCTGAGGTCCTCATCGATCGCCAGTGCCAGGGCCATGCTTCTTGTGCAGCCTGCAGAACCGTGGGACAAAAACTCTCCTTGCTTTATCAATTGCCCGGTCTCAGGCATTCCTCTGTAGCAACATGAAAGGGACTAAGACACTGACATTCCCCAGTGTCCTCACCTATAAACTGGGGAAATGAGAGTGCTCACCCCATACACTTGTAAGGACGCCAACGAGTTGGTCCATGTGAAACAGTTAACTCAAAACGTGTTCACCAACCCATCAGCTTAATCAAAAACCTAAGGAAACTGAGGCCGTCAGCGGTGAAGCACCTTGCTCGAGGTCACGTGGTGTGGGTCCGGCCGTGTCTCACCCACCACATGGAGCTGCTGCCTGCGGGCCGCCAGTAAACACCCGCTGGGGAAAGGGCTAGAAGAACGAAGGACTGGCCACCAAGACCTCCCACACAGCTCCTTGTTCCGAGGGACTCCAGGAAACTTTCCTTCCCAATTTATAAACTTCTAAAAACAGCATAAGCCCAAATTAGGCTCTTACTGTTTTCACAGCTTTGACCTTTCAGAAAGCTCCCTGCCCCTCCCTGGCCTGCCTGCGCCACTCTGGAGGGGAAGGGGGACTTCCTGGGGTGACGACCGCCTACCAGACACAGAACTCCCCTCCCTTCCCTCTGTCCCCCAGACGGCGTCCTGAGCACCCTCGTCCTCCAACCTCACTGACGTCCACGCACCTGTGTCAGCCCACGGCCGCTGAGACCAGCCTTCTGGAAACAGTCAGGGAGGCCGCCATGTACCCGTGACATTTGCTCATCGTAAATTAGCTTGTCTGCAAGGCTGAAGAAATTACTCTGGAAGAAAGTTGTTTAAAGTTCATTTTTGATTACAGTGACAGAAGCAGACATAATTAGGGGCCTTTGGTAGCTGAGGGAAGGAAAGAGAGTCATTATTCCCAGGCAACGGGGGTGTCTCAGCCCCCCCAAAGAGGCAGGGACGCTGGGGAGCTGTACGTGACCCTGGGGAAGGCGTGTGGTCGGCGCCTCTGAGCTCACGTGGTCCATATACTACCCTTTCCCCGAATGACGATCACCGAGAATGGAATGTGGGGTGGAACAGGCGCCCTCCCGCCCAGCAATCTCACCAGACCGTTTGCTCATGACGCCCGTCTGCACCAGTGCTCGTCCTTGCTGACTCCCACACCCCCCTCGACCCTGAGCTGGGGGCCACCTCTTCCAGAAGCCCTCCCTGAGCCCCACAGAGAGCCCTGCAGCCCTTCTCTGTAGCGTCCTTTTATCCACTCGCACTCTCCCCTGGGCCTTGCCCTGGGTCCCGTGAGGCACACCTGCTCCCTCAGGTGACAGCTCTGCCGTCTGAGCTTCCTGGATCACCCACAAATAACTCTGGAAAGACAAGCGGGTTCCTTGGCACCTTTGTCCTCCCCTGATAGCATGAGTGGCAGGGGGTGTCCTGGGGAGTTACAGTCCTCCCCGGCCCCTCCCCCCATCAGAGGGACACAGGTGTCCTCGGCTGACCCTGGATGGAAGGAGCAATGTGACACTAGACAACCTGCAGGGACAGGCAGGTCTGGTCCTGCGGCCTCAGGGGTCCCAGCTCTCCCCTTCTCCCACCTTCCAGGGAGCTCAGCCAGAAACCAGGGGCCACGCTCGTCTCACCCCGGGTTCCTCCCCCGAAATGTCCATCGCAAGGAGCCGCCGGCTCAGCCTTGCGCATAATTCTCTCCCCATGTCCACCCCAACCTGGCGCAGAGTAGCATCGCCTGCCCTGTGGACTCTCGTGACAGCCAAGCTGGCGCCTGGTTTCACTGCTCTTAAATTCTTCCTCAACGTGGCGAAGCCAGAGCATGCCTGGCACGAAGGTCCTTCCGTTTCCCCCGGTCAGGCTTCCACGGCGCCGTGTGGCCGGGACCTGCGGGTGGGCGCTCAACCGGAGGAGGTGGCATCCTGCCGAGCCCCCCTCTTACCTGACATATGCTCGTTCTTGTGCCAGCGGCCAGCGTGGCGACCCGTTCAGAGGGGAAGCCGCTGGGACCCCGCCGGGGAGTGTCTGCAAACTCAGATCTCACCTGCAGAGCAGGCGGGGCCCGGCCATGGAGGCGCAGCCCCCTGACAGCTTCCCAGCGCCCTCACGGCCCTCCCTGGCAGCCCTTTCTTTGAGGAGGATTGTTCCAGAACGTGGCCGCCTGAGCAGCTCTGCCTGGCTATGTTCAAATCGGCGTGGACATGAGAAGGAACGTGAGACCTCGGCTACGCTTCAAGCTGGACTCTTGGCGCCTGCCCCTTCCCGGGCCATCTGTCACCAGGCCGTGGCAGCAAGTGCCCCAGACTCGGGAGAGCTGCCTCGCCGCGGAGGGTTTGTGAGTCTTGCCAGACCTGCAGCCAACACGACACCACGCACCGGAAGGAGAAGAAAGACGCGTTGTCTGTTCAGTGGGTGCTCAAGGCGGCGTCTCCCGTGATGTGACAAGTGCCCAGGCGGACTGGCAGGCCCTGGCCGGCAGCACGAAGGCTCTGCAGGTGACCACCCAGCCCTTGGAGGTGGGCGTGGAGGACACACGGGGTCATCGACCCATGGGACAGTTTCCAATAGTGTCATGTTGTTTCCAGGACTGTGGATTCACCTCAGAACTGAAGCCCCCTGAAGACCGAGGCGGGAGAGGGGTCAGTGTTACCTGGCACAGCTGACAGCCCCCGAGGCTGCCCAGGGCCCAGGTCGGCTGCAGAGCAGGACCTACGGAGCCCTCGGTGTGAGTGGCCTGGGCTGCCGACTGAGCGCAGGGCCGCGCGCTCTCGCAGACCGGGCGCAGGGCCGCGCACTCTCGCAGAGTGGGTTCAGGGCCGCGCGCTCTCGCAGAGTGGGTTCAGGGCCGCATGCTCTCGCAGACCGGGCGCAGGGCCACGAGCTCTCGCAGACCGGGCGCAGGGCTGCATGCTCTCATAGTCTGGACGCCAGAAGTCCCAGATCAAGACGTCGGCAGGGCTGGTTCCTCGGAGGCCCAGGGGAGAACCTGTTCCGTGCCTCTCCCTGCTCCCGGTGCTGTGCAGCCCTCTGGGTGTTCCCTGGATTACGGAAGCATCATCCCGAAACTTCGTCGTCACGCGGCATCTCCGCGCGTGTCTGGATCCAAATCTCCCTTGGCTGGAGGAACCCGGTCACATTGGACTAGGACGGACTCAAATGGCCTCGCCTTCACTTGCCTCCCTCTAGAGAGACCCCACTTCCAGTGAAGGTCCCATGCATGGGTTCTGGGGGTCAGGGCTTCAAAATATGAACTTGGAGGGGACACTAACCCTAGCAAAGCCTTTTCACAGTGCGGCTCCAGGGCCTGCCTGGATAGGCCTAATTCACTTGCACCTGCACAAAATCCCGACCCCACCCATTCCTGTAAGAGCCCACGTGTTCTGCCTGCCGTCCTCTTTTCCCGCTTATACTGCGCCCTGCGTGGGTCCCCAGAAGCCGGCCCAGTGCGTGTCATCCCTTCCTCGGCCCGTCCTCGCTGGTCCCTGCCTCAGGGCCGTGGCCCACTCTGACCAGGAAGGAGCCCTCTTCCCACCCTGCTGTCATCGGTCCCCTGGCTGTCCCCGTCTGCTCAGGTGGCCACAGCAAACAAAGCACCACAGACTGTGGCTTAAACAAAGAAATTCATTTTCTCACAGTTCTGGAGGCTGGAAGTCCAAGGTCAAGGTGACGGTAGTTTTGGTGTCTGGCGAGGGCCCTTCCTAGATTTTAGACGGTGCCTTCTCACGGTGTCCTTGCACGGTGGAGAGAGAGAAAGCTGTGGTCTTTCTTCCTCTTCTTATAGGGCGACGATCCCACCACAGGGGTCCCACCCTCCTGACCTCAGCCGTGAAGTCTGGGGGGCCACGATCCCAGGCCACTGGTCCCACCGAGTCTCGCAGGGAGTCCACGGAGACACTGAATGTCAAGTGGCTCTCGAGCGGGAAGGCTGCACACAAACTGTCGCGTCTGGGGCTGAGCTACCGGTGCTAACTCCCTGCTCCCCTGCGGTGACCCAGGTATTTGTTCAATCTCACGAGATCATCCCCAAGGGGAAATTAAAGTCACAGAAGCTGGCTCCCTCCGCAGCCTCCGACCTACCGGCCGCTCTGCCTGGGGGGAGGCGGTTCTGCAGGGACGGCTTGGGTTAAGCCCGGGGAACCGAGACTTAAAGGGCTTCTAGGGGCTTCCAGCAGGCGGCCTGAGGGTGTCGCCCCGCACACCCTGGACAGAGAGCCCGAGCAAAGTCAATACCGGACTCAAAGGCGGCTGAGCCTGGGATCAGCCCTGGTCGTGAGTCCTCTGAACTCCGTCCATGCTTCTGGTTCCCAAATCGGGGAGGAGGCGACAAGCTCCCCCGCTGATTACCCTGGTGGCATTCAAGGCACCCTTGCACCAGGTTAAGCTCACTCATGAGCAGGAGGTCAGCCACGGGGCAGGTAGACGGGCTGTCCTCCCAGCAGGTGAGGCGTCTGGGTTCCCATAAGCCCCTGCTTCGGGCTCCGTTTCTCAATCCCAGAATGAATTGGCAGGGAGCTCAACTGTAAGACACGTCCCCCAGAGGGGACACTCGGTCACCTTTATTCACATCTCTCTTCTGTGTGAGGGGCTCCTTGTCCTGCCAAGTGATTTTAGGGGTGACTGATTTTAGGGGTTCCGCTCTGCTCTCCTCTCCCCTTTGCACCCCCTGTGCCTGGAACCTCCCCCTCCAAATGCCACCCCTTTGGTGTATGACTGTGATCCCAGCAAGGCACACAGTGGCCAGACCACCACAGAGCCAGTTTCCTGGGGCTTCCGTAACCAACGGCAACAAACTCAGTAGCTCCCAACAGCACAGACTTCGTCTCGCACAGTTCTGGCGTCTGAGATCCAGGTGTGGCAGGGCCACTCCTCTTCCATAGGCCTCGGGAGGGTCCTTCCCTGCCTCGTCCAGCCCCAGGTGGTGGCCGATGCTCCTTGGCTTGTGGCCCGTCACCCTCATCTCCGCCCCGTCTTCCCGTGGCCTCCCTCCTCCTCCCTGCATCTTCCCCTCTTGTGCCTCCTATAAGGACACTTGTCACTGGGTTGGGGGCCCATCTTGGTAGCCCAGGATGGTCTCATCTCCAGACCCTTAGCCTAATCAGCTCTGCAAAGACCCTTCTTCCAATGAGATCCCACCCTCGGGTGCTAGGGGTTAGGACGGGGACATACCCTCTGGGAGCCGCCAACCGGCCCAGGATGGCGTGTGCATCGTGGGGTCCACGCAGGCTGAGCGAGGACCCGGGGTCCCAGGAAAGGCGTGAGAGGCACCGGGCAGGGTCCTGCCTTAAACTAGCTTGGAGGAGTCAGGTGGCAGGAACTGCAGACCCGGGTCTGGGGACGGAGAAGCCGGAACCCCAGGACCATTCCGGAATCTCTTTTGCTGAGACCCTTGCAGAGCAGAGTGGGTGGGACCTCCGGAGCGGCCGTTTAACATGCTGCCCGCAACTCCCAGCCGCCACCGAAGAGATCCTATTGAAATGTCCGTGGGAAATGAAGTTGGGGAAACATAATTGCTTAAAATTGACGCTGAGCTCTGACAAAGGGAGTCTGAGTGGTCTGGGCTAAGCCGCACGATTAATCCAATTACAAGGAACCACTAAAGGAGCCCAAACTGGGATCAAACAGAAAGGACGGCGGCTCCTGCCTGCAGGGCGCCCCGGGGGCCCTGCTGCGGGCGGGGCGAGCTGCCTTAACCAGTGCAGCCGCCGCCCAGGCCTGACCCCGCCAGTGCTGATGCCGGACAGCACTGGCAGGCGGGCACCATCTGTGCGCTGCAGGTGTGTGTCTGAGAGCAGAGGGGAGAAGCCCACTATTCTGCCATTTATTCAATATTTATGGGGTCATTCTTATCGCAGGAACTTGCGCCAGTGCGGCTTGAAGGAGGCGTGCAGGGGTGGACGCCGGGCGGGGCAGGCAGGAAGCGAGAGATCCTCAACTCACCCAGCGCACAAGAGCCGCCTGGGATCGCGTGGAAATGCGGGTTCTGACTCAGATCTGGGTGGTACCCAGGAACCTGCGTTTCTCAAAGCTCCCCAACCCCGGGAGCAGGGGCGACGCCACTGGCCCCCGAAACCAGGCTGGCGAACCTTCCAGGCGGTGGTGAGGGGTTTGAAGAAAGGTTGTTCCGCGCTACATCTGAGCCACTGGCGGGGGAACCGCAGGTGTGTTGCAGGCGGGGCCGGCAGGAGAGCATCACAGGTACACGGGAGGACACCTGGAAGCTTCCAGCCATGTGGGGAATGGTGGAAACAGGTGGGAAATGTAGGGGGTGGAGGGAGCGAGCAGTACCCGGGGGATATTTAGGACAATCCCTTCTTATCACTCCCTGTTGGCCTTTGCCCAGGCTGAGCACTCGGACAGTGCTTAGATCCCTTTGGGGTCTTGAAGGAGGCCCTGCTGCTGCCCAGTCTGATGGCAGCAGCCCCTCTGGCCTTCCCCGCCCTGGTCCTTCTGACCCGGGACCAGCCGCGAGTCCCCAGACCTGCCTCTGCATATAGGTGTGACGAGCTGTCCCGTAGGGTTGCCTATGACGACAGACTCTAACCCTGAGGATTAAAGTGCTTTTACTCTCCCCTAAATCCTTGCTTTTCTGTTCATCTTTGCACGAACACAAGCAGTCAGAGACCGCCAAGTGTGCCTCGCAGATCGTTCGAACGATCTCTCCACTTACTAACCACACACACACTGTGCGTTTTTCCTTTATAGCATTTATAGACAAGAGCCTTGTCTAATTACCAAATACACAATGCTATTTTAATAATAATTGCAGGCTTTCTGGGACGCGGCACGGCTCACGCTGCAGTAGAGGTGGGTGCTGTTTAAATGCTGGGGGGGAGTGGGGGGGAGAGGAGAGAGCAGCTCCCGGCACCCCAGACTCCTCCCCGCCTGCCTGGGGCTAAATCGTACCAACACCCACCGCAAAATCCGCTGTGATGTGCAGCCACGCAATCGCACCTACGGGAGTGATCCCCTGCAAGGCGAAGGCGTGTCCCCCAGGCCCTGCTGTGCCCGTGCTCTCTGACCCTTGGGGCGCTCACCAGCAGTGCAGGCCTCGCCCAAGGAGGGGGACAGGAGGGTCCAAAGAGCTGTCCTCAAAAGCAGCCTCTCTACCTGAGTCAAGCTGTGTGACCTGGGGCCAATCACTCAACCTCTCTGGGCTTCACCTGCCCCGTTTTCAGATGAAGTAATGAATACCCGCCAATCTGTGTCTACAGAGTCCGGTGATAAAGAACACGGAAGCACATTTGGGGAAAAATAACAGCCCCTTCCTTAAAGGGTGCTTGTGAAAACCAAGTTTCGCCCGCTTAGCTTCCCCGCGGCTGCCGCCATAAAGCACCACTGGCGAGTTTACCCCCTCGCAGCTCTGGAGGCCGGACACCAGCAGGCCACGCTGTCTCTGGACGCTCTCGGGGACCCCCCGGCCTCTGCAGCGCCCGGTCGTTGCCGGCAGTCCTTGGTGCTCCTTGGCTTGGGGCCGCATCACCCCAGTCCCTGCCTCTCCTCACATGGCCGTCTGCCTCCGTGTCTGTCTTTCCTAAGAACAGCAGTCCTGGGCGAGGGCCGGGCCCACCCTCACCCCCCGCGACCCCGCCTTAACCAACCACATCTGCAAAGACCCAGCTTCCAAAACCGGTCACGTTCGGGGGCTCCGGGTGGACGGGTCCCCTTGGGGACACTCTATTCCACCCGTCACAGCTGCTTTCTGAGCGGCACGTGGAAACCTGCCCGGCACTTCCGTAAGAGCTAGGAAGTGCCGGCCGTTATTATCTTTAAAATAACTGTGCAAATGCAAGCTGATCTGCGGCTTTTCCTACTCATGCAAAGTGTGGGTTGTGTCCTTAATGGTGTTCTGCTGCAGCCAGTGGGAGCCATCTCTCTGCCGCAAACAGAGCAAAAGCCACACGCTGAGACGTGAGCGCAGCTCCGCCATCCCGGGTGGTGCTGGCCCAGGCGGGGCACGGGGGAGGGGGGCTCCCCTTGGCCATGGAACCGCCGTTGTTCCCGTCACGACCACCTGCCGTGGTTGGAGGAACACCCTAGGGAGCCCCTGCGCCATGCTGGGAGCCTCCCGCACAACACAGACAAAGGGGTTTCCCACATTCCAGCCTCAGTTTCCCCCTCCGCCCCCTCCAGACAGAGCTCCCTGGACGCCCGTGAGGATTAATGAGGTAACAGCCCCGTCGCAGGGCTTCAAGGGTTTTACGTGGACAGAAGATTTACTGTTATTACTATTGTTCCAATTCCCCAGCAATAACGAGCACACACACACCCCGGGCGTCTCGTGTAGAGAGATGCAATACGATTCGCCCATAAAACCCGGGAACCAGGGCCCCGCCTCATCACGGCCTGATTACACTTGGCAGAAGCGGAAGAAGATGCCACCGTGGCCGGTTGTGCAGTTTGGAGCCGAAGCAGCCCGCGCCGGCAGTGTGCGTGTGAGTCTCAGGTGCCCGCCGCGCGCACTGCGCCGAGAGCCGCCAGATCGGCCGAGTGCCACGCGGAGAGCGCACCCGCCCCGCCCGCAACACGAGGAGGCGGTTTGCGTGGGTCCTTGGGCTCTGGCAGGGCGGTGCGGCAGGTGGCTCTGGCAGGAGGAAGCCGGGCTGCCGAGGAGGAGCTGAAAGGGCGAGGTCTCCGGCCCCGCCGAGGGACATGCCCCGCCGCGAAGAAGCGGCAAGTTTGGCAGATCCCAGGAAGGTCGGGACACCAGAAAAGCCCTCCCACGGCCAGGCAGCCCCAGTCCCTTGTCACTTCCCGGAGCTGGGCTGCCCGCACCCCCTTCAGGTGCAGCTCCACGTCGCTGCTTTCGGCTCTGCAAGAAAGTAAATTGCTCTCAAATCGGGGGGAGAGTAAGTATTAATTCATCAGCCACATGGGAAGGCTGAGCTACCAGCCACGAGGCCTGAGCACCTCGCAGGGGAGTGAGACCTGGCCGTCACAGGGGAAGGTGGTTCAGGGTGGTGCAGAACCTGAAGATGACAGCCAAGTCACTGTCACCTGAGAGAACGTGAGGCCCCCTGTGCCCCATGGGGTGGGGGCTGCACAGGCTCCCTCCAGGACTCAGAGGGTGAGGGATGCCGCTGAGTGAGAGGCCCCCAACCTCATTCATCCTTCCACACCTGGCAAGCCCCTGCCCATGCTAGGTCCTATAGTTCACACCTGGTGACCCCTGCCCATGCTAGGCTCTATAGTTCACACCTGGTGAGCACCTGCCCATGCTAGGCTCTATAGTTCACACCTGGTGAGCACCTGCCCATGCTAGGCTCTAGAGTTCACACCTGGCGAGCCCCTGCCCATGCTAGGTTCTATAGTTCACACCTGGCAAGCGCCTGCCCATGCTAGGTTCTATAGTTCACACCTGGTGAGCATCTGCCCATGCTAGGTCCTATAGTTCACACCTGGTGACCCCTGCCCATGCTAGGTTCTATAGTTCACACCTGGTGAGCACCTGCCCATGCTAAGCTCTATAGTTCACACCTGGTGAGCACCTGCCCATGCTAGGTTCTATAGTTGACACCTGGCGAGCACCTGCCCATGCTAGGTTCTATAGTTCATATCTGGTGAGCCCATGCCCATGATAGGCTCCATAGTTCACACCTGGTGAGCACCTGCTCATGCTAGGCTCTATAGTTCACACCTGGCGAGGCCCTGCCCATGCTAGGTTCTATAGTTCACACCTGGTGAGCACCTGCCCATGCTAGGCTCTACAGTTCACACCTGGTGACTACCTCCCCATGCTAGGCTCTATAGTTCACACCTGGTGAGCCCCTGCCCATGCTAGGCTCTATAGTTCACACCTTGTGAGCACCTGCCCATGCTAGGCTCTATAGTTCACACCTGGCTAGCCCCTCCCCATGCTAGGCTCTATAGTTCACACCTGGTGAGCACCTGCCCATGCTAGGCTCTAGAGTTCACACATGTTGAGCACCTGCCCATGCTAGGCTCTACAGTTCACACCTGGCGAGCACCTGCCCATGCTAGGCTCTATAGTTCACACCTGGCAAGCACCTGCCCATGCTAGGTTCTATAGTTCACACCTGGCGAGCCCCTGCCCATGCTAGGTTCTATAGTTCACACCTGGCGGGCCCCTGCCCATGCTAGGCTCTATAGTTCACACCTGGTGAGCACCTGCCCATGCTAGGTTCTATAGTTCACACCTGGCGAGCACCTGCCCATGCTAGGTTCTATAGTTCACACCTGGCGAGCACCTGCCCGTGCTAGGCTCTATAGTTCACACCTGGTGAGCACCTGCCCATGCTAGGCTCTATAGTTCACACCTGGCAAGCACCTGCCCATGCTAGGCTTTACAGTTCACACCTGGCGAGCACCTGCCCATGCTAGGCTCTATAGTTCACACATGGTGAGCACCTGCCCATGTTAGGTTCTATAGTTCACACCTGGTGAGCCCCTGCCCATGCTAGGCTCTATAGTTCACACCTGGTGAACCCCTGTCCATGCTAGGCTCTACAGTTCACACCTGGTGAGCCCCTGCCCATGCTAGGCTCTACAGTTCACACCTGGTGAGTCCCTGCCCATGCTAGGCTCTATAGTTCACACCTGGCGAGCACCTGCCCATGCTAGGTTCTATAGTTTGCACCTGGTGAGCACCTGCCCATGCTATGCTCTATAGTTCACACCTGGCGAGCACCTGCCCATGCTAGGCTCTATGGTTTGCACCTGGTGAGCCCCTGCCCATGCTAGCCTCTATAGTTCACACCTGGTGAGCACCTGCCCATGCTAGGCTCTATAGTTCACACCTGGCGAGCCCCTGCCCATGCTAGGCTTTACAGTTCACACCTGGTGAGCACCTGCCCATGCTATGCTCTATAGTTCACACCTGGCGAGCACCTGCCCATGCTAGGCTCTATGGTTTGCACCTGGTGAGCCCCTGCCCATGCTAGCCTCTATAGTTCACACCTGGTGAGCACCTGCCCATGCTAGGCTCTATAGTTCACACCTGGTGAGCACCTGCCCATGCTAGGCTCTAGAGTTCACACCTGGCGAGCCCCTGCCCATGCTAGGTTCTATAGTTTGCACCTGGTGAGCACCTGCCCATGCTAGGCTCTATAGTTCACACCTGGCGAGCCCCTGCCCATGCTAGGCTTTACAGTTCACACCTGGTGAGCAACTGCCCATGCTAGGCTCTATAGTTCACACCTGGCGAGCACCTGCCCATGCTAGGCTTTACAGTTCACACCTGGTGAGCAAGTGCCCATGCTAAGCTTTACAGTTCACACCTGGTGAGCAACTGCCCATGCTAGGCTTTACAGTTCACACCTGGTGAGCAACTGCCCATGCTAGACTTTACAGTTCACACCTGGTGAGCAACTGCCCATGCTAGGCTCTATAGTTCACACCTGGCGAGCACCTGCCCATGCTAGAATCTATAGTTCACACCTGGTGAGCACCTGCCTATGCTAGGTTCTATAGTTTGCACCTGGTGAGCACCTGCCCATGCTAGGCTTTACAGTTCACACCTGGTGAGCAACTGCCCATGCTAGGCTCTATAGTTCACACCTGGCGAGCAACTGCCCATGCTAGGCTCTATAGTTCACACCTGGCGAGCCCCTGCCCAGGCTAGGTTCTATAGTTCACACCTGGCGAGCACCTGCCCATGCTAGGCTCTACACTTCACACCTGGCGAGCCCCTGCCCAGGCTAGGTTCTATAGTTCACACCTGGCGAGCCCTTGCCCATGCTAGGTTCTATAGTTCACACCTGGTGAGCACCTGCCCATGCTAGGCTCTACACTTCACACCTGGCGAGCCCCTGCCCAGGCTAGGTTCTATAGTTCACACCTGGCGAGCCCTTGCCCATGCTAGGTTCTATAGTTTGCACCTGGTGAGCACCTGCCCACACCAGGCTTCCTAGTTCACACCTGGCTATCCCCTGCCCTGCCAGGCTCTACAGTTCACACCTGGCGAGCCCGTGCCCCAGGTCCCACGCCCCCCCAGCCCAGCCCCTGGCCACGTGGTCATTTCTCCATCAGCTCCTTGAAGTCCTGCCCTGCCCCGGCCCCTCCGGAGCTGCGGCGGGAAGGGCTGTGCTGCGTGGCCGGCGGCCGTTGCTCTCTGCTTTGTGTGTGCGCACATTCTGTCTCGAGCACATTCTTATCCTTAGGAGACCCGGGAAACGAGTCTCTGCTGAGCGAGCTGCCTCACGCATCAATCCTGCTTGGGCATATTGAAGGGTTTTGCATCTTCTGATCAGATTTCTTTTCTAAATCTAACTCAGCCCCGCACGTCTGTGCCCCTCGCCTAGACCTCCAAGTGGCGAACGGTGCTGCCACAGCGGCTTTCTCTCCATCTGCGTCTGAATGGACGCGTGCTGGCATGACACGTCCCCACGCGACCCCGCCCTCCCCAATCCCCCTCCTGCTCACCCTCCCAGCAACAGCTGAGTCACGGCGTGGCCCTGTGGCCGCCTCAGCACGTGCCCTGGGACGCCTGGCAGGGTGGGCGGGAGGGCAGTGCTGTAACCAGGACCCAGGTGTGGCCCAGGCGTCACACGGATTCGAGCTGCGTTCAAACCCCGGCCCTGACACTCTCTGGCCTTGGGGCCACTGTGGGCAAGTGGTTTCAGCTCCTCCACCTGGGAGACACTGGTCACTGCAGACCACTGCCTGGGGTGACACTGGGAGGCCCCCAGCCCTGCGCCTTCTGCCCGCATTGTGGGGTCACGGTGCACGGACCACCGCCCTGGTCTCCCACGGCCAGCGAGCAGGACACATGCCAGCTCTGCAGGTGCATGTCACATGAGGGGAGGTTGAGGCCCAGCACGGCCCTGAGGCTGGACACCCAATTGCACGGACCTCATGGATTCACTCCGAGAATTAAATGATATACGGAATATAAAATGCTTCATCGAGTGCCTGGCATACAATAAAACCTTGATAAATATCAACTATTAGGAATAATAGCCAGCATTTATAGAGAGCTTATTGCATTAGATGCTGTTCTGAGAACATTATGGCGATTAACTCGTTGGGTCCCACACCTTCCCTGGCGTGGAAGTGTCCCCATCTCAGAAGGAGGAAAGCGAGCACAGAGGTGCCAAGTTGTTGCCAAGTGTCACAGGGCTCACTGCGGCGGCCCCGGGACGAGAGCAGCCCAGGCAGTCTGGCCCCCAGCTGTGTTTCAAGCCCCCGCCATCCGACTGCCTCCCACACAGTGGTGCTAATTCCACCTTCGTCCACGGACTTGAATTCCTTGGGGGAGTGGACTGTGCCTTTGCAACCCGCCTCCATGGGGTGGGTGTGCAAGAGATACCGCCAGGTAAATTCTGCCGATAGAAATGTCCAGGGATGAGCTGAATCTTGGCCCTGAGGTCATGGACCCAATGCACCAGTAAGTGGGTGGATTTGCAGCAAACTATGCAAAACTCTCCCTCTATCCACCAGCACCTGGAACGAACCCAGATGAAATGACATGTGGCTGTCACGTTGCATCCAGATGCAAAGACAAAATATTCTGATCTGCAAGCGGTGGGTTTGTGCGAGAGCCTTTTCTATGGTCCCTGCAGTCCAGGTCCGGCACGGGGTCCAGCTGCCACATACGAAGCACACCTGCGTCTGTGCGTGCAGACCCCCTCGCCTGCCTTCCCCCCACGGAGGCCCCAGACTCCAAGGACTCTCAGAAAGAACAGGTGCCCTCACAGCTTCCGGGCTGCCACTTCCCACAGTGCCCACCAGTGGCCCCAGTCCAGGCTGCCGCAGCCCTCCTAGGCGTCCACCCGCAGCCCCGTGCACCGGGGCCTGGCTGACGCAGTGAAGCGAGCAAGCAGAGGGGAGGGGAGCCTGCTCCTCCCTCCCTAAGCCGCTGGGGCCACATCTGCGCTGATTGCAGAGCCAGCGGCTGTCACGGCCAACCAGGGGCAGCCAGCAGTGAGGTGCGAAGGCCCCAGTGCCGGGAGAGGAAGACTAAAGGCACACGTGCACACACACATGCACAATTGCATGCACATGCACCATGAGCGTGCATGCAAGCATATGCATCCACACACATGCACACACTCACGCAAGCACACACATGTTCACTGCAGACATATATGGAATGCATATACACACAACACAAATGCACATGTGCATGTGTGCATGCAATGCATACGTGTGCATGCTCTGCACCCCACGACTCACCCCAAGTGAGACTTATGTAAACAGGAAATGAACGTCATGGGGTTAAGCTCTGGAGGATTCTGGGGCCATCAGGGCAGCAGCTCCCAGCACGGCCTGAGTCAGAAGAAGGGAGGGAGGGAGAGGAGGGGTGGGAGTCTCAGCCAGGCTGGAGCCTAGAACCAGCAGGAAGGAAGTCAGCAGCCAGGGGGAACCAGGGCGCAGGGCGCCCGGCAGGACGCCCGGGGCCAGCTCTCAGGGTGCCGAAAGTGACAGCCCGCAGAGCCGGGACCTGCAGGGCTGATCTGTACCCTACGCCCAGGGTCAGACGCAAGCCTTCGGTCCCCAGCCTGATGCCAGCAGGGCAGCCACCGCAAGGGGCAGAGGAGGCGGCCAGCGGGAGCAGAGGGCCGGGCCCGCGGGTGACTGGGTCTGGGCCCGAATCCAGCCACCCTGCTTGTGACTCAAGACAGCCCCTTTCCCAGCCAGTCTGGGCTGTGTCTTATCCGCTGAGGCCAAGACGGTGTCACCTGGGAACGAGGGTGGCCGGGAACAGAGGTCCTGGGAGCCAGCCCTGCGGCCGGTCTCGGTTCTCAGGAAGGGCCCGGTTCCCTCTGTCCTTGCTAGCTAGAGGCGGCCCACTGAGGCACCCCCGCCCATGCTCCCCCGCCGAGCCCCCCAGCCCCCACCACTCCCGAAACTGCTGCCCACGGCTCTGGGCCTGTCGCAGCCCTCGCCCAGCTGTGCTGGCACGTCCTGGCGGTGGCCGCTCACCCGTGTCAATAACAGCCTTGACGTCCAGGCCTCCCGCGCTGCCTTCCGGCCCGCCCCCACGTCCCCGGGCCGATTTCGAGTGGGTGTGGGGACCCTAATTGTGACTCCCGGCTGCAGCAGCTGACACAGACATCTGCCTGCCAAGCCTCGCCCTGACACTTGCTCCCAAACATCGCCCTAGAAAGAATCCCGGAGGCGGCCAGGCACCTGCTCGGGGCCCAGGCAGGGCCCAGCAGAGACGTGGCCTGCAAGGTGCTGCCCGCCGGTCGGGCCTGCAGTCCCAGCCATTCTGGGCGCCCCTCCCCTCACACCCTGTCCCGCTCTGTGTCCTGGCCACACCACCTCCAAGACCTTCCGGAATCCTCCACCGTCCCTGCCCCACTGCCACTCTGCCCTGGGCCTCCGCAGGCTCTTGTGGTGAACGCTCTCCCGCTTCCCCTGGGACCCCTGGGCCGAATAGTGTCCCCCGAATTCAGTCTCCCCGCGGAATCCCAAGGTGACATTATTTGGAAAAGGCGTGTTCGGAGGTGTGACTCGTGGAGATGGGGCCACGCCCTGGGTCAGGACGGCCCCGAACGCACCGGCTCCCTGCAAGAGGAGACTCCGGCACGGACACACGGAGGGGAGACAGCCGTGGGGGACCGGGCACAGAGTGGACAGACACAGTCACAGGCCAGGGGACACCACCCTGGATGTCACCCGCCCCCGGAAGAGCGAGGAAGGATTCTCCCCAGAGCCCCCGAGGCAGTGAGCCCTGCACACCTGGATCCTGAGCTCACGCTGGGAGAATAAACGTCTGCTTGGAGCCGGTGCCGGCCGTTTCTTACAGCACAGGACACCGAGTGACACAGTCTGTGACCGGATCTCCACCGGCGGGAAAATAAACTTTAAAAAGGCAAATCTTCCCCTACCCGCTTCCGCTCAAACACACTCAGTAGTTTCCCATTTCCTAACTATAAAAAACAACTCAACACTCCATGGGGCCCTGCAGAGCCGACCCCACACCCCTCTCCTGCTGCCCCACCACCACAGAGGCAGCGTGAGCGCTGTCCCCGCTGGGTGTGAACGCTGTCCCCTCTGGGTGTGAGCGCTGTCCCCTCTGGGTGTGAGCGCTGTCCCCTCTGGGTGTGAGCGCTGTCCCCTCTGGGTGTGAACGCTGTCCCCTCTGGGTGTGAGCACTGTCCCCTCTGGGTGTGAGCGCTGTCCCCTCTGGGTGTGAGCGCTGTCCCCTCTGGGTGTGAGCGCTGTCCCCTCTGGGTGTGAGCGCTGTCCCCTCTGGGTGTGAGCGCTGTCCCCTCTGGGTGTGAGCGCTGTCCACCTGGGTGTGAGCGCTGTCCCCTCTGGGTGTGAGCACTGTCCCCTCTGGGTGTGAATGCTGTTCCCCTCTGGGTGTGAATGCTGTCCCCTCTGGGTGTGAATGCTGTTCCCCTCTGGGTGTGAGCACTGTCCCCCCTGGGTGTGAACGCTGTCCCCTCTGGGTGTGAACGCTGTCCCCTCTGGGTGTGAATGCTGTCCCCTCTGGGTGTGAGCGCTGTTCCCTCTGGGTGTGAATGCTGTCCCCTCTGGGTGTGAGCGCTGTCCCCTCTGGGTGTGAGCGCTGTCCCCTCTGGGTGTGAGCGCTGTCCCCTCTGGGTGTGAACGCTGTTCCCTCTGGGTGTGAACGCTGTTCCCTCTGGGTGTGAGCGCTGTCCCCTCTGGGTGTGAGCGCTGTCCCCTCTGGGTGTGAATGCTGTCCCCTCTGGGTGTGAATGCTGTTCCCTCTGGGTGTGAGCGCTGTCCCCTCTGGGTGTGAGCGCTGTCCCCTCTGGGTGTGAGCGCTGTCCCCTCTGGGTGTGAGCGCTGTCCCCTCTGGGTGTGAGCGCTGTCCCCTCTGGGTGTGAATGCTGTCCCCTCTGGGTGTGAGCGCTGTCCCCTCTGGGTGTGAATGCTGTCCCCTCTGGGTGTGAATGCTCTTCCCTCTGGGTGTGAGCGCTGTTCCCCCTGTGGTTGTGAATGCTGTTCCCTCTGGGTGTGAGCACTGTCCCCTCTGGGTGTGAACGCTGTTCCCTCTGGGTGTGAATGCTGTTCCCTGTACAAGCAGCTTTCTCCTCTCCTCTCCGTCCAGCCAACTGCAACTCGTTCTCTGGCTGTCACATCGTAGTCGGCAGCCCTCGCGAGCCAGCCCTGCCCCCGACGTGGGAATTTCCTACCGCCCACGTTTTTGTTCACCCTCTCTGTGTCTGTCTCTCTATATACACATGCACGCACACACATACACACTCGTACACATACACACACGCACACACACGTACTCACACACACACGTCTATCTAGATATGGCATTGTTAGAAGTATTTTATACATTTACATCAGTAACACGTTGTCACACAAATGCTTCCGCAACTTGCTTTCGTGTCGGTAGGGTGATTCTGAGATGCACCCATGTTGAGAGGTGGCGTGTAATTGACACCGTTTCACTGCGGCCTGACGCCCACGGGCTGCCGTCCCCAGTCTACTGCCACGGGTCTGCGGCCTGTTGGGAACCAGGCCAGGCATCGCTCCGCCCCAACCCTTGACTACGGAATAATCGTCATCCACGAAACAGGAGCTGGCCACACGGCGGCAGGTGAGCGGCAGGTGAGCGGCAGGTGAGCGGCAGGTGAGCGGAGCTTCGCCTGTGTTTGCAGCCCTGCAGCCGCTCCCCGAGGCTGGCACCTGAGCTCTGCTCCCCAAACCTGTCTGTGGGGAAACTATCGTCCATGAACCCGGTCCCTGGTGCCAAAAAGGCTGGGGACTGCGCCGCAGGGTCCGTGCCGCCGTGTATGTATGCAAACACCCCACCCATGGACGCGAAGGCTGAGTCACACCGGCCACACTGCACAACGAGACTGCAAAGAACATCACACATCACACGTGCCGCGTGTCCGGCACCGTGAGAACACGCGTGCTGGGCCGGGCCGTGTGGATTCAAGTCCCGATTCCGCGGCGGACTCACAGCACGGCCTGGTGGGCTGTGCATCGCCCCCGTGCCTCTGTTGCCTCGTCTGACGGAGCTGCTAACACGCGTGCAGACACGGCCGACGCACACGCACACACGGACGTGCACAGACGCGGATGCGCCAGAGATGCCGCATGTACCATACGCGCTACTCCGGGTACACAGAGACAGGCGCAACCAGATGCAGATACAAACACATAGGTATAGATATGCACAACCAAAACCAGTCCTCTGTGCCTCAGTTTCCCACGCCATGGTGACTGCCCACGGTTTGATGGGGAGGACAACGAGAGAGATTAATAGCAGATGTACAGCGCTTAGCTCAGTGCCTGCCACACAGGAGGCTCATCCTGGTCGCCACGATTATCGCTCCTGTGCTGATACCCTGCCACCAAAGCCCGCCAGGTGTGCACACCTGTCGTGGGGCGCAGCCGGGCTCGCTGTCTCACTGCCACACGGGGATCACACACCACGGGGTGCCGTGCGCCATCTGACACCTTCGTGAGAGGGTGCTAGAAAGAGCTGATTATAGATCTGGCCTTGTGTCAGGTCACGCTGGGGAGGGACCGGATGCAGCACTACAAGGCCGGCGGAGGCTTGGTGTTTCGTGGAGAAGGCAGAGCACTGGAGTGGGGATGGAGCTCTGACTGGTCGGGAACTGGCAGTCACGCGTATCGGTCAGCTCAGGGGGTGCTTGGTGACTCTGTGGTCTGGGCATTTTTGACCATGCTGTGACACAGTCACAGAGTGGCCTTGTTGGATGTTACCGTGGCATTAAAGCATCTCGAACTGACAGGAGAACTCCGAGGCCACCGGCAGGGCCAGGCCAGCTCCTGGCCATCAGGGTCTCGTCGTTGTTCCTGCAACCCTGCCGCTCCCCACGATGGGTGCCCGTCTTTTCTCATTTACCCGCCCGCAGATTTCTCCTCCTCCCAAGTCAGACTTCTGCTCCTGGGGCTCAGCTCTGTCGTGCCAGCAATTCTCGGCGGAGGAGGCTCCCCGGCCTCCCTGGGTGGGCACGGGTGTGCCTTCCTCGCTGCAGAGCCGGGGGACTCCGCAGACAGGCGGGAAAGCAGGACTTGGCAGGGGCCTCCCTCGGCCCTGTCTCTCCCAACACCGGGAAGCGGAGCAAACCGTCCGGCTCACCCGGCCGGCGTGGGTGCCCGTTGCACAGGGTGAGCACCCGGGAGGCCGTGTGACCTCCTGGGGAAGGTGCAGGCCCAGGAGCCAGAGCACCCCACTGCGGCAGGCTGAACAGTGCCCCCCAAAACGGCCCCTGTCCGCCCAGAGCCTGTGAACGGGGTCTTATTTGGGAACAGGGTGTAATCAAGCTGGGATGGGGTCGCACTTCCTCTAAACCCAGCAAGGTGGGCCCTGATCCGACGACTGGCGTCTTTGCAGGAGGAGGGGGAAACACATGGGGACACAGAGAAAAACGCCAGGGACGGTGGGGGCGGAGAGAGCAGTGGGGGAACGCCAGGCATCGCTGCAACCCGGGGAGTTGGGCGGGGAGTTGGGCGAGAGACGCGGAGCAGGTTCTGCTTCTGAGCTTCCAGCAGGACCCGGCCCCGCCCACACCTGGATCTCAGACATCTGGTCTCCAGGGCTGGGGGAGGACCGTTTCCCCGTTTCAGCCGCCCCGTTCCTGGTGATCTGAGGGAACGGCCACAGGAAACTCGCAGGGCGACCTTGAGTTGCCCTTCCACCGCCTGCGCCTCTGGGTCTGACCCCTCGGGGTGGGGGGCCGAGACACCGCCCCCCCATGTGGCCTCCCCTCCTCAGCGGGCCCCGGGCCCCCTCCGGCCCCCAGGCCGCTGCCCGGGCGTCCGCGTCTGGCCGAGCTGGGCCGCGGCCCCTGCTGCTCGCCCATCCAACAGCCGCTGTAATAACTATCATTATGTGATTGTGGTGTCGCGAGCCGGTGATTTGTCATTGTTAACATTTATGAAATGCCCGGTCCGTCTGCAGAAAATGATAATAACAAAAGCGGGAATAGCTCCCCTCTGACAGTCGGGGGCCGGCAGGGAGCGGAGTCTCAGGAGGAAGGGACGGGACGGGAGTGCCCGGTGGGGACGGGGAGCGAGACGACGGAAGCTCGGCGGATTATTAAACACCTGAGCCGTGTGTGCTCGGCCCCTCCAAATAAGCCCCAGAAACACTTGAAAGTGTTCACGGACGTTGACCCACAAGCCCCACCAGAGCCTGGACACAGTTAAGCGGTTGGTCACAATCGCCAAAAACCTGACAGCACCGGGCCAGGCACAGGGGGTAGAGATGGTCCGAAATGAAGGAAACAAACCCATTTCTGTGTCGGCCTCCACTGAGACAAGAAGGCAGCAAGGGCCTGGACCAAGCGAGTCCCACGTCCCTGACGATTACCCAGGCGTCTTCCACCACCGGCGTCTGGAGGGGGTGCAGGTGGGCCGAGCGGCCGAGGTAGGGTTCCAGGAGGAAGTGAGACCACCTGCAGCCTCCGGGGTGGGAAGGAGGCAAGAGAGCGAGATGCCCTCGGCCCCTCCACACCGTGAGGACTTGACCAGGTTGGTCTTCACTTTCCCGGTTCTGGGGGCAGCGTGGGGGCGGCCACCACCAGGTGGGGGCCTGGCGGGCTCGGTCAGACTACAGAGGCCCGTCGGCAGGTTCCCCAACGCCCACCCGGATGACCCAAAGGGGCGGCTGAGTCCCCACGTGGCTTTCACAGGTGACAGACCACACACCTCAGGCCTCCGGTTCTGCAGGCAAGGTGGCTCTGCGGCTTGTCACCGGGGGTCCGGCAGCAGCCCTTGGGCTCGGGAGCATCTCTGCTGACCCGGGGTCCTCAGAGCTCGTCCTCTGTCCAGCAGGGCCTAGGGCGGGGCCGTCAATCTCGGAGAGAGTGGGGGTTCGGCCTGAAGTCGGCGGGCCAGGGGAAATCGGGGCAGGTGAGAGAGCCTAAATGCCTGGGTTTAGAAGAACAGATTTCAGGCGTGTCTGAAACCCACGCGATGCCATCCAGAGACGCCGGAGGCAAAACCAGCCCTGCCCCTGCACAGCTGGCGGCCCGGGGAGCTGCTTACCCTTCCCGGCCGAGTCTCGCCTCTGGTCCTGCGGGGTGAGACCAGCTTCCGCACGGGGCTGCTCTGAGGATCGAGCAGGTTAGTGCTACGAGGCGCTGGGAACAGCGTCTGGTGCGTGAGTGCTCTCTAAGGGTGCGGGAAATGCATTTGACATGAGCGTTTTCCTCTCCTTCCGGGTGCGAGCGCCTTCTACCTGCGGTCACAGTGAGGCTGCACTAGCGTCCCCAGAGAAAGCACCTGTCCCCACCCTCCCCCTGCCTGACGTCCCCGATCCCCTCGGCATCACCATGCTTAGCGAGACACAGCCTTGTCAGCTGGGGCATGAGACGCCGCCCATGGCATTCAGGAGGGAAAGTAAATGGTTCCTTTCTGTCTCTTTCAGAAGTCGTGGTGCCCCCAGGGGGTGCCACACTGAGATGCTCCCCAGTGGCTTTCCTGGGACCTGGGAAGATACACACAGACACCCCTGAGTCTGGAGGACAGGGAGGCTGGCAGGGCGGGGCCCGGGCTTCGCCTGGGGCTCAAGGCTCAGAGCTGCTGCCACCGCACCGGCCACCAAGAGCCATCCCAGCACCCGCTCCGCTCACCCTGCACGCACCCTGTCTCCCGGCCCAGCCCCTAGTCTGTCCTCTCCTCGGTCCTCACTGGCTTGCCAGGGCTGCATATCCTGTGGGCTGTCAGATTCTGCTTCCCAAAGCCCTCCCCGCCCCCTGCTAGTCCTCCACTGCCTCACCGTGTATTCGTCAGACCTTGTGCGCAGGAAACACCTGCACAGCGCAGCGGCAGGTGCAGAGCGGACGGGGCAGAGAGTCCAGCTGGGGGCAAAGGCAGAGGTATGTGAAGCATCACGGCCACGGGAGATGCAAGCAATGCTTCCAGGTGCCAGGAAGGAGGATGGAGCCATGCCTGAGTAAATGCCCAGTGGGTGGGCGAGGTCACTGGAGCAGGGAGTCAGGTGAATGTGGACAATGGCTTCTATGGGGCGCAATTTTCCCATCTGTGAAGTGGGAGTGATAATAGCCCCCATGTTACAGGGTTGTTATGATGATTCAATGAATTCGTACACA
The DNA here is from genome assembly GCF_040939455.1 of Microcebus murinus. Classification (NCBI taxonomy): domain Eukaryota; kingdom Metazoa; phylum Chordata; class Mammalia; order Primates; family Cheirogaleidae; genus Microcebus; species Microcebus murinus. The sequence goes on along the minus strand of NC_134105.1, from coordinate 746,186 downwards.
TAGTGCCTGGCAAGAATGGTGGTAGGCACATAGTAGGTGCCTTTATTATCACCTTCATCATTATCATCATCACCACCACCATCTCCACCACCATCTTCACCACCACCATAACCATCATCACTACCATCATCATCATCACCATCATTACCATAGTCACCACCATCACCAACACCATCACCATCTTTACTATCATCATCACCACTACTAGTATCATCATCACCATCATCATCATCATGACCATAATCACCACCACCATAACCATCATCACTACCATCATCATCATCACCATCATTACCATTGTCCCACCATCACCATTACCACCATCTCCATCATCACCATCACCATCTTCACCACCACCATCACCACTATTAGTATCATCACCATCGTCATCATCACCATCATTAGCATTCTCATCATCATCACCATCGTCACTACCATTATCATCACCATAATCACCACCATCAATAACACCATCATCATCACCGCAATAGCATCATCTTTATCATCACCATCATCCCCACCCTCATCATCATCATCATCATCATATTCAGTTATCACCATCATCCTTATTCCTATCATCATCATCATCATCATCATCATCATCATATCACCATCATCATCATCATCATCCACATTTCCAGCAATAGCACCATCTTTATCATCACCATGATCATCCCCACCATCATCATCACCATCATCCACATTTCCAGCAATAGCACCATCTTTATCATCACCATCATCATCATCATCCCCACCATCATTAACACCATCATCCTCATTTCCACCACCACCACCACCACCACCATCATCACCCAATTATCGTTACCATCATCACTACTGTCACCGTCATCGTCACCAGCATTATAGTCATTGCTGTGCCCCAGAAAGTAGACGCTGAGCTGGGCTCTAACAGCTGGGCTACACTGGGACAGGAGAGGGACAGGGAAGCAGGTCAGGTAGGTGGGATAAGAGAGGTAGGGGTAGTAGGGAATGGAGGCTCGGGAAGTGCAGGATTCCTGGATGCCATTGAGATTAAAGGGTCAGCAGCAGAGCCTGACGGCAAAGTCACCTGGGCCATCTCGTGACAACCTGTAGGAGACCAGAGACCCTCCCCATCCCCTCCTCCCCCAGCCTCTCTGGCTCCTGGCTTTGCCCTTCTCTTCCTTAGACCCAAGCCCGGGAGGAACCAGCATCCCACCTCCAGAGCCCCTCCACACAACCGTCCTGCCACGTGTGGGGACACAGCTACAGAGGCCCAAGCGTCCTGCTGGGGGCAGCCTCTTCAGGCCACCCACACGTATGCCTTCCTTCCCAGGGCATGCCCCTCCCTAGCAACCTCCCCCTGCTCCCCGTGGCTTAGCGGAAGGGCATCCGGTTCCTGCTTAGAGGCTGATGGAGAGGCCCTCCCGGGCTGGCGGCGAGAACGGTGTGACCATGAGCTGGCAGACGGCAGACGTGGGCTCTGGCTCCACAGCACTGTAATCGGAATAATGTGGGAGTTGATTTGTTCTCTCCAAAATGCACCGTTATTGTTAGATTTCCCACTGGCTAGCTTTGGCAACAGTCATTTATGTCTCCTTGCCACCTGGGGGGAATCGGCCCTTTCTTGAGCGGGGACACGGCGTCTCCCGGCCAGGCTGCAAATGCCTCATTACGGCTCTCAGCTGCACGCTCCGGCTCTGTTCTCACTCCGGGTCACATTTCATTTTGGTTTAAATAATGAAACCAGCAGACTGGAGATTAGAGGCGTTAAATGATTTTTGCTCCCAGGAAATGGACGCCTGTCCAAGGTGCAAACTCACGGGCAGCTCAGGGGACCTTCTGCGCTCCTGGAAGGGACGGACTGAACCAGGTGAGCGCGGCTCGGCCGTGGCTTAGACTTGCCGTCGGAGAGGTGGGGAGGGCGACCGCCAGGCAGCTCGGCTGGGACGACAGACTCAGGGAGGCGTGTCCCGGGCATCTCGAGGCAGCCAGGGGCTCCCGGGGTGCAGAGGGAGGTGCCCTCGGCCTTCACAGGAGGCAGGAGCAGCCCTTGCCCCATTGCACGTCTTCGAGTGCTTTGTCGATAGTCTCCACGTGGACGGGCACCTGGGCTGGCTTTGCTGCCCCCGCCATGCGGAAAACTGGACACAAAGGTTCGGAGACGCCCGACTCAAAGCACATCGTCAGAAACTCCCATGGCCAGGGCCAGATGGCAGCCCTGCGCTCCATCCCCTCGCTGGCTCACCGTCCCTCTCCTCTCCCACAAGAGGAGCTGGAAGTCCAACACCCAGACGAGAAGCCCCAGGTGCTGTGTCTGTAGGAGCAAAACTCAGGCCACTCTCCACATCCTGCTCAGAGGGGGACCCGAGTCCTGCTCCCTGTTGACAGAGGGACCGTCCCACTGGTAAGCCATAGCCGTAAATCTCAGGGTCGTTCTGAACGCTCCGAGCCTCATCTTGCTAATCTGTGCAGTGGGGCCACAACGTCGGCCCTGCAGACTGCGACTCTGATAGGAGAGTGTGCACAGAGGCCCCTGAGCCGATGCCACAATTAGGACGACGGCAAGCAGAAAGGCAAGCCACGGCCGAGGAGCCTCCTGCTCTCCCCTCCCTCGCTGGGACGCGCCCCTGAGCAGCTCGGGACAGAGCTGGCGATGTGGCCCCCGTGCAGCGGGGCAGGAAGAGCTCCCATTTTGCCAGCGCTCCCCGGAGACCGGAGATCGCTCCCGTGACTAGTCAGCCTGCACGGAAAATAGGTGTCACCCAGACAGATGACACTTCCCACCAAGCAGATTGATGTCTGTGTGTGCCAAGAGGCTAACAGCGGGCCCAGGAGCAGGGAGCCAGCCTGACTCGGCCACACAGGGAGCCTGTGTCACTGGAGCCACAGCCCCCAGCAGGGGTGGCCCACTGTGGACGTCCTTGCCCCCACCTTGCTTCTGGGTCCCAACCCCCCTCCCTGGCATTCTCTTGTCTCAGGCCCCAGCTTGGACTCGGAGGTCCCTGCCCAAGGTTCAGCTGGGCCACCCAGGTGTCCCCAGGTGGACAGCCCCCTCCAGCTCTGGCCTGGTGCTCAGCCAGCTCCAGTCCAGCTGAGGACTCCCACTAGCACAGCACCCAGGTGGGTGGGGAGCCTCAGGACGGGACGCCCCAGCGCTGGGCCGACACGTGCATTGGGCGGCAGGCAGGGCTGGCTCAATCCCCGACCTGCTGCTTCCTGACCACGGCTGCAGGCATCTCGCTGTGCTTTGAGAATCCCGACTTTCTGATTTGCGAACGGGTGACAGTGAGTTTCCCAGGCGAGCGGCTGCTCCCACATCTGTCACCTCCCACCCCACCCCCACCGTGGCCTGGATGCCACCCTCTCTGGCCCATGGCCGCGGCGTGGCAGTGCAGGTCTGCATGTGCGCTCCCTAAGCGATCCCGCCCCAGGGCAGCCCTCAGAGGCAGGCAGGGGAGTGGTGGGCTACGGAGCACACAAAGGGAGGCTCCAGGTGCGTCCCGATGGAGGCGTCAGCCTGGTGGGGCCGGAGGCAGCTGACCAGGGCAGGTGTCCCATGGGACTGGGTAGCAGGGATAATCGGAGCTGGAATATGAGCTGGCCGTGGGCATGAAAACTAGGGAAACTGTCAGAGACTGAGTCCCGGCCATTGGGGCGGAGGGCTACTGGGGTGGTCACTGGGCCTCCTGGATGGTCACTAGAGACAGCCGCTGGCTGGCGGCAGGGTGGCCTCCCGGGTCGGCTCCTGCAGAAGGGGGCGGTTTCGGGGCAGGTGGCTGCAAGTTGTGGGTCAGAGCCCTGCTCTCCGTATGGCCCAGCCTTCGTCCTTTGTGTGCTCAGCTTCTCATCAGACAGTTCCTGCCACCGGCACCCTCCCATCCCCGCTCCCCAGGCAGCTTCCCGGCATGCTCATGGGACCCGCTGCCGGCTTTATCTCCGACACTTCATGTATGTGCCGTAGCTGTCATGCGTGTGTGTCACGCAGGGACGTGCGTTATGCCGGGTGTCGGGGTGCTCCCGGGAGGGGTCCCGGCGCTGACACCCCAGAGGTGCTTCGGGAGCAGGTGCTAGAGGGGCACCTGCAGGGCCCAGGTGTGTGTGTGGGGGGTGCCCTGGGGAAGGCCAAGGAGGGAGCAGGACGCTGTCCCCAGAGCCCAGGCTCCTCCGCAGGCCCCGCGTGCCGCCGGGAAGCACTTTCATTTTCCTCTTAATAGAGAATGATGATCGAGACCCACTTCCTATTTTGTTTTGAAATTTATGCTGAAAAGAGTATTAGGAATGAAACATCAATGGAATGTGAAAAATGAACTCCGCATCGAGCTCCCATTTGTGAAATTGCTCGAGCTTGGGGACGGGAGGGGAAGGGTCCGGCCGTGCCCAGAAACAGCCTTCCCCGCCGCTCGCCCGGCCGGCGGCCACCGGGCCAAGCAGATAAATATTGTATGTGCTTTAATTTTCTCATCAGTGCGCTTGATGCTCTGACTCATCTTTTGTTTTATTTTCCTATTTCATAAATACTAAACGTGCGTATTCTTTTCCCTAAGGAGAACGAGGCTTCCTGTTGCTGTTTGGTGGCTGGTCCCTCCCACCCATGAGCTGTGATGCCGTGACACGCAAATGCCCTTTTGAGTCACCTGTGGCTCCCACTGCCCTGAATCAGCGAGGCCTCTGCAGGGTAGGAGAGCCAGGAGGACACACTTGTGTACGTGCATAAAGGTTAGCACGAGGCACGGTTTGCACAATGACGGAGGCAGGCAAGTCCCCTGCTGCAGGTGAGTCGGCGAGCTGGGGGCCGGGAGGGCCTCTAGCTATCCGTTTGGATCCTGCGGAAGGCAGCAGTCCGGCCACCCAGGGCAGCTGATGCTCCAGCCCAGAGCAAAGGCAGGAAAGAGCTGAGATCCAGTTTGGGGTGGGGGCAGGGGGCCCAAAAGCCCACCCACCTTGGGAAGGGCCACCTGCCCATGGAATTGTCAATCGCATCCAGAATCATCCTGGCAGACACAGCGGGATGACGCGGTTTGACCAGACACCTGGCCCCTCGTGGCCCAGCCGGGTTGACTCGACTGGTAGGATTAACTCTCACCCTGCCCAGCCCTGGCTGCCCGCGCCCACCTGGCCTGCCCCCGGCCTGCAGATTTGGAACACAGTCTCAATCTTCTATTTCCCCAACCTGCCCCTTGCAGACTGTCACAACCAGGCCGGATCCCCTTATTCCTTTCTTCTCTTTCCACCTGGCTCTCGCCCCTGCCCCTTCCTCCGCCCCGTCCCCCCTCCTGGGCCCTGGGCCCTCAGAACGTGAGCTGAGCCTACGCAAAGCCACTGCAGTTTCATCGCGGCCCCCTCCCGCGCCCGCACCTGCCCCCGGGCTTGCCCGCTCCCCACAAGGCAAAAGCCACTTGCAGAGTGACAAGGGTGCCTGTCGGCGTGTGACACAGTCTCCGCTTCCTGCTAACACCAACAGTTAGACCTCTGGGGACAGGCAGCCCCACTGTGTCCCCACTCCTAGAGGGGAGTTATGCGGAGCCAGCGGGAGCCCTGTGGGGGCTCAGAGCTGCATTCCCGAAGCTTCATGTAAATGTGGCTGTCCTGCCCCGCCCTGGGGCCCCCCAAGGCCATAACACCGTATTCTACGGTTACGCATTTCAAAACTCATAACTGACAAAGCAATGCAGCAGTGCTATTAAAGGAATTTAAGAGGCATTACAAGCCCCCGCTAATCCCACCACCCTAACACAGCTACTATTTTTACTTGGAATAATAAGGTCTTCATTTAAAATCTCCCCGTTAGTGAAATGCATGTGCTCTAAGGGAAAAGGAAACCCTGTGCAGCGGAGCAGAATGCACTCAGGTCCCGAGCAAGCCCCACCCCTGCAGGGCAGGATCCCCCGCGGCCCCTGGAAAGGGGGGACCCGTGCGGGGAGAGGCGGCCGGGAGGCCTCCAGAGTCTTCCAGACTGCGGGACGACCCAGCCGTGGTCCAAGCCATCCTTTGGAAAGGCTGAAAGTGGGGCTCAGTCCTCTGCAAAAGGGTTTGCAAGGAGACCGGAAAGGGGAAGAGCTTCTAGGTCATCCCGAGAGGAAGCAGGGCCCTGGCCCGCCCTCTGTGGCCTTCTCGCCACCGGGCCTGTGGGGCCTGTTCACCTGCCCCGTGAGGCCACGCTCCCCCCAAAGGCAGGGCTCCCCTCTGATCCTCTCCTGGGCGGCTGCGTCACCGAGCGGTGCCCCACCAGTGTTTGTGGCCAGCGAAACAGTCCCGAGAAGCTGACGTAAGACCCCGGGGGGGGGGGGGAAGCCGGCGTGAGAACCCAGCTGCGGTGCGGTCGCAGGCGGGAAGCCACGGCGCCATCTCCCGGGCCCGTCCGTCACCGGCGGGGATGCCCAGCCCCCGGGGTGGACAGGGAGATGCTCCGGGGACGGGTCCCCAGGCCACGTGTCCTCACGGGGCTCGTGCCTTCCCTGGGGCTGCCCTGCCCGCCACGGCCCAGCACTGGGCCCGCGAGACACAGCCTCGTCCTCACTGGCCCGGGGACGGGCGGGTGGCACAGGGCGTGAGGCTGGGCTTGGAGGCGGGGCCCCGGCGGCAGCATGAGGGGAGGACTCGCACCTTGTGGATAATAAGCGTGACCAGACATCTAACGCTTTTCCCTTCTTCCGGGAAGGGCGATGTCGGAGGGGACCGGTGCGTGTGACGTAGAATAATGAAGAAAGGGTTGAAGGAGGCGCCAGTATTGTACGTGCTCATCTTCAATGAGACTGGCAAGGCATTATTGTTCTAGGTGACCGCCTGTTCCCTGAGAACCGATGGACCCCCCAGTTGGTCCTCACCTGTCCCCCGACTGGCCCGTGGGCTGGGTCCAGCCATTCTCAGCACCCCCCTGCCCCACGCTTTCCCCTCCTAACCAGTTTGCTCCTGCGCTGAGCAAACACTTTTAAAAATAAGGAACTCGGGCCTTTCTCTAATTAGATAATTTGAAATAGGGCCAAATTAGGATGTAGCTATTTTTACATGCCCCTTCTTTATTCTCTGCTTGGAAAATTATTAACAGAACTAATACCTTGGACGGCAAAGGGCGGTATTTATTCCCCCATTAAATCGCTAACAACTCTGCCTGGCTAAAAATAGAGGCGCGATGAAGAGATGTGCAAAGCTCCTTCTCCTTTCCCAGGTAGCTGATACTCACGCCAAGGTGAACGTGGAGCAGATCACTCACCTTGGGCCACTGGGGCCACCAGCTTCACCCACACACAGTGCTCTCTGGGGGTCTCTTTCTGACCCCCCCCTCAGTACCCCATGATATAAACCTTCCCTGCAGCGCCTGAAGTCTCTCTTTTATTGAACCCAGCGTGTTTTCCATGTTGGTTAGTGATGGGACATCCCTTCCAGTCCTGGGCTGAGAACCGACCCAGTGCAGTCTGGGGGACGCAGAGATGAAAGGCTCAGTCCACCCCTGACAAAGCCAGTGGACCAGCAGGGCAAGAGCAAGTCATCGCAACACGTTCCGGTGAGCCCCAAAGCAGAGGCGTGGGTCCCGACTGAGAGCCCTCCCTGCTCCCTCCCTGGAAGGCCAAGGACGGGTCCCTGCTGAGCTGTTGTCTTTCCAGGAGGTTCTGTGGTTTGCCTGGGGTGGGGCCAATGGGATCGGAGACCAGGAAGGAAGCAGGACCCTGACCAGGCAGAGGGTGTGGGCAAAGGGGTCTCTGGGTCTCCAGGGCTCGGGGTTTGCGTGGAGGGTAGCAGGGAGGGCTGGACCAGCAGGCAAGAGGGAAACCCCCCATTTCACCCCAGACATCTCTCCCGTGCCCCTCTCTGCTTCAGAGCCACCCCCTGATCTGCCCTCCTCAGCCTGGGCGCTGGCCCAGGAGGTCACTTGGAGCCACTTGCCTGGGAAGGGCTCGGATGCAGGAGGACGGGAGCGAAAAGTCGCCCTCTGGCGTCTGGCGGTTCAGGCCCTTGCTCCTGGTCCTCCCTCCCCCCAGGCCACCCAGTGTGGCAGACACCGCCACGCAGTCACGGCGTCGCAGGACACTGCCTCCGTGGAGCCCTCACCCATGCTGGCAGCGACCCCACCCCAGGGACTCTGCCCGGCTGTGCCCCCCTAGGCTTCCCGCTCACCCTCGGCTGCCTCATGCAGAGCTTTGGGCTTCGGTTCCTGCTCGCTCCCGACTCCCGGGATGCGACTCCCCTGCCACGTGTCTGTCTGCCGTGGCTCCCCTCACCTGGCTCAAAGGCCCTCGGGCAGCCAGTCATTCTGTTTTGCTCATCAGTTTGTCCCCTGCGCCCAGAGCAGCACCAGGGACCTTGTTCCTATTTAATAAAGATGTGTTGAATGAATGAATGAACTCCAAAGACGGCCAGAGAGTTAGGGGTGTGCAGACAATAAGCACCGGGCATTGCCTGAAATGTGGGAACTGTAGACAGACGGTGGGGGGACCCGCTCCCCACCCTGGAGCCCTGAGCCCCGGGAAGGGACCTTTAGTCCCTCCTGCAGGGTGCGGGAGAAGCCGGGGCGGGCGGGGGTCTCGCAGTGCCTCATCAGTGGGACACTTTTACTGTGTCCCCACATCACCGAGGGGACCGCGCCTGCCTTCCCCCCGACTCTGAACCCCCATCTGGAAGGAGCGATTATGGGGATGAGGGAGGCGGGGGAGTCAGAGGGTGAGCTCCCCTCTCGGTCATTTTCTAAGCGGTGACGACCCTGCGTCCTGTATCTCTGCCCCGAGCCCCGGCAGGTGCAGCCCCAGCGCCCTGCAGAGGCGGGAAGGTGTCCTGCTGCCCGCTGCAGGTGCAGGTGCAGAGTTGTCCCAGGGGAGGGGTCGCTGAGGGAGGGGGCGTGGGGTCTGATGGAAAGAGGGCACTGGGCCCAGAGCCCGCGGGGGATGGAAGCCGCCCCTGCCCTGCTCAGGGATACGAGGCGTGGGGGACTTAGGTACGTTTTCAAAGAAAAAATGTTAGAAGAAGAATTTAAAAGTACGTCATGTGTCGGAAACCGTCGGCCCTGGGGAGATAAAGGTGTCCAACAGACCTCTGGGAGGCCCCAAGGAGACAGGTAATGAGGGTGAAGGTACATTAGTGAGCCCCCAACCCCCTATCAGCCCCACCTTGCCAACCCTGCTCCCCTCCCCAGCTGTTCCACCCCCACCAGCCAGCCCCTCCCCCACCAGCCAGCCCCTCCCCACCAGCCAGCCCCTCCCCCACCAGCCAGCCCCTCCCTACCAGCCAGCCCCCCACCCACACCAGCCAGCCCCCCCCAGCAGCCAGCTCCACCCCCACCAGCCAGCCCCTCCCCACCAGCCAGTCCCTCCCCAGCAGCCCCAGCTGAGGGGCATCTCTGGGCTCAGAGGAAGGCTCTGGATCTGAAATGAGATCTGCCTGTGTGTGGTCTGCACAGATAACTCTCACGTTGGATTTTTGTTTTTTCCACGTTGGAGCTTCAAGGGACCAATAAATAAGCCTCTTTTCCCTGACCCAGGGTTTCAGCGAGGTCAGTTGACAGAGACAGGAACCAGGCAGGTGTCATGATAAGAGCCGGCCCCTGAACTTGCCGTGTGGCTTCAGTGGGCTCCCGAATTAGACAAACGCCTTCCACAAAGCTCCAGCCCCCCAAGTGTCTGCACCCCCACCCCAACTGCTCCCAGCACAGCGGGGGAAGCCTGGGGCTCATGCTCCAGGCCACAAACCCACCAGTGGGAGAGGAAGGGAAGAGCCGTGTGCACACACCATGCACATGGGCACACACACACACACACATGTGCACTCACATGTGTGCTGGAGGGAACTCTGATTCTGGGGACCTGGGGGAAACTGCTCTGAGCCCCACCTGGGCAGGTCCCTGTGGCTGGCCTGTCACAAATCAACCTCCCTTTGGAGTCAGAGCTACTTATCTGCTCACCTCTCTTTCTCTGTAAACTGCGGCCCCCGCTGGGGGAGGACCTCCCCTGCCCCTGCCCTGTCCCCTGCAGCCCCCCAGGGCGAGCAGCTCGCCAGGCTTGCCCCTAGATTGCCTGGGTTTAGCACTCAAAGCTTCCTGTCCCAGGAAACCCCTTAATTCTGGGCCCATCAGGATGGTTGTTCATCCTGAGACACGTGTTTGTCACCGAGTGAATTCAGGGCTGCGTCCCCACTCCTGAGTGGCTGCAAACAAGCTAAGCAGGAGACTGAGCCACGGGCAGCAACCAGGAGGCAAGTCTCAGCTCCTTAACTCTCCAGCGGCCAAAACTTGGTCCTTTCTGCACAGTTATGTCTGGAAGATCCTCTTTTGGGGGGTCTTGCTATGTTGCCCAGGCTGGACTCAAACCCTCGGGCTCAAGCGATCCTCCCCACTCTGCCTCCTGCGTGGCTGGGACCACAGGTGCGCACTACTGCACCGGCTTGGAAGACCCTCTTCTGTCTTGGTGATGGGGGGTGGAAATATCCCAAAGATGATTGTTCTGCTTGGGGCTGGGACCTGCAAACCGAAGCTCTGGAGGTTGCAGAAACCCCCTGGGAAATTAACGGCACCATCCTGTATCCTCGGCAGATGGAGAGCAACTATGGGCAAGGAGGAGGTGGGCAGCGTCTGCACTGCGGGTTTATTAGGAGCAAGTCTTGCAGGGGTGTTGATTACCGGGCCAGCCCTGACACGCAGAATTGTTTTTAACCGAGTTTCAGGCAGTTGATTTGCCAGGAGGAGAAGCTCTTTAAATTTTCAGGAGGCTGACAAATGGTATGCCGTGACAAGTCAGGCACATTGGCATTTGGCGGCGTTTGTGGTACCCGGGACATTCTAGGCAGGGGGTGCAGGAGGGGCGGGTCATTGAGAAGCTAAGGGACCCTGGCCACAGTTCCCGCCATGAGGGATGTACTGATCCCATGCAAAGAAGTGCCTTGAGAATCTCCACCATGTGTGCTTCCAGCAAGCACTAAATCAGAGGACAAAAGCTGGAAGGGGAGGGGAGCCCGGGGTGCAGGGCCCATCCTGAGCCCACCCCCACCATCCCACCCCAAGCCCCACGCCAGGCTGGGGGAGGACAGGGAAGCCCCACACCCCCAGCAAGGTGGTCTGGGGCAGTTGCTGGGCTCCCCACCCCTGTGCCAGACCCTCCTTGTGCCTGGGCACACCTGAGCCAGGTGAATGGGGCGGAGCAGGTGGAGCTGAGCGGTGGGTGAGCTTGGCCAGGCCAGGTGGACTTGCTAATCCTCAGAACCTGTCTGAGCGCCCCCAGTTCCCAGCACACGAGGCCCTAAAACCTTTGTAGTTTCCCAAGTGATGTGGGTGCCAGGAGCACCTCCTGTTGTTACATTCAGTCTTTGACTCTAGTTTTTCACGCAGAGCCCCTAAATCCCTGGGGATCTCCCGGGGGACAGGAGTGGTTTCTGGTCTAATGAGGCAACTCTTCTGAGATCTGGGATGGGAGCTGGTGACCAGGTGGCCCAAGCCGTGATTAGAAGCTTGGAGAGGAGAGAGGGCTGGAGAAGTTAATAGCCCACCACGCCCACATGACGGAACCCCATAAAATCCCTGAACTACAGGGCTCAGGGGGTTCCAGGCTGGTGAACTCATCCAGGTGCTGGGAGTGGGGCACACCCCGACTCCACAGGGACAGAGGCTCCTGTGCTGGGACCCTCCGGACCTCGCCCCGTGAGCCCCTTAGAAATCCCGCTGTTTATCTGTGTTTTTAATCACATCCTTTATTAAATAGTGGACCGGGGCACGTGAGTGTTTCCCTGAGTTCTGTGAGCCGTCACAGCAAGTTACCAAATTCGAGGAGGGGGATATGGGAACCCAGACCTATAGCCAGTCGGTCAGAAGCCCAGGTGACAATCCAGGACTTGCAACTGGTGTCTGGAGTGGGGGGCAGTCTCGTGGGACCGTGCCCTTGGCCTGCAGAGTCTGAGCTGACTCCCACTAGAGTCGGACCTGAGTTCAACCGCAGGCAGCCGACCGGGGTCCGCCAGAAAATTGCCAGGTGTGGGGGCAACCAGAAAGAGAGAGCACCTGGGCAGGGGCCCACAGGGTCTCCCCGACTTCCCAACAGACAAGGGGGACCCGTGAGCACCGGTGGGAGCTCGACCTGGCTCTGTCACTCCCACCTGAGACACGGATAGATCTGGGGAGGGAGCTGGAACAGGGCAGCTGTGACAAATGACGACAAACCGGGTGGCCTGTCTCACCGCTCTGGAGGCCGGACGTCTGTCTGAGACCAAGGCGTGGGGGGCCTGGCCCCTTCTGGAGGACAAGGGAGGGTCTCTGGGCTTCTCTCCCGCTGCCCACAATCCTGGGTGTCCCTTGACGTGTGGACGTGTCACCCCATCTCTGCCTCCGTCTTTGCATCACTTTCTCCGTGTCCTTTCTTCTTATGGTGACATCAGCCACCGGATTTGGGGCCCACCTTGAAATCCAGGAGGATCTCATCCTGTGATCCTTAACCAATAAAATCTATATAAAGACCCTATTTCCAAGTGAGGTCACATTCTGAGCTTCTGGGTGGCCATGGACTTTGGGGGTATACTCTTCAACCCTCTAGGGCCCCTCCCCCGACACGCTGGGTCCCTCATCTCTTGTCCTGCTGTTCCCTCTACTATCTCGTCGGTTTTCTTCCTCCCTAGGGGGTCAGTCCCATCTGAAAAGGAAGGAACAAGGAAGTGGCCGATGCAGGCGGGGACTGGGTGAGTCTCAGAACACGCTTCGGAAAGGAGGTGCCGCGTGGCTGTCCTTCCGTGCCGCCCCAGAGCCAGCAGAACTCGGTAAAGTGAGACCCATCTGAAATCGGCGCAGTGGCAGCCTCAGGGTCCGGGAGGGAAGGCGGGACATGATCCCAGGGCACAAGGTCCTTCTGCAGTGACGAAGGTCCTTCTGTGCTCTCGCTGGACCAGGGCAGGGTGCCGCTGCCAAAACTCAACTGCTCACTTGAAATCGTGCATTTCACAGACTGGAGGTTTTTGTCTCCACGATGCACTGTTAAAAATAACTTTAAAAGAAACTGGAGGATGTCATGCTAGGAAAAGAACTCAGGAAGGAACATCACAGCACGGACGCTGCCTCTCCCCCGAGCACTAAACACTCCCCTGGCACGGTGTTCGGCGCCCGCGTGCATCACCCCACACAGCGTCACCTGCAGCCCACGGAGCAGAAGGTCTTCCCTGGGCCCTGGGATACTTGGTGGCTCCCCTGCCGTCCCTGGCCGTGGGGCGGCAGAGCCGGGACATGAGGCGGGCGCGCGGCTGGGAAGCTCTCCTTCTTCCCCGTCCCCTCCAGGTGCTGGGCTGCTTCTGTTTATTTGTCCAAATCCCACAGCAGCCGGGAGGGTCACTGTCACTGTCCCGTTGTATAGGGGAGGCACGGGCCAGAGAGTGACTGGCTGTGAGTCCAGGGCCACAGGAGGGCACAGCTGCCCTTTCCGACACCCCCGAGTAGCGTCAGCCCCGTGCCGTGGGCCCAGCTCCCGCCCGTCGTTCCTGGCACTGCCCAAAAGTGCCCCCGGGGCTGGTCCAAGGCCACTGATGCCAACAGGGAAAGGCGCGGCAGTCCGCAGGCGGGAGCGGTTCCAGGGTGCTCACACAGGGCGTTTCCGGGAAGGCTGAGTTGCAAACCTGCAGCTTCTTCTCGGGCCCAGGTGCTCCAAGGTGACTCTTGTGCTGGTCTCCGGAACAATCCGGCATCTCAACACCCGTCTCTTCCGGGGGCTCTGTGTGCCTAACTCCCCTCCAGACTGGCCGGGCGGCCCCGGCAATGCCCTGGACAGGTGGCTGCACCTCGGGTCACCTGTTCCCACGTTGATGGCTCTGACCATGCACACTGTGCCTCCTGGGCCTGGAGCGTCCTCCCCTGCCCCCGGCTCCCATCCCAGGGACCACCTGTCCTAGTCCCTCCCAGGGAGCAGGCAGCTTCCCACCTTCTCGTGTAGCTGAACTGGAGGGTCTGAGGGGGCGGCTGGGGTCTCGAGGCCCTGGGGGGGGGGGAAGGAGTCCCAGAAGGGAGGCAGCGTGACAAAGGCAGGTGGAGGCCCAGGTACAGCAGGGACATGGTGGAGGACAGTCGCTCTTGGAACATGTCACATCATCCCAGTGGACCAGCGCCATGACTCCCCTTGGGCCCCAGCCAGCAGCCACCCTGAGCCTCCCGCCGCTGGGCGGGTCACAGCAGGAAGAGAGACCCTGGCTCCTTGTCCTGCTCCAAGTCCACCGGGAGGAAATCAGGATGCCTGAGGGGACATCTTCCTGTCCTCGCCCAGGCTGGCTGGGACAGGCAGGCCCCCTGGGCACACTCGGGCCAGGCAGACAGTGTCGCCTCGAGTCCTCAAGGAGCCCTGACTCTCAGCGTGGCCGAGACGGGACGGCAGCCGTGGCGGGGTCCTGGCCGGGGCTGCATCCTGGGGGGAGGCAAGGGCAGGGCCAGGGCGGGGGCCGGTGTGAGGAGCTCCCTGCACGGATGAGAAAGGTCACGAGCACAGCACTGAGGCCTGAGATGGGACCGCCGTGCTGGGGAATTTAACTTTCCACTTAATGGCATCATGTGAATTTAAATGCATGTTGCCACATGCAGCCGGTGTCCCCGATGTCACACAGCACGGCCCTGGGGCGTCCGGCCCTGCAGCCTCTCCCTGGCCCTGGGGCCTTTGCCCACTGCCCGGGCCGGCTCTAAAGCTCAGCGGGGACAAGACGACAGCTCAGGTCACCGAGGGTGGTGCCAGGGACCCGAGCTCGGAAGGTCTCAGAGCAGGGGGGCTGAGCAGGGTCCTGTGGGGAGGGGCCACACCCCCCTGTGTGGCTGGCAACAGGGTGACGCTCCAGAGAGGCCACTGCTCCTGCTCTGTCCCCTACCCCAACATCCCGTCCTGGAGACCCAGAAGGACCTGCCTTCCCTGGTGACTTCCCAACAGTGAGGAAGGACATGCCTGACTCAGTTTCCCTGGCCCCCGGCTGAGCCCACCTTCGAGTGCCAGCGTCTCAGAGCGCCTCGGCCGCAGGGAGGGCCTGGGTCCACCCTCCCTGCCCAAGGACAGGGGCGTCTGCAAGACACGTCCCCTCTGTCCCAGATTCTGGAACACCTGTCAGCCGTGACAGCCGGAGCAGGCCCTGTCTTGAGGGACCTTTTCCCAACCCAGTTTTTCAATGGCCTTTAATTGGCTTCCGGGTCCTCCACGTCCGCCCCCCTGCGACCCCCGGCAGACACTGACTCGGGGAAGGAAACCGTGTCTACCTCGTGTTCCCGCCACTGCCGTCTCCCTGGCACCGTGCCCCTGCCAGCGGGGGACGGGGCTGTTTCCACGCTCGGGAAAGCCACCCACAGACGTGTTCCCGGGGCGGGGGGAGGCCCCCAGCGCCTCCTCCACGCCCGCACGGCCAGACAGGCTGCAACAGGACGCTGGCCGTCCGGGCCGACGCCACGTAGGGAGGCAGAGAGAGACGCAGGACAAAGGTCGTGCTGATGCATTATTCAAACCAGAAGCCACCACCGAGGGGACAAGCAGGGAGACGCGTTCCTCCTCACGGGCAATTGAGACGCTGAAGTGGCCACGCGCCCGCTGTCTGGGGAAAGCTCGGGCTGCGCGTGCTGAGTCGTGCCGGGCGAAAGAAATGGCAGGGCGGCTGCCAACCCAGGGACCCGGAGACGGCAGCGTCGGTGACAGCAGAGAGGGCTCCGGGCTCAGCTGACTCCTCCTCTGCTTTGAAATACCCCAGTGGTGGCCAGCGCTGCCGGAAACACACCGGCCCGCGTCTCCGCAGCCGCCTTCCCTGACGCCGGGCTCAGGGGGGAGTCGCCGTTGCCTGTGGGTCCAGAGACACGTCCTGGTTCCCGCGCCAGCCAAGTGCCCACCGCTGGGCAGAATCCCGCTCCTCAGGGCCCCGCGCTCTCCCGCGCCACTCCTATGGTGAGGATGTCAACGTGCTGCCAGGCACGAGGCATCCAAGCCAGGCTCGCAGGCCGGGGGGCGGCAGGCCCCAGATGCGAGTCCAGCTGCTCCACCCACCTTCTGGGGGCCCGTCTGCTCCTCTGGGAGACCTCAGCTCCTCTGCTGCCGTCCCGTGATGCTGCCTGCGCTCCTGGGCACCTCGAGGGCATGTGGGATCACGCATTCCGGGTGCTAAGGGACATCCGTGTCTGGCCTACCAGATGGCACAGCGTCCGGTCCACCCGGCAGGGCGGGACAGACACAGCGCCATTTCTCAGCGCCTCCTCGCAGCCTGGGGTCAGGGTGAGATTTAGGAGAGAGTCCGTGCCTCCGTCAGATGCTCGGATGCCGTGGTCCAAGGTCGGCTCCGAGGGCAGGACAGACGAAGGCCATGTGCAGGTGCAGACTGCAGGTGGCAGGTACGGGAGCTGGTGGCTGTGGACCCACCGCCCTGGCCATGGCTGGACAGTGGCTGCCTTGGCTGCCCCTTCCGCAGAGGGCTCTGAGGCCGGGCCTGTCCCTTTGGCCCAGTGACCTGCACACTGGGCTGTTCAGACAAGGGGGGTGCGGAGGCTTGGGAAGCGGGGTACAAGGGCAGCAAGCTCAGAACCGAGGCACGGTGGCCTCCTGTCTGCAAACCTCGGTCACCATGGATGCAGGTGGCCTCCAGGAAGCACCTTCAGGGGACCTGAGTGGCAATGTCCCCTCATCATCCTGCAGACAGAAGACCTCATCCTGGCCACTTGCAGGCCACGCAGGTGTGCTTCTGCAGTCAGGAGGCAGGACCTCGGCCCTCCACGGGGAACGCTGATCTGCCCGGGGCCTCTGGTATTGTCCCCTGTGACACAGGTCGTGATGAAGGTGAAGCCAGAGCTGCAGCGGGGACCACAAAATACCCCCCGGGTCTACAGGCAGTGTCCACAGTTCTCCTGACAACGAAAGTCTGTCTTCTGGAGGACTCTGGTTCCCAAAGGCCCCTTGTCATGGGTGCCTTGGAGTAGATTTTCAGCACCCCTCACCCTGTCCACAGAGGTGGGGTGCCCTTTCTCATGGATGTGGCTGAGAATCCGGCAGTAGCTCCAGACCTCGGATGGGGGATTTGGGCTTAGAGTGGGTGAGCAGCCCGACCGAGGCCACACAGCTTGTGAGTGGTAGGGCCAGAGTCCGGCAACTGTGTCCGCACCTCACCGTGCACGTTGCCACTGCTCCGCGGGGCCTCCCCAAAGGGCCCGGAGCATCGGGGAACGAGCTGAGACTGCACTCAATCCTGGCACGGAATGGGACAGATGTTTATAGCTAGAAGGTGTCTCCAGAGGCCCTTTTTGTGTCCTGTGAGTGAATTAAGTCCCAAGATTCCGAAAAGTCCAGCATGTTCCAGAAAGGGGGCGAGGTGTGGGAGGGCCTGGAGGAGGTGAGGCTGGGATGACGGTCTCTTATTTGCAGCCTCAATGACCGTGTGAAAGGGAAGAGAAACCTCCAACGTCATAAGCGTTTTTCCCAATTGCGCATTTAGTTAATCCTAGTTACATGCTTGCCTAGGATGATCATTTTGGCTGACGGATGTCTTGTGTCGCAGAGAATAATTACTCTACTCTCGATAGGCTTTCGTGGGGAATCTATGTTCTACGAAACTATGCTGCACGAGCTAATTTGCACAGTGATGTCCGGGAGTGCAGTTCACGGGCCTGGCACGCCCGCTGCGGGCCACCTCCTCTGTCACGCTTGTACAGCGTCAGAATGAAACAGCCCAGCTACCCCAAGTCTCCGAGTTCTCAGAAGAGTGTCACCTGGAAAGTCTGTTGCACTGACCGGTCTAGACAAGCAGTAATGAGAATAAAAACAGCTATCACTTTCTGAGAATGTATCAGAGCCAAGACCGCACTGTGTTTCTTCTGTCTACGTGAACACATTCATCCGCATACGTGAACTATGCAAGTTACGGCTCCCAATTCACAACTGTCAAAGGGTAAGTTATCGGATCTCTCCACGCTCCGCTATCACGCAGCTCAGAAGCAGCGAGAACAAGATTTGGGCCTGCCCAGGACTGACCGCAGAGCGAGGACACTCATATGCTCAACTTGCACAGCCACTCTGGAAAAATGTGAACCTACTAAAGCCAAGCATACCCTCACCCTGGGCCCCAGGGATGCCAATGCCAGATAAACATCTAAGGAAAATGAACGCGTGTATCCACCCAGTGGTACCCACCCTTATCATAATAGCAAAGAGCTGGAAATAGCCAAACGTCCAACAGCAGTAGGATGGATGAATAAGTCATAGTACAGTCATACAACGGAATTCTGTGCCACAGTGAGAAAGAGGGAAGTGCTGCTATATGCAAAAACATGAATGAATCTCGCATGCAGAGTGTGGAGCAAAACAAGCCGGGCCAAAGAGTCACACCACATGATTCATTTAAATGACCTCCAAAAACAGGCAGAACTGTCCCACGATGGTAGAAGTCTGAATCAGGGTTACTTTGGGAGGTAACGGCCGTAACTGGTGTGAGGGAGGATTTTGGGGTGCAGCAAGGACTCACACCTTGATCTTGGTGGGGGTTACAGCGGAATATTCACTTTGTAAAAATTAATACAAAAAATTTACAAGCAAAATAACGCAAAATGTAAACTGAAACATACGCCGAAACATAGCACTTTCTAAATACAGAAGGCTCACTGGGCTTCCGCAGGGTCCCCCCTGCACACGCTGGTCTCCGCTCATCCTCCACTCAGCGAAGGTTATTGGGGAATGCCATGTGGCAGCCCTCATGCTGGGGGCTTGGCAGAACTGACTTCTGCTGTCCTTACGAGTGATGGCCTGTAAGATGTGCTTTGGAAGGTATAAATGGTCATCCTGGATTTCTACTGACTACAGGACATACCTGGTATGAATTTCTCTATTTATTGTGTAAATAACATGTGATTTTTAAAAATTTTTAGTTGAGTCTTCTGTTACTTGAGTTTCAACAACTAAGAATTTATTCTCTAAAGACAGAAACCCCATTGAAATAGAAAATATACTTCAATACCTAACGAAAGAAGAAATCATCTCCATCATCATCACCATATTATCACCACGACCATCATCATCATCATCTCCATCATCGTCACCATCATCTCCACCACTGTCATTATCACCATCCTCTTTATCATCATCACCACTATCATTATCTTCATCATCTCCTCCATTATCACCATTATCTTCATCACTATCCTCACCATCACCATCACCACTATCACCACCATAGCTATCATCACCATCCTCATCCCCATCATCACCATCACCATCATCACCATCATCACCATCACCATCATCACCACCATCATTACCATCATCACCACCATTATCATCATCACCATCATTGTCATCATCACCATCACCATCATCACCACAATCATCATCACCACCATCATCATCACCATCATCACCACCATCATCATCGCCATCATCATCACCACCATCATCATCACCATCATCATCATCACCATCATCACCACCATCATCATCACCACCATCATCATCACCATCATCATCACCATCATCTCCACCACTGTCATTATCACCATCCTCTTTATCATCATCACTACTATCATTATCTTCATCATCTCCTCCATTATCATCATTATCACCATTATCTTCATCACCATCCTCATCCCCATCATCACCATCACCATCATCATCATCACTATCATCATCACCACCATCATCACCATCACCATCATTATCATCATCCCCATCATCACCATCACCATCATCACCACCATCACTATCATCACCATCATCATCACCATCATCACCATCACTATCATCATCACCATCATCATCACCATCATCATCACCATCATCACCACCATCATCACCACCATCATCATCACCATTATCATCACCATCATCATCCCCATCATCACCATCACCACCATAACTATCATCACCATCCTCATCCCCATCATCACCATCACCACCATAACTATCATCACCATCCTCATCCCCATCATCACCATCACTATCATCATCACCATCATCATCACCATCATCATCACCATCACCACCATCACCACCATAACTATCATCACCATCCTCATCCCCATCATCACCATCACTATCATCATCATCACCATCATCACCATCCTCATCCCCATCATCACCATCACCACCATAACTATCATCACCATTACTATCATCATCACCACCACCATCATTGTCATCATCACTATCACCATCACCATCACGACTATCACCACCATAACTATCATCATCCCCATCATCACCATCACCATCACCACCATCATCATCACCATCATCATTACTATCATCATCACCACCATCATCACCATCGATATCATCACCATCACCACCATCACCATTATTATCATCATCACCATCACCATCATTGTCACCATCACCATCATCACTATCACCACCGTAACTATCATCACCATCATCATCCCCATCATCACCATCACCATCATCACTATCACCATCATCATCACCACCATCACTATCATCACCATCACAATCATCATCATCATCACCATCACCATCATTGTCACCATCATCATCACCATCATCACCCTCACCATCATCACCATTATCACCATCACCATCATCACCATCATCATCATCATCATCATCATCACCATCACCATCATCACCATCATCACCATTATCATCATCACCATCACCATCACTGGCATCATCATCATCGACATAATAGTAAATTAAAAAGTAAATTGGGGCCGGGCGCGGTGGCTCACGCCTGTAACCCTAGCACTCAGGGAGGCCAAGGCGGACAGATTACTGAAGGTCAGGAGTTTGAAACCAGCCTAAACAAGAGTGAAACCCCGTCTCTACTAAAAATAGAAAGAAATTAATTGGCTGACTAAAAAAATATATATATATAAAAAATTAGCTGGGCAAGGTGGCACGTGCCTGTAGTCCCAGCTACTCGGGAGGCTGAGGCAGGAGGATTGCTTGAGCCCAGGAGTTGGAGGTTGCTGTGAGCTAGGCTGACGCCACGGCACTCTAGCCCGGGCAAGAGAGTGAGACTCTGTCTCAAAAACAAAAGTAAATGGGGCCTGTGTTTCACCTATTTCTCAGAGGTCTCCCGTGGGATTAAACTCCAGACGCCATGTGAGAGCTGGCTTGATAGCGTTCCCTTTAGCACGCCCTCCTTCCCTGGGTCAGCTCCCTACACCTCTTCCAAACAAACAACACGCACTCGCACAGCTATCTCCGCGTCTGCCTGGGGAGGCAGCTTAAACAAAGAGAGCCCTCCCAGGGTTCTTGTGAGGATTAGCGAGTTAATCTGAGTAAAGCGTGGCATGCAGGAAACACTCGGTAAATCTAAGCGTCCTTGGTCTCTGGAAGTCGCTGCCTTCTTCGCTTTGGGGAAATGAGTTGTTGCGATCACCGCTGGAATTGATGGGGCCATGGCGGAGGGCTTGGAAATCTTTTCTTACACAGTTCCCGACCTGCTTTCTCAGCGAATTTATCACTTCCTCGCCCAGGTTACTCTCCCCCCGGAAGGAGCCTGGATTATCGATCCTGTATCCCTGTAACAAGGATGCTCGTTAAATGGCGGGGAGAAACGTTTGCCTTTTCTGTAGCAGGTTCAGCCTTGCCTTCTCCCAGCCCAGAGGTGAAAGAAGAGGCTTTGGGTGAAGTATCTCCGACCCATCCTCCTCCGGTGGGACCTCGAGCACACCGCTTGGCCTCCCTGGCCCTCTCATAATTTCTCGCCTCTAATGGCAACCGCAGCGGCAATGGCCCCGTGTGGCTGCTGTGGGTAAAATGAGGCAATGCACTTAAAGCACTCAGCACAGAGCCAAGGACCCTGTGCACTCACCGCACGCTCGCTTTTATCAGTTTTTACCGTCCCTTAGTTTTTTAAGCCCCTTCATTCTGCAACAGCTGCAGCATCTGAACATGAGCTTCCTGTCTCTAAACTCTAGACTCCAGCCAAGACCAACCGGGCGACATAAAAATGTAGAGAGAGACCTCGTTATAAACGCACCCAGGAAAGCAACAGCCACTCGCAACCTGCTGGGTGTACGTCACTCTCTTCCGGGCAACTACGTCAGCATCCAGAGTGGTCCTTCTCACTGAAAACCCAAGTTAACTTTGTCCCGTCCACAACTGGTGTACCTGGTTCAGCGAGTCTCGAGAATGGATGAAACTTACCCTGGTGCCTATTTCCATTCCCCTGCTCGTTTCCGGGGCACGCTTCAGCCCCAGCCAGAGCACTGACAGCCAGGGGCAGGGGGCTGCCTCCCTCCCCCCAAAACAGAGATCTCCGGAAGGAAGGAAAGCCCTTCAGGCTGGGAGGTCCTGCGGGGACGGCTCCTTGCTCATGGGACTGTCACTGCAGACCAAGCAGAAGCAACATTTGTTGCGTGCATGACCTGACGACTAGACGGGAGTCTCTATGCAGGAAGGGACCCTCGTGCAGATCTTTTTGCCTTCCTCACGCCCAGAAAGAAAGTCTAGAACAGAGGCTATAAAGGAAGACATTCACGTCCGGGTGCCACTCCCAGCTCTGTGAGCTTCGGCATGTTATGTCACTTCTCTGAGCTGCGACTTCACTTTGACTTCACTTTCACTTGTGAAAAGTGAATAATGATATCCAACCAATAGGGAGACAGGGCAGCGTGTGGAAACCACGTTGTGCTTCAAATAACAGGAAACCCTCCTGCAGTGGCTGTACCTGTTCGGGGGGTTATTTAACTCGTGCAACAGGGGCGGGGGTTTATTTAACTTGTGCAAGAGGGGCGGGAAGTCCTGAGCTGGTGGGAGGTCAACCGTGACCACTGGAGACCCCAGTTTGTCCCTCTTTTGCTCTACCATCATTACCGTGGCTTTTATGCTTGTTGCCCCAAGATGGCTGCTGTGGCTCTGGCCATCACCCCCAGCTTCCGGGCAGGAAGAGCAGGGAAGGGTGAAGGGGAGAAGAGCAAACGGCCTTCTCCCACCAAGGTTTTGAATTTTTGTTTGAGAAGCATTGCTGCCTCCGGTTAACTTTCCTTTGGATCTTGTTGTCCAGAACTGGGTCGCACGGCCATCACCAGTCCTAGGGGAGTCTGCGAGGGCCGGAGTTCCAGTTGGGCACATGTCACCCTCGACAAGCCAGGGTTCTGGGGGTGAGGAAGGGGTGAGTCGAATAGATGCTGGGTGGGCCAAGGAGCAGTGTGTATCCCTTCGTGGTATATGGAAGGTGTCGAATCTCGGTCTACAGCTGACACCATCATAACCCCTCCCTGATCACTGCATGCTCACACTGTGAGGGCATGTGACATTCGAGAAAAGGACATGTCCCCGCAATGTGCTTGGACACCTCCTGGATCGCTGCACCACATTAAGGAGTTGAAACATCAGACGGTTTCACCTGACACAGGTTGCCCCTTTTCCTGAGCTCCCGTTGCAGTTTTAACCCTCTACACTCGGAAGTCGAGTGTGACTCGACACGGTTAGCAAAGATTATAGAGATTAAAATTACTCTTTGAATGTATCGATAATTTGACATATAAAAAAAAATCCAAATAATTAAGTTTGTATGAAAAGAAACTCCATTTTTTTTTTTTATTCTACTGCCGCGCTTTGTAAAATCTGGGGCATTTAAAAAAATTAAATCCCGAGTAGAATAAAGGAATCGAGAAAAAAAAAAGCAAGCGAGTGCAAAGCGTTAAGTCAACCAACACGTATTTACGTAACCATCGGTGCGTGGGATGTCGCCCTCGGAGCTGCGGCAGCTCCAGAGAAAGACAAGGACAAGACAGAAGCCAGCGCCGGAGGATCCACATCCTGCTGGAGAAGCCGCTTACCGCAGTTAATAGGATCTCTGCGGGGAGTGGGCCTCAGAACCGCGTTCCCGCGCCAGACTCAGGAAAGCGAGGTCGCTCTGGGGCCATTTGTGAGGCTGGGTACCCACGTTGCCTCCCCAAATGCTATTAATTCTGTTGTTTTGCATCTTTTTCCTCTCGAGCGCACAAAATTCAGCAGGGGAGGAAAGGGAGAGAAGGAATTTATAAAAGCAAGAACGAGGAGACTGTGCTCCCCATAAAACGCGTGTAACCGGGGGAATTTAGCTTCTGGAGTATAATCGCCAGCGGCTCATGAGTCCCCAGCTCCGCGGACGGGGGTGCTGGAAGCATTAGATTAGCCATTAAAGCCACTTGGCTGTGTCTGTCATCCACAGAACCTTCTGGTAGAGCTCGAGCCTGGTTCTGTGCCTTCTAGATGTCTTTCTTCTTTGAATACTCTTCACGTGGAGCGTGCAACCCTGGCGAGCTCTCCGCTTCTCCTCCAGAGTTGACCCGCTGCATGTTCAGTGCCCTCCTTGTCCATGTCCCTCGCTGTCACGGGACTCAGGGAAGGACCTGGGAGCAGGGACGTTATGAGCCCGGTTTCATCCAATTTCATATTTATGGCCCTAATTTCCTGCAGGCGAGAGGACGGAAAACATCCGGTGGTCGCCCGGGAGAGAGGCTTGGGATCTGACAACGATGGGGCTGTGATCTCCAGCACCTGGCGCCAGCTCGGCATCCACCTGGGGGTCCAAGAAGCACAGAGGGGATCCGGCCAGACAGAGACCGTCGAATGCCAGGGCTGAGGCCAGGTGGGAGGACAGTGACCTGGCCTGGCCTAGAGCAAGAGACGGTCCGGAGCTGGAGCCCCCAGCACTCATGCCAGCAGCGAGGGACACAAAGGCAAACTCCAAAGAGACGGCTGAGGGCGAGAAGAGGGGAGCACTTCGCCACCCGCCCCAACCCTGTGCCCACCTGCACGTCCGCGCCCATCCCACGCCCAACACAAAGCCAGGAAGGAAACCCACGCGGTCAGCAACCCGCCCTCCAGTGACAGCGGCATATGGCCCTGACCGGCTCCCCTCCCAGGGGGCACCTCCCCACCACTGCCGAGCTCAGGGTGGTGGCCCCTCGGCCCCTCGGCCAGGAGGGCTGTGAACACTCAGGGTGCAGTGCTGTGTGTGCAACACGACGCACAGGACTCCCGGGACTCTCGACTCAACTCAGAAGGTCCCTGCGCCTACAGAGCGGTGTCTCCATGGCGAGCCAGGAACTCGGGGTCCAGTGAGCCGGGCGGCCAGAGCTGCCAGGCCCCGAGCTCTGAGCAGGTCACAGGGACCGTGGTGGCTCCTGCCCTCGGGAGACCCGGGAGCCACATGGGCAAAGGCACGGTACAGGCGTGCCGGGGAAGGCAGCTCGTCGTGGTAACTGCACACGAAAGCCGAATGACGGCCCGAGCCCTGGACTTGCGTTCAAGTCTCACGGTGGCCACACACGCAAGCTGCGTGACGCTGTGGAACTCTCTTGATTTCTGCATCCCGTACGGCGCCGTTGTCCCGCTGTTAACGTGGGCGTCACGGCCACGCTGCAGGGTATGCGGGAGGACCGTGTGAGCAGCGTGTGCGGCGGGCCCAGGTGCTCCCTGAGCACGCTGTCCCGGCCATGTCGTCGTGGCGGCAGAACACAGTCGGAGCTGTGCTGCTCCAGACCGGCCGTGTTCCCCCGAAAATAAGACGGGGTCTTATATTTATTTCTCCTCAAGAAGGCACCCTAGGGCTTATTTTCAGGAGATATGTCAGGGTTTTTTTGTTGTTGTTGTTGTTTTTGTTTTTTTTTTATTTCGGCATATTATGGGGGTACAGATTTTAAGGTTTCAATAAATGCCCTTTCCCCCCTCCCCCCACAAGTCTGAGTCTCCAGCATGACCATCCCCCAGACGGTGCACATCTCACTCATTATGTATGTATATACCCACCCCCTCCCCCCTGCCCAATACCCTATTACTGCAGTACCTATGTGACCACTTAGGTGCTGTTCAATTAATACCAATTTGCTGGTGAGTATATGTGGTGCTTGTTTTTCCATTCTTGGGAAACTTCACTTAGTAGTATGGGTTCAAGCTCTAACCAGGAAAATATGAGATGTGCTATGTCACCATTGTTTCTTAGAGCTGAATAGTACTCCATGGTATACATATACCACATTTTATTAATCCATTCTTGGATGGATGGGCACTTGGGCTGTTTCCACAGCCTTGCAAGTTTTTTTAAGTACAGTACAACAATCTACATTGATTCGAATACAGTTAGGTTGTCTTCTTCTGGAACATCATCATCACTCTCCAAACCCCGAATCCCATCCTCAATGTCTTGCGACTCTATTTCCTTTAGAGCCATCGGCCCCCATCTCTCCTGTCGAGCGCAACAGCTCTCACGGGGCAGGTGAGAAGGGCTGCTCGTCTTCTTTCCCGCTCCAAGACGAAATGTACAGGTTGTGCAGATGCGCTGCGCAGCCACGCCCATTGCTAGGTCTTCTTTTCGGGGTAGGGCTTCTATTGCGCAAATGCTTAGAAATCCTGCTAGGGCTTATTCTATGGGTAGGTCTTATTTTCAGGGAAACATGGTACGTGTCGGCCTCTGTCAACCTGGACGCGCTCGCAATCCTGCCACTGTGCGTTCCTCCCAGCCGGAGAGATCCCGTTGATCTCCACTTCCGTAGCCAGCAAGCAAAGGCGCGAGAAGAACCAGGGCTGGACCCAGCACTCGCTCAGCGCTTGTTCACGCCAAGGGGCAAACTTGGCCTGTTATTTTGGGGACGCATGCTTCGTGGACAGAGCCGCCGAGACCCCTCCCACAGGACTTTTCTGCCTCCTTATCCTCTCACTGGGGACCACAGGAGAGCACCGTGCAGGGGCTCTGGGATCCGGCATCCCTGGGTCTGAATCCTGGCTCAACCCATTTCTAGCTGGTGGCCTTAGACAAGCCACTCAGTGGGTCAGGCTTGGCTCCCTGAAGGAAGCTGCAGCGAGCCGTCCCAGGGTCAGATGGGCTGAGACCGCAGGTCAGCAGAACGGGAGCCCATTGCTTGTCCCCACGATTAGCAGGACGTGGCTTGTTGACCGGCTGAAGGAACTGTTTCTCCGGGCAAACGGCCAAGGACCTGTGGCCTTGCATGCGAGCCACGGTTGCCTGGTAACCGGCATGTGGTGCTAGGCACTTGCAAGACGGTCTAGGATTCAAGGTCTCGCACTCGAGCCGAGATTGTTTGTTATCCGAAAGCGGTGCAAAACATCAAAGAGATCTCTTGTAGAAGGCCATGCTTTTTGCTTTGACTGGAAAAGCAGGTGTTGTTGGCCGTGGGAAGTCACGTACCAAAAAGTAGCTGGGAAAGTAGCTGGCATGAGAAAATAGCTGTGGGACACTTGCCCAATTAAACTGTATATAATAAATTGAAGAGCACTTTTCCAGTGCTGCAGTCCGAAACCGTCTCTTGTCTCTGTGTCCTTTTTTCTTCTGGGGCTGCAGCCAATTCTGTCTTTCTGCATCTTAAGCATATGTTCTGTGCATGTCGTCTTAAGTATATGTTCTGTGCATGTCATCCCCTGTTCTGTAATGGGGCCACGACACTCTCGCTCGGGTAGAATGAAGCGTGAAGAAGAGCAACACGTGGACCTTGAACAGCTCACAGGGTTGGGGCGGGAGCTGGTGATTGCAGCAGGCATGTCCTAGGGCAGCCCCTGGTTCCTGCTCCCCAATGTCTACGCCTCCTCGTGATCCCCTGCCCTGCCATGCTCCTACCATAGAACACGACAAAGGGGGGTGCTTGGTGGATGTAATGAAGGTCCCTGCTCAGTTGACTTTGAGTTCATCAAAAAAGAGGCCCTCCTGGGTAGACCTGGCCAAAGCAGATGAGCCCTTTAAAAGAGGGACAGGGACCTCCCCAAAGGCAGAGTCCCCAGGCAGCAGCGACCCTCCTTCCTGCTGGCCATGGGAGGAACGCCACCATCCAGTCTGCAGCTGCAGGGACATCAGTTCTGACGATCACCTCTAAAAATGCAGACACAGGTCCTTCTACAGTTGCCTCTCCAAGGTGAACACAGCCCAGCTGACTCCTCACGCTGCCTCGGGGGATCCTGAACCTCGGCCGCAGCTGAGCAGTGCCTGGACTCCCAACCACAGCAACCGCAAGATGATGAATGGGCCTCATTCGTGACCCACGTAGGATGCTGAACACGGTGCACGCCTGGCACACAGTAAGGGTAGAATAATTGAGCTGTGAGTATTCCCGGTCCCTTAATTAGGTGAGTGAGCCCAGTCATGAGCAATTGCTATGCGCCATGTCCGTGTGGCCCAGGTGAGAACAAGCACTGTCTGGGGTTACCAGCTACTTTTCCTGTCTCTCTGCCAGAGTCAGCTCCCTCCTGCACCAAGGGGCGAAATTCTGGCTCCAAAGAATTTGGCTCTGTCTCCAAAATTCTGGCTCTGTCTCCAAAGCCACAGCCCTAAGAAGTGGTCCTGGCCGGGCGCGGTGGCTCATGCCTGTCATCCTAGCACTCTGGGAGGCCGAGGTGGGCAGATCGCTCAAGGTCAGGAGTTCGAAACCAGCCTGCGCAAGAGCGAGACGCCCTGTCTCTACTAAAAATAGAAAGAAATTAATTAGCAAACTAAAAATATATAGAAAAAAAGTTAGCCGGGCATGGTGGCACATGCCTGTAGTCCCAGCTACCTGGGAGGCTGAGGCAGGAGGATCGCTTGAACCCAGGAGTGTGAGGTTGCTGTGAGCGAGGCTGACGCCACGGCACTCTAGCCCAGGCAAGAGAGTGAGACTCTGTCTCAAAGAAAAAAGAAAAAAAAAAAAAAAGAAGTAGTCCTTCTCCCACACCAGGTGGCTAGCGGTTTTCTTGCCCGGCCAGGCCGGAGCTTCCGGGACATTCCAGCCTCAGGCTGCTGTGCCGCCTCTCCGGCCCGGCTGACTTTGCAGAGGGGAAACGAGGGTTTGGAGCCGTCTGCTGTCGCTGCTAGTAACAGGTGCACGGGTTTGGCATCAGCCCACCGCTAAAACAGACGCTCCAGTTACTGCGCCAACGTCACAGGCGCCCGAGTCTGAACTTCAGCTGCTAAAATATTCAGAACAGCAGAGCACCTAATAAAGCAACCTAGAGCTAATGCGCCCCCAGCCCCTGCCTCCCCCCCCAAAAAAATATCTGCGGCACATCAACAAAAGACACACGTTTACCAACTTCTAAATTGTTTCTGCATTAAAATGTCTTTAATGCCTATTAAAATGTGTGCTGCAGAGGCACGTTGCTCACAGTGACTGAGGGAACCCGTGTGGCTTTCTCATTCTGAGAGATGTTCAGCATCTCTTCAGAAATTATTTTTCATTCCTTTAGGACTTTACAGCTGTTTTCCTCATTATCTGTCACATAAAACTTTGTTCTAAGGAAGTTGCCTGGAGGAAAATCAGTTCAGGTGGAGTCTCGCGGCCTCACAGGAGGCAAGTGCAGAGCAGGCCGGGCTCTCTGGCCTGGCCCGCCAGTGCGGGTGGGGGTGAGTCAGAGGGAGGGAAGGGCTCGGGGTCATCTCGGGGTGACCTTGTGTGCTAGGACTTCCGGCCCCCCAGACCAGGCAACCTCAAACTACGGCCCACGGGCCACACTCGGGTGTTTGTGCCCGTTTGTTTTTTCACTTCAAAATAAGATATGTGCAATCTGGGAGGCCGAGGCGGGCAGATTGCTCGAGGTCAGGAGTTCAAAACCAGCCTGAGCGAGACCCCTCCCCCCCGTCTCTACTAAAAATATAAATAAACTAATTGACCAACTAAAAAAAAATATATATATATATATATATATATATATATACACAAAAAATTAGCTGGGCATGGCGGCGCATGCCTGTAGTCCCAGCTACTCAGGAGGCTGAGGCAGCAGGATTGCTTAAACCCAGGAGTTTGAGGTTGCTGTGAGCTAGGCTGACGCCACGGCACTCACTCTAGCCTGGGCAACAAAGTGAGACTCTGTCTCAAAAAAAAAAAAAAACAAAAAATAGATAAGATATGTGCAGTGTGCATAGGAATTTGTTCATAGTTTTTTTTTTTTAACTATAGTCCGGCCCTCCAACGGTCTGAGGGACAGTGAACTGGCTGTACAGACCCTCAGAGCCAGCAGAGCTTCTCAGACTGTCAAACAAATGATTTTCACGTGCATTTCAGCCAATAAAAATTTCATGATAAAATCTTACTTGAAATGTCCATATATGAAATAGAAAAAAATATATATCCAAGTTGCCCTGTTTGGAGCAGGGATTCAGGTGGATAATTAGCAAACACTTCCTTCACACTGTCCTTCCGGGCCCTTCCCCTTCCTTGCTCCATTCCAGCAGCAGAACGGGAGGCACATACCCCCAGTGCCCAGGGCTCCAAAGGTAAGACTAACCGAAAAAATAAGTAAGTAAACAGATAAATAAAGAAAGAAATATTTATTGAGGTCATATGACAGTAAGCTCCCAGCGGGCCAACCCTTCTGCACAAAATAACTATAAACTCTGGCCAAAAACAAAACAAACAAACAAAACTACCCAAAGGCTCTAGAAGGTGAGCAGAGGCAGGAAGATTTGGGAGGAGTGCCCACACTTTGCAGAAGGGACCGGTGCATGGTGAGTCCCCCATCTCTGTGGCTTTGGCCCAGGGGGAAGCAGGGTGCAGTGCAGCCACAGCTCTGCTAGAAAACCTGCCACCTAGGAAGGGACATGGCCCAGAGTGGCCACAGACACTGGGGAGTGAGACAGGAATGTATAAAGACTACAGCGAGAGAAGGGAGCCTCAGATTCGATTCTGCATTTAATCTCAACCCAAAATCTCCAACTGACCTTCAAACCGTGCATGCAAGCTGCAGACCGCAAACAACCCAGTTAAAGGGGAAAAAAAAATGTAACTGAACTGAGATCTGAACCGTTGCTACCTATTGGTGAGAGAGGATTTGTGGTTTGAGTCTACCCAAGTTAATTATCTGCTAAAATAAAGTAACGGTAATCTTTGGAGAAATATAACAAGACACCAGGGTCTCCATAGATACTATTCACAATGTCCAAGATACTATCCAAAATTACTAACATGCAAGAAAACCAGGGAAGTGGAACTAATTCTGAAGTAAAAAGACAATGCACAGAGATCACATCCATGATTACCCAAATGCTAGAATTAATAAAGACTTTAAAGCAGCTATTATAATCATGTTCCATGCAGCAGAGGAAAACGCCCTGATGGCAAGTGGGAAAACAGGAACTCTGACTTATTAAAAGAGAAATAGAAAATGTAAAAACCTGGGACTGGCAGCACATGCCTATCTATGGTCTCAGCTACTCAGGAGGCCCAAGGAGGAGGATCATTTGAGCCCAGGAGTTTGAGGCCAGCCTGGGCAACACAGGCTGGCCTCAAAAAAAAAAAAAAAAAAAAAAAAAAAAAAAAAAAAAAAAAAAAACGGTAAAAACTAATAAAAAAAAACTAATAAAATGTAAATAAAAATAAAATGGAACATTTGAAACTAAAAATTAGAATATCTGAAATAAAAACTATATAATAGCAGCATGTACATTATTAATAAGTACATCAATGAACTTGAAAATAGATTAGTAGAGACTATCCAACCTAAAGAATAAAGAAAAAAATACTGGAAAAAACTGACCTTTTAACTACCCTTAAAATATAAATAATTGGAGATCAGAGAGAGAATGAGCAGAAAAGATATTTGAAAATCTACATAACTTTGCAAGATTGGTGACATACAAATTTACAGTTTCAAGAAGCTTAGCAAACCATAAACAGATCAGTATAGAGAAAACCGTGCCCAGAAACAGAATAATCAGACTGCTAAAAACAAAGATGTAAAAATCTTAAAAGCAATCAGACACTAAAAAATAAATCCCATACATGGAAAAAATAATTTAAAATTACTGCAGAAACTACCGAGGCTATTCAACAGTAGAACAGCATCTTTAAAATGCTAAAAAAAAAGGGGGGGGGGAAAGTATCAACACAAAATTCTATATACAGGAAAATGAAAGGAAAATAACACATTTTTGGATAAAAAATCCAACAACCAGAATCCACATCCAACAGACTTCCACTGCAAAAATACTAAAGGAAGTTGTCAGTCTAAAGGAGAATGATGCGGGAGAGAAATGTGGACCAGAAATGGCAAATACCTAGTTAAATATAAAAGACGATTTCTTCCTCTAAATTTTGCTAAAGGGTACATGACTGTTTGAGGTAAAAGTCGTCCAGTGTTTTGTGTGTCTGTGATGTCTGTGGATGTAGCACACGCACGACCGCAGCGTAAAAGGCTGGTGGCGGCGGGGCTGGTACCTGCATCGGCACAGTCACAAGTTGTCACGTCCGGTGTGAAGCTGCACAACAGTTAACTCTAAGTAGACTGCAAGATTGTATGAGAGTTTCTTCCAGCCACTAGAGCAAAAACTTTCTTTAAAAATGCAAGGAAGAATGTCTTAAAAGTCGATAGATTAAGTTAAAAATGAAATTCTGAAAAGTACTCACACAATCCTGAAGGAAGCGGGACAGGTGGCCCAGAGGACGGGAGACTGGGGGGACGAACATGAAATAAGGAGCACATTGGCCAGCCTGAAGCCAACCTGCCCACGACTGCATTAACTATTAATAGACTTCCCACTATTCACACAAGGCCGAGAGCTTCAAAACGCATAAAAAAGTAAGACCCAACTGCATGATGTTTCCAAGGCAAGCACTTTATAGAGAGAGACAAAGACAAGTTAAAAAATTGATTTCAAAGAGATATATCATGCAATGAGTACACATAAAAGGGCAGAGTGGTCACATTCACAACACCAAGTAAAACAGACTTCGGGACAGAAAGTGTGGTCAGGAGGAGGAGGGGCATTTTATAATGTTTAAAAGGGTCCAACTCATCGGGAAGCCGTATCAATAATAAATGTACATGCACTGAATACCAAAGCCTCAACATTCACGAGGCACAAATTAACAAAATTAAAGAAAGAGACACCACTACAATAATAATAGAAGATCATAATGCTGTTTCCTCATCAACTGACAGAGCAAATAGAACAAATCATCAGTAAAGATAATCAGAAAAACCCTATCAACTATTTTCACTTAATACTTACACAACACTATAACCGACTACAGCAGAACATATAGTCTTTTCAAAAATAAGATATATATATATTTTTTTTTTCACCAAGATAGAGCTTATGCTGGGCCAGGAAACATATCTCAATAAATCTAAAAAGACTACAATCGTAAAAGAGACTATATTCTCTGACCACAAAAGAATGACATTGTAAATAAATTCAATTAGAAAGCTAGAGGAAGCCTAAATATCTGGAAATTAGACAAGATATTTCTAAAATAATCCATGAGTCAAAGAAGAAACCTGAAGGGGCGTTTTTAAATGTTTCGAATTTAATGGTCGTGAAAACATAACAAAATTTTAATTGCTCAGTGAAGTCGTGTTCAGGGAAGAAACCTATTGTTTTAAATTCTTTTATTGGAGAACGATCTAAAACACAGGACCTATGGTTTACTTTGCAAAGCCAGAAAAAGAGAAACAAATCAAATCCAAAGTAAGGAGAAGAAAGAACGTGAAAGACAAGAGCAGGCATCAACGCACAGGAAACACGCGAAATGGTGGAGGAAACCGCGGGGTCCGGGCGTCCTTGCCGGGGTGCTGCTATGAAGAGTGGCAGGAGGACCTGGAAGCTGTTTAAGAGGGAAGTGACACAATGGTCACCCCAACCTTCCAGCTTCAGGGGAAGCGTTTCCATCAACGCCCCAATAGCAACGGCTGCCGCCCCCTCCTCTGCACTTCAGGACGCCCCATCCTCCAGCACGCACCTCTCCCCAGGTGGCCTCCGGAACCCTCAGAGGACTGTGCGTAGTGTCCACACACGGGTCCTCCTGGTCCAGGTTAACCCGCATCACCCACCCTACCCCGGGTCACGGCGGCTCCAGAGCTCTGCAAGGCCACCCCAGGTCCTCACCCGCCACTGCCCCCATCCTCGCTCTGCACAGGCGTGAGCCAGGTCTGTTTCCTTCAGGGGAAGTGTTATCCCTGCCAGGAGGGCGTGGCCTGGCCCCATGCCGTGGACAAAGCGCATGACTGTCACCGCCCGGCTGTCTGGGCCGGGGACGGGCACAGGCATCGCTGTATGTTAACAGTTCCCCGTGAGGTCATCCCACGTGAGAAAATGAAAACTCTGTGCGTGGTTCCTGCCACCGTCCTGTTTCCTGTGAGCAAGCGGCTGCGTAGCAGTAAACAAGACTGGTGCTCCCCAGGCTGTGTCCACGTTCAAAGCACAAAACGCGCCTGCATCTCTGTGCAAAGATCCCCCTGCTAAAGACCCACCGGTCTCCGTTGCTAAACAGAACCAACCCTCACCCCTGGGGCTGAAAGAGCCCAGCTTCTACCGTGACTCCCGAGCTCAGCCTCCCCCGGCGGGAGGGTAAGTGCTGGCCTCCCGCAGCAGGACGAGGGAGCTGTCCAAGGCAGCACCCCCAGAACAACAAGGACAAACCCCAGCTCCTCCTAGGCTGCAGGCGCTGGGGAGCCGGCCTTTCAGAGGCCAGGGACGTCTCAAGAACATTGAGGTGCAGCCCCACGGGCATAGGGTGCTGGCGGACCCTGTTGGCTTGTTTGTTTCTCCCTCGAGGTCCCGGGTGGCTGCAGGGCCCCGAGGCAGGAGCCCACGCCGCTGGAGCGGCCCAAGCAGGGCAGAGGCAGAGCCGGGACAGGGGCCAGCACAGACATCGTCATCCGCTCAGCGGCGGTTTGCTGGACGCGGTGGGGAGGCGTCTCTGAGGCAGGAGCTGCAGGAACGAAGAAGACAGGACAGAAGCCCCATCCTCCCAGAGCTGCCCGCTCACTCGGCCTCAGAGAGGACGAGGACGGGGACGAGGCAGAGGGGACAAGGCTGCTCCAGGTTTTCTGGGTCCAGCGTCTAGCCAGGGAGCGACGCTAGTAACAGAGAGGAAGGTGGAACTGTCATGTTGACCTGGGAGGCTGCAGCCTCCTGGGCTTCCAGATGAAGTGCCAGGTAAGGTGCCAAATCCGGCCCCCCTGCTCCAGGCGCTGGGCGGGGGGGGGGGGGGGGGGAGGGAGTGTCATCAGCCCTTCCTCGTCCAGGGGCTCCCCCAACACTCCTCCCCAGTTATGGGGAAGAAGAGGAACAGCCACTGCTGGCCGAGCCCCATGGTCACCCTGCAGCCACACAGGGCTGTCGAATTGCCAGGGTGATGGCCTCCCGGTCAACCCTGACGGCCACTAACCTGGCAACGCCCCCCCCACACTGACCCCCGCACCCCCCAGGAATACACCAGTGCCCTCAGGTGGCGCAAACAAAGGGATGAAGGGAGGGAGAGAGAGAGAAGGAAGGGAGGGAGGGAGGGAAGGAGGGAGGGAGAGAGAAGGAAGGGAGGGAGGGAGGGAAGGAGGGAGGGAGAGAGAAGGAAGGGAGGCGGGAAGGAGGGAGGGAGAGAGAAGGAAGGGAGGGAGGGAGGGAAGGAGGGAGAGAGAGAGAAGGAAGGGAGGCGGGAAGGAGGGAGGGAGAGAGAAGGAAGGGAGGGAGGGAGGGAAGGAGGGAGAGAGAGAGAAGGAAGGGAGGAGGGAAGGAGGGAGCGAGAGAGAGGAAGGGAGGGAGGGAGGGAAGGAGGGAGGGAGAGAGAAGGAAGGGAGCGAGGAGGGAAGGAGGGAGCGAGAGAGAGGAAGGGAGGGAGGGAGGAGGGAAGGAGGGAGAGAGAAGGAAGGGAGGGAGGTAAGTAGAAAGGAGGGAGGGAGAGATAAGAAAGGGAGGGAGGGAGGAGGGAAGGAAGGAGGGAGCAACGAACTGCAAACTTCAGGAAGTCACACCTGGAAGAGGCTGGTGTGGACACTACAGCAGAGGGGACAGCAGGCGGGCAGCAGAGCCTGACCCAGGAGGAAGCCCGGCCCATCCCTTTGGCCTCCCACCTGGCGCTGCCTCTCTGACCGCTCCAGCCAGCGCCTCCCCCTGCCCAGCCGGGCCCCGACCTACCTGGGCCGGGGGCAGCCAGGGAGACAGGGAGGTGGAGGTAGTCACATCCGGATCACTTGAATTTGTTACAAAACTGGATTCACGTGATTTAAAATGCTTCACGACACTAGGTTAATTTGTACAGAGGAACTGACACGCGCCCCTGAGAAGAATCAGGACATCGGCGATCCCCACGGCATTAAGGTGACCTTCACGGCGGCCGCACCCTGTCCTGGCCCCAGACGATGGGGAGGGCGCTGGCCGTGGAAGGGCCCAGGCCTGAGCCCGGCCGGGCCCTGCGCTAAGGAGTCCAGGGTGGACCGCAGAGGAGGGGCCACCCCAGGGAGGGCGGGGCAGCCCTGGAGGGAGGGGCTGGCTCGGGGGCAGGTGCCGAGTATTTGGGAAAGGCTGCAGCCTTCCCGCCTGGAAACGGGGCCCCTGCGGGGCGAAGGGATGTGGACGAG
Organism: Microcebus murinus; assembly: GCF_040939455.1. NCBI lineage: Eukaryota > Metazoa > Chordata > Mammalia > Primates > Cheirogaleidae > Microcebus > Microcebus murinus. The sequence continues at coordinate 710,031 of NC_134105.1, read as the reverse complement.
GAAGAGGAGGGTCAGCTGTTCCCTCCCGGGGTGTGTGCCCTGTCCGCCTGCAGAGCAGGGAGCACACCTGGTGGGCGGGAGCCTCCCGGCCCTGCTCTCCAGCAGCCTCTGGCTGTCCCCAGCAGCGGAGACACCCCACGCTCAGCAGAGGGGCGTGAGGGTGTCAGTGCCGTGCCGAGCCCCAAGGTCCCCCCGTGACCTGTGTCAGCCAGTCATGTAGCCCATCCCGCGTGGCCACGGCGGCTGGTTCCTGAACAGCCCTGGGACCCACCTGACCAGCGAAGCCCAAGGCTCATGTCGGAAGATTCCTGGGAAGGAAAAGCCTTCCAGGTCCGGCAGGAGCGCTGGGAAGGAACAGTTTTGTTTGGGTCTTATGAATTCTAGGTGGGAAAGGCGCAGCCCAGAGAGCCGGCGGCAGCATCTTGCCGGCACGTGGGGGGCTGTCCGAGCAGACGCCAACACCGGAAACAGCCACGGGAAAACCGGGCTCCACCACGGCAGTGAGCCCTGATCAAGCTACACCTGAAGCTGGAGCTCTCCCTGGCTGCTCTGCTCTGCAAGGCAAGGAGCTGTCTTTGTTCCTTAAGCCGCGTGACAATGGGAGTCGCGCTTCCTGTGACTGTCCCTAAGAAGGAGCTCCAGGTGACACGTGTCTCAGAATGGAGATGTGGGAGTGGCTCCCGGAGATGCTCAGGAGGTCGCGGAGTCACGTGGTCCTTCTGTCACGCCCCACGCATTCGCCTCCTGAAACCACCTCCCCCTGCCACACCAGGCAGCCGGCTCGGGTCCCCTAAAAGACCCCAGCCCTAGTTCCACAGGCCCGTCTCAGAGGACCAAGGGGCTTCTCATTTACTGCGAGAGGTTTCCACGGAAAATAAAACTCGCGATCAGTTTCCAGGCACCCGCTCCCCGCTGCCCACTAAAGGGAAACATTTACGGCTCGGTTCATCGGGGCTGTGTCTCGATGACAGAAATAACCGGCTCACGCGTAGGCCCTGGAGGCCCCGGGTACCTTAACAGCCCGACACACAAGCTGCCTGAGTGAAAATAATGAATCAGCCGCCAAACGGGTGAAGCCGCAGCCAATTTCTGCAGGGTCGATGCGGAGGCGGGAGGGCGGGGCGGCGGCTCTGCGTGCCCTGAGACAGACGCTTTTGATGACAGACGGCGTCTCGCCCAGCCCAGGTCCGGCCAGGGCCGAGCGAATCGCCCCGAACCCCAGGGCCGAGGCAGCAGGAGGGACTCGGGGCTCGACCACCAAAACCCTTTGTCTGCGGAGGAGGCAGCTGAGACCCGGGGCTGTTATTTATTTACCGGTCCTCCACGTTCGCTGGCGCTCGCCGTTCTCCTTTTGGTCTGTCTTACCCCTATTTTGAACAAACCAAAGGGAAGGGAGTTGAAACGGAAGAGCCAAGTCTCAGCTGTGTCAGAGGGCGCTTTGCAAATGAGTCTTCAAAGACGGAGGGATGGAGCAGCGGTCGTCGTCCCCGGCCGAGAGATCAACCGGATAATGAGGCCGGACGGCCGTGCTGTCCCCTATTGCCCTGCTCCGTGCGGTGTTTGGGAAATTACTGCTTCGCAGTTTCCGTGATGAAATTTTGCTACATTAATTCAGTTTTTAAATCTTGTTCTTGGGAAAAGGGAAGCCCGTGAAATAAACAGAGACCCGGGAAGAGGACGCCGCAGCCCGGAGGAGCCCTCGGGAGGAGCACGAGGAAAATCTCAGGGCTGGACAAGTGGCCACTGCATGGTGAGTTGCTAGAACATTCTCCAGCCTGCTCCAGGGTCTCATTTGCTCAGTGGTACCGCCAGGAACTGCCCCGCCTCTCCTGGAGCCCCCGGCACCCTTGCCCTGGTGGCCTCTCCTGCCCCCGACCGCCCAGAGGGTCTCTGTCCACTGGGCGCTGGCCGCATCAGCTGGCCTTGTCCCCCCAGGAAGACGGGGGCCCTTGAGGACCACAGTGAAGACTTACACGTCCCTTTCCTGCATCCTAGCCACGTGCGCGGTGCCAGCGCGCCCTGGAGAATTGCGACGCTAGTTCTCACGCACCCGATGAGCCAGAACTCCAGTCCCTGAGGCCGGTCTGTGCTGTCCCTTCCACCGGAGCTGCCGCTACCCACGCCGGTCGGTGCGACAGCCACACTCGACGCAGGCCTGACGTCCCCACCGTAGCCCGGCAGGTCATTTGGGGGTCGGGCTGGGGGGGCAGGTACACCGAAGCCAAAGCCCTGGCGGCAGCTCCAGAGCAAGCCCCGGCCTGTGCTGGCCCCTGTGACATTTGCAAATGTCCTGATTTTGAGTTAGACACAGGTGGTGGCACCTGCCGGGGAGGCGGTCGCGGGGTGCAGTGGGGATGCCAGCGACAAAGCTTCCGACGGGCGCAGAAATGCAACACGCTCCGCTTCCCGACTCTCTCGCCCCCCACAGCTCCCTGCGTCAGAAGCAGTTTCCGGAGACGCCGTTTTCCTCCCTGACAGCTGGGGGGGGGGTAGGGTGGGGTCCCTGCCTTCTGCTAGGGACAAGGATGCCACGCAGCCTGCCCTTGGGGAGAGGTCCTCTGTGCCGGACATCTCGTTCCATTTGGTCACTGCGGTCACCCTGCCTGAGGGTGTTGTCCAGTGGCTGCTAGGATTGTCCCCTGCCTTCCCTGGGACCTGCAGGCTGGCCCCGAGATATACCCTGTCCGGTAAGAGGCGCCAGGAGGTCAGGGGAGGTGGGAGAGAGAGGTCAGGCTGTCCGATCCGCCCCCTCTCTGCCTGGTGAGACGTCTCTGTCCCTGCCCCAGGGTGCCTCTGTCCACGGTGCCAGGAGCACGTCTCTCCCCCTCACCCCATTGTGACACCCCCTGCCTGTCCCCTGGGGTCCCTGGAGTCCTCCACTCCTGGCTGCTTAGCTCGCCCACAGCTCAGCACCGGCCCCCGTCCGAGCCTCTCGATGGGTCCTGGGCCCCGCGGGACCCCGGCTGCTCGGGGCTGTGGCTTCTCCGCACCACCGATGAAGAAACGGGCTCCGAGAGACTGAGCCAGAACGCCCAGCCGGAGACCCCCGCCCGCCTCCCCAGCAGCCGGTCGGACTCAGCAGCCCTCGACCCTCACAGCAAATGTCCGGGTAACGGCCCCCAGGAGCCGGCTCTTCTGATCTTCGCTCCACGTTCTTCCCCAGAACCACAGAGAACGTGGGAGGAGCAGCTTCCCGGGAAGAGAACAGCGACCACATGGGAGCACGGGCAGACATCAAAGTCAAGGCACGCGGCCGCCCCGGGGCCGGGTCCCTGCTGGTCCCTTCGGTCTGTGCAGATGCCTGTCCTGGAGCCTACCCCGCTGCCACTGCCCCTTCTCAACAAGGAGCCCCAGGGGCAGAAGGGGGCAGAACTGTCAAAAATACCAAGTACGGGGTTCACAGCCATCCTTGGAGAGATGCCCCGGGAAGGGACCGTGTGGAATTAGGCAAATCTCATGAAGAGGATTCAAGCCCTCGGCAGCTGGGCTTAAGGCTGATGGCAAAGAAAAGGATCATTTAATTGTCCCCAGCAGGGGCAGGGGACTGGATGGCTCTGTCACTAATTGCCTGGCAGCCTGCGCTGCCCCGGCTGTCCAGGGTAAGTGTTTCCGACATCTTATTTCTAAGCATGTCCCCTTGGCTGGTTAATTATGCAGAAAGATTCCGTTTTTAAGCCTTCCCAGTTTGACAGTTTGTGTTGGATGAAATCCTTAAGCTGTATACAAATAATTCGCATTAAAATACAACTGCCACCGACTCCACAGTCAACTGCTAACTGTGGGCTGGGCTCGTGCCAAAAGCTGTCGCTTTTGCCTGGATGTCAAGGTAATCATTTGATGAGAGTAAACTATTTTAATTTCTATTAAACCATGATTACTGTGTTTGCTTTCTCCAGCAGATGCCGATTTGCGTAATTGGTGGTGCGCACCGTGGTGTGGTTTTATCCTCTGGCAGGACGAGCCAGAGGTCTGTGGTTTCGGGGTGCAACTGGTTTACCCTTCTCGGTGTATCAGGAGGTTTGACACAAATCTCATGTCTCAGTCTGTTCCGTGCTGCTGTAGCGGAACACCTGAGCCTGGGTAATTTATGAAACCACAGATTTATTTCCCTGCAGTTCTGGAGGCTGGGAAGTCCAAGATCAAGGTGGCGGCACCCGGCGAGGGCCTTCCTGCTGCACCATCCCGTGTGCCAGGGCAAAGGGGAGCGAGAGGCAGCAGAGGGGCCTGAGCCCATCCTTTCCTAAGGAGCCCGCTCCTGAGACGACAGCTCATCCATTCACTCACCCTCATGGCCTAAATCACGTCCCAAAGGTCCCACCTGTTGCAAGGGCAAGTAAATTTTAATGTGAGTTTGGAGCACACATTTCAAGCCCTAGCACGTGTCCTCGGGCTTGTCATTCTGTGTAAATAGATCTGCAACGTCCTCGCCTCTGGGAGGCCGGCTGGTCTACACCAGACTGTGGTTCCACGAGACACCAGTTTGCCCCACGGGGCCCCTTGGTCAATGTCTGCAGACGATTTTGGTTGCTGGTCCTGGCATCTGGCGGGGGGAGGCCGGGCATGCCGGTAACCTCCCACGAGGCACGGGACGGCCCCCGGCACGGAAGACTATCCGGAGTCCCACGTCAGTGGTGCTGAGGCTGAGAACTCCTCGTCCGAACATGGGGAATAAAGAACAAACTGCCAGGCCCCTAAGCAGAGGCGTGTTTGTCCATGGGTGTGGTCCATGCCCCGCAGTGTGCCCCAGCCTCCAGAGCTACCCACTCCTGCCCGCAGCCCCAGGCGAGGGGGGACGAATGCTCCAAACGCTCCCATTTCTCTCTTCCCACACCGACTCCTTTTGAAGAACAGCAGCTCAGAGTGGAATCGTAAAGCAGCACGATCGCTTCGGGGACGTTCTGGCTGACACCTGCCGAAGCTGAAAATAAAGCCACCTGACCTGAAATGCCACAGCCCCTGAGGAGTCCTTGGTGACATGCACAGCCGTGGCAGGAAAGGCTCAGCCGAGCTCTCCAGCTCAGCGGGGGGCTCCCCAGGGCAGCAAGGAGAATGGGGGTCCCTTGATTCTACATTGAGACAACTCCGCGGCGACTGTCCCCTCTGCAGACAAGTCTGCGTCTGAATACTCCTGCGCCCCGGGGCTCAGACCCCTCTTCTGTCTTTCCCAGTCCGTTCCCTAGGTTTTCCCGTGGCTTTTAACATCCATTTCAGACTTTCCATGCCAAGTTCACGTCACTGGCATGTCTCTGCCCCCGAACTCCAGACCCATAAATCCAGCTCCCCGCAGGACGTTTGCTCGGTGGTCTAATCGGCATCTCACACTGAACGTTGCCACAGAGGAAATACATTTGACTTCCTCTTATCACGGACTGAGTCACGTCTCCCCAAAATTCACGTGTTGAAGCTCTAAACCGAGACATGGCTGTATCTGGAGGTGGAGCCTTTGGAGAGGGGGTTGAGGTGGCATGAATCAGAAGGATGAGGCCCCGTTGTGATAGGGTTGGTGTCCTCGTGAGAAGAGGAGGAAACGCCACTCTCTCCCCCAACTCACACGGGAAAAGGCCGGGCGAGGACACGGCAGGAAGGCAGCCGTCTGCAAGCCGGGGGGAGAGCCCTCACCTTGAGCAAGATCTGCCAACACCTTAGACCTCGAGTCTCCAGAACCATGAGAAACAAATTCCCATAACTGACCCCCCACCAGTCTGTGGCATTTGATTATGGCACAGAGCAGACTAGCACACCCCAACCCCACTTCTCACTGTCTTCCCCATCTCAGCAAACCGCACCCCACACTGTCTGGTCCTGCATTCCTCTCACTCACTCTTTCTCTGAAAGTGTTATCTGCTTTCCTGTCTGTCTGTCCATCCATCTATTAATCCACCTGTCATCTACCCATCTATCACCTATCTATTCACAATGCATCCATTTATGCATCTGTCTATCTGTCTAGCCATCCATCTGTGCACCTAGCTAATGTGTTTTCCCAAAAATAATACAGGGTCTTATTTTTATTTTTCCTCAAGAAGACACCCTAGGGCTTATTTTCAGGGGATGTGTTATTTTCCCCTCGAAGCCTCAGCTTGCGGCACGCACAGGATGGCCGGGACCTGACAGGGGGAGCCGACCTGTTGATGGGGATGTCTGCACCTTTCCGGTCACCTCTGGGATAGCAGCTGTCACGATGGGGCAGATGAGAAGGGCTGCTCATATTCTTTACTGCTCCACGACCAAATGCATGGGTTGTGCAGATGCGCTGCGTAGCCACGCCCATCACTAGGTCTTATTTTCGGGGTAGGGTTTCTATTGCACAAATGCTTAGAAATCCTGCCTGGGCTTATTTTATGGGTAGGTCTTATTTTGGGGGAAACACGGTAGCTATCCATCTATCCATCATCCACCCATCCATCCATCCATCCATCCATCCACCCACCCATCCATCCATTTATCTATCTAACACACACACACACACACACACACTGCAATATCTCAGCAAATCCTGTTGGCCCCACCTCAAAAACAGATCCCTAGTTCAATCACTTCTCATCATTTCCACTCAGCCCTCCTGGTCTGGGACGTCATCATATGCTCCTGGTTTCCATGGGAGCCTCCTCACCGGTTTCCTCACTTCCGCCCACATCCCCTAAGAGTCCATCCCCAACACAACGGCTGGGATGACCTCCTAAGACAGAAGCCGCTGCTGCCCATGTTGGCTCCAAGGCTTCTCATGGCTTCCCATCTCGCTCAGAGTCACCCACAGCATCTGCACAGCCCCCTGGCCCGCCCCACCTGCTCCCACCACGTCCCCTCATCCTTCCCTCACTCTCCCTGCCCCCGCTGCACTGCCCAGGCCCACTCCTGCCCCCTGGCCCGCCCCACCTGCTCCCACCATGCCCCCTCATCCTTCCCTCACTCTCTCTGTCCCCGCTGCACTGCCCAGGCCCACTCCTGCCCCAGGGCCTTTGTGTCTGCCATTTCCTTCCCTGAAATGCCTCTCCCAGGATATCCACATGGTATATATCCTTGCTCCCTCGGGTTCTCACAGCCTTTTCCGGAATAGGACGCCTGCCTCCCCCTGTGCCTTACCTGCTTTTCTCTCTGCAGAGGTGTTACCACACACAACAGAAAGGACGAACAGGAGTCTTTGGGGGTTGGAGTGAAAGGAATTCGCACATACTCATCTATGAGAGTGAAACTGATACTGTCGTTTGGACCAAGCTTGGCCAATACTTTTCCAATTCAATGTGGACACCCCTTTCACCCAGTGACTCTCTCTCTGTTCTTCCCAGAGAGAAACTCAAAATGTACAGGGGACAGGTACAATGTTGTTATTGCATCACTGTTTTTAATATTGAAAAATTGGGGGAAAATCTCAAAGTGCATCAATAGGGAAATAGTAAATGAACTAAGACGTGGGAATGCTACGCAGCACTAAAGAATAAGGAAGTGGGTTTGTACGCATGCGTGTGACAATACCTCTGAGACCTCACATGCAGTGTGACAAGCAAGGTGTGGAACAGTGTGTAGGTTGTTTTTAAAAATCACCCAAACCTCCACTTCTGGGGACATGACAGACTCAATAACCTGAAACCCTCCTGCTGTGGATCCCTGGGGACATGAACAGAACACGCAAACACACTTCTGCACATGCAGCTGAGCTCTCCAGAGAGTGAAGGGAAACACTGAGTGCTAAAAACAAATGAGACACTGACAACCAGAGCTCTAAGCTCTGTGTATGTACATACGTGTGTCCGCGTGTGCACATGTGACTGTGTGCATGTGTGTATCCATGCATTTTCCTGTGTGTATCTCGGTGCATGTGTCTGTGTGTACCCGTGTGCATGTACACATGTGCGCGCATGCATGCCGGAGCACATCTTGATCTCTGTAACCAACACACAGAGACAGGAGAGGAGGTCACGGATCCACACAAGGTAGGACTTGGAAGTCAGAGCTCCTTGTGAGGGTCTCAGCAGAAGGGAGGCTAAACAAGAGCCAGCTCTCCAATGCAGGTGACAAGAAGCTCGTGTGACAGCCCTGACCGAGCCAGGGAGGAAGGGCGTCTCTGCAGAATTCCTCACCACAACCCCCCGCGATGCCGTGCAGGTGAGGCCTGACATAGCTCCCGCTCCCGCAGTGTCTGAGCGGAGAAAGCAGCACACGAGATGGACACCAAAAGGAAGCAGAGGCTCAACTGCACTGGGGGATGCCCCCTCTCCCAGAGCCACACGAGATTCCCACCGAGAAGTGACAGCACCGATAGAAGGTGACAGTGCACACTCCATCCCCAGCGTCACTCTAAGAACGTTCCGCAGACGCAGTGACTCTCGCATGGCAGCCACGCGCAGCAGCCACCATCATTCTCACTGTTTCATGAGTCAACTCATAAGACATGAGCCAACTGCGCCACGGAAGAGGGTAAATAATCTGCCCAGAGTCACACAGCTGATCGGTGGCAAAGCCCAGTTTAAACTCCGCGTTCCGGCTCCAGAGCCGTGCTCCAGCCCGCTTCCCTTAGGGGGAGTCCGTCAAAAAGAGGAGCTCCAGAACCACGGCCACAAAACGCACAAGGAAACGAGACACCATGAGCGACAGTCCAAAGGCAAAGTGAGCGTAGACCCACAAGACCCCACGGGTAGACCTGTCATACGGAGATTATAAAATAAGGGTGTTTTAAATGCACTCACTCAGGTGGCTCATTAGACAGCTGTCCAATTCTGGAGCTGCCACGGTGAATGAAACCAAGTCCCTGCTCTCACACAGCATTTGCTCCTGTGCGGGGCA